>NC_092733.1:3737690-4037690 GCF_047496885.1 Scyliorhinus torazame | reverse complement strand
GCGGGGGGAGTGAAGAGAGTGCGGGGGGAGTGAAGGGAGTGCGGGGGGAGAGTGAAGGGAGTGCGGGGGGAGTGAAGAGAGTGCGGGGGGAGTGAAGGGAGTGCGGGGGAGTGAAGAGAGTGCGGGGGAGTGAAGGGAGTGCGGGGGGAGTGAAGGGAGTGCAGGGGAGAGTGAAGGGAGTGCGGGGAGAGTGAAGGGAGTGCGGGGAGAGTGTAGGGAGTGCGGGGGAGAGTGAAGGGAGTGCGGGGAGAGTGAAGGTAGTGCGGGGAGAGTGAAGGTAGTGCGGGGGAGAGTGAAGGGAGTGAAGGGGGAGTGAAGGGAGTGCGGGGGAGAGTGAAGGGAGTGCGGGGGGAGAGTGAAGGGAGTGCGGGGGGAGAGTGAAGTGAAGGGAGTGCGGGGGGAGTGAAGGGAGTGCGGGGGAGAGTGATGGGAGTGCGGGGGGAGTGAAGAGAGTGCGGGGGGAGTGAAGGGAGTGCGGGGGGAGAGTGAAGGGAGTGCGGGGGGAGTGAAGAGAGTGCGGGGGGAGTGAAGGGAGTGCGGGGGAGTGAAGAGAGTGCGGGGGGAGTGAAGGGAGTGCGGGGGGAGTGAAGGGAGTGCAGGGGAGAGTGAAGGGAGTGCGGGGAGAGTGAAGGGAGTGCGGGGAGAGTGTAGGGAGTGCGGGGGAGAGTGAAGGGAGTGCGGGGAGAGTGAAGGTAGTGCGGGGCGCGAGTGAAGTGAAGGGTGTGCGGGGGGGAGTGAAGGGAGTGCGGGGGGAGTGAAGAGAGTGCGGGGCGAGTGAAGTGAAGGGAGTGCAGGGGGAGTGAAGGGAGGGCGGGGGGAGTGTGAAGTGAAGGGTGTGCGGGGGGGAGTGAAGGGAGTGCGGGGAGAGTGAAGGGAGTGCGGGGGGACTGAAGAGAGTGCGGGGGGAGTGAAGTGAGTGTGGGGAGAGTGAAGGGAGTGCGGGGGAAAGTGAAGGGAGTGCGGGGAGAGTGAAGGGAGTGCGGGGGGGAGTGAAGGGAGTGCAGGGGAGAGTGAAGGGAGTGCGGTGGGAGTGAAGGGAGTGCGGGGGGAGTGAAGGGAGTGCGGGGGGGAGTGAAGGGAGTGCGAGGGAGAGTGAAGGGAGTGCGGGGGGATGGAAGGGAGTGCGGGGGGAATGAAAGGAGTGCGGGGGGAGAGTGAAGGAAGTGCGGGGGAGAGTGAAGGAAGTGCGGGGGGGAGTGAAGGGAGAGCGGGGAGAGTGAAGGGAGTGAGGGGGGGAGTGAAGAGAGTGCGGGGGGAGTGAAGTGAGTGCAGGGGGGAGTGAAGGGAGTGCGGGGAGAGTGAAGGGAGTGCGGGGAGAGTGAAGTGAGTGCGGGGGGAGTGAAGGGAGTGCGGGGGGAGTGAAGAGACTGCGGGGTGAGTGAAGGGAGTGCGGGGGGAGTGAAGAGAGTGCAGAGGGAGTGAAGGGAGTGCGGGGGGAGTGAAGGGAGTGCAGGGGAGAGTGAAGGGAGTGCGGGGAGAGTGAAGGGAGTGCGGGGGAGAGTGAAGGGAGTGCGGGGAGAGTGAAGGGAATGCGGGGCGTGAGTGAAGTGAAGGGAGTGCGGGGGGAGTGAAGGGAGTACGGGGGAGAGTGAAGGGAGTGCGGGGGGAGTGAAGAGAGTGCGGGGGGAGTGAAGTGAAGGGAGTGCGGGGGGAGTGAAGGGAGTACGGGGGAGAGTGAAGGGAGTGCGGGGGGAGTGAAGAGAGTGCGGGGGGAGTGAAGTGAAGGGAGTGCGGGGGGAGTGAAGGGAGTGCGGGGGGGAGTGAAGGGAGTGCGGGGGGAGTGAAGGGAGTGCGGGGGAGAGTGATGGGAGTGCGGGGGAGAGTGAAGGGAGTGCGGGGGAGAGTGAAGTGAAGGGAGTGCGGGGGGAGTGGAGGGAGTGCGGGGGAGAGTGAAGGGAGTGCGGGGGGAGTGAAGGGAGTGCGGGGGGAGTGAAGGGAGTGCGGGGGGAGAGTGAAGGGAGTGCGGGGGGAGAGTGAAGTGAAGGGAGTGCGGGGGGAGTGAAGGGAGTGCGGGGGAGAGTGATGGGAGTGCGGGGGGAGTGAAGAGAGTGCGGGGGGAGTGAAGGGAGTGCGGGGGGAGAGTGAAGGGAGTGCGGGGGGAGTGAAGAGAGTGCGGGGGGAGTGAAGGGAGTGCGGGGGAGTGAAGAGAGTGCGGGGGGAGTGAAGGCAGTGCGGGGGGAGTGAAGGGAGTGCAGGGGAGAGTGAAGGGAGTGCGGGGAGAGTGTAGGGAGTGCGGGGGAGAGTGAAGGGAGTGCGGGGAGAGTGAAGGTAGTGCGGGGAGAGTGAAGGTAGTGCGGGGGAGAGTGAAGGGAGTGCGGGGGGAGTGAAGGGAGTGCGGGGGAGAGTGAAGGGAGTGCGGGGGGAGAGTGAAGGGAGTGCGGGGGGAGAGTGAAGTGAAGGGAGTGCGGGGGGAGTGAAGGGAGTGCGGGGGAGAGTGATGGGAGTGCGGGGGGAGTGAAGAGAGTGCGGGGGGAGTGAAGGGAGTGCGGGGGGAGAGTGAAGGGAGTGCGGGGGGAGTGAAGAGAGTGCGGGGGGAGTGAAGGGAGTGCGGGGGAGTGAAGAGAGTGCGGGGGGAGTGAAGGGAGTGCGGGGGGAGTGAAGGGAGTGCAGGGGAGAGTGAAGGGAGTGCGGGGAGAGTGAAGGGAGTGCGGGGAGAGTGTAGGGAGTGCGGGGGAGAGTGAAGGGAGTGCGGGGAGAGTGAAGGTAGTGCGGGGCGCGAGTGAAGTGAAGGGTGTGCGGGGGGGAGTGAAGGGAGTGCGGGGGGAGTGAAGAGAGTGCGGGGGGAGTGAAGTGAAGGGAGTGCAGGGGGAGTGAAGGGAGTGCGGGGGGAGTGTGAAGTGAAGGGTGTGCGGGGGGAGTGAAGGGAGTGCGGGGAGAGTGAAGGGAGTGCGGGGGGAGTGAAGAGAGTGCGGGGGGAGTGAAGTGAGTGCGGGGAGAGTGAAGGGAGTGCGGGGGAAAGTGAAGGGAGTGCGGGGAGAGTGAAGGGAGTGCGGGGGGAGTGAAGGGAGAGCAGGGAGGGTGAAGGGAGTGCGGGGGGAGTGAAGGGAGTGCGGGGGGAGTGAAGGGAGTGCAGGGGGGAGTGAAGGGAGTGCGGGGGGAGTGAAGGGAGTGCGTGGAGAGTGAAGGGAGTGCGGGGGGGAGTGAAGGGAGTGCAGGGGAGAGTGAAGGGAGTGCGGGGGGAGTGAAGGGAGTGCGGGGGGAGTGAAGGGAGTGCGGGGGGGAGTGAAGGGAGTGCGAGGGAGAGTGAAGGGAGTGCGGGGGGAGGGAAGGGAGTGCGGGGGGAATGAAAGGAGTGCGGGGGGAGAGTGAAGGAAGTGCGGGGGAGAGTGTAGGGAGTGCGGGGGGGAGTGAAGGGAGAGCGGGGAGAGTGAAGGGAGTGAGGGGGGGAGTGAAGAGAGTGCGGGGGGAGTGAAGTGAGTGCAGGGGGGAGTGAAGGGAGTGCGGGGAGAGTGAAGGGAGTGCGGGGAGAGTGAAGTGAGTGCGGGGGGAGTGAAGGGAGTGCGGGGGGAGTGAAGAGACTGCGGGGTGAGTGAAGGGAGTGCGGGGGGAGTGAAGAGAGTGCAGAGGGAGTGAAGGGAGTGCGGGGGGAGTGAAGGGAGTGCAGGGGAGAGTGAAGGGAGTGCGGGGAGAGTGAAGGGAGTGCGGGGGAGAGTGAAGGGAGTGCGGGGAGAGTGAAGGGAATGCGGGGCGTGAGTGAAGTGAAGGGAGTGCGGGGGGAGTGAAGGGAGTACGGGGGAGAGTGAAGGGAGTGCGGGGGGAGTGAAGAGAGTGCGGGGGGAGTGAAGTGAAGGGAGTGCGGGGGGAGTGAAGGGGGTGCGGGGGGGAGTGAAGGGAGTGCGGGGGGAGTGAAGGGAGTGCGGGGGAGAGTGAAGGGAGTGCGGGGGAGAGTGAAGGGAGTGCGGGGGAGAGTGAAGTGAAGGGAGTGCGGGGGGAGTGGAGGGAGTGCGGGGGAGAGTGAAGGGAGTGCGGGGGGAGTGAAGGGAGTGCGGGGGGAGTGAAGGGAGTGCGGGGGGAGAGTGAAGGGAGTGCGGGGGGAGAGTGAAGTGAAGGGAGTGCGGGGGGAGTGAAGGGAGTGCGGGGGAGAGTGATGGGAGTGCGGGGGGAGTGAAGAGAGTGCGGGGGGAGTGAAGGGAGTGCGGGGGGAGAGTGAAGGGAGTGCGGGGGGAGTGAAGAGAGTGCGGGGGGAGTGAAGGGAGTGCGGGGGAGTGAAGAGAGTGCGGGGGGAGTGAAGGGAGTGCGGGGGGAGTGAAGGGAGTGCAGGGGAGAGTGAAGGGAGTGCGGGGAGAGTGAAGGGAGTGCGGGGAGTGTGTAGGGAGTGCGGGGGAGAGTGAAGGGAGTGCGGGGAGAGTGAAGGTAGTGCGGGGGAGAGTGAAGGGAGTGCGGGGGAGAGTGAAGGGAGTGCGGGGGGAGTGAAGGGAGTGCGGGGGAGAGTGAAGAGAGTGCGGGGGGAGAGTGAAGGGAGTGCGGGGGGAGAGTGAAGTGAAGGGAGTGCGGGGGGAGTGAAGGGAGTGCGGGGGAGAGTGATGGGAGTGCGGGGGGAGTGAAGAGAGTGCGGGGGGAGTGAAGGGAGTGCGGGGGGAGAGTGAAGGGAGTGCGGGGGGAGTGAAGAGAGTGCGGGGGGAGTGAAGGGAGTGCGGGGGAGTGAAGAGAGTGCGGGGGGAGTGAAGGGAGTGCGGGGGGAGTGAAGGTAGTGCAGGGGAGAGTGAAGGGAGTGCGGGGAGAGTGAAGGGAGTGCGGGGAGAGTGTAGGGAGTGCGGGGGAGAGTGAAGGGAGTGCGGGGAGAGTGAAGGTAGTGCGGGGCGCGAGTGAAGTGAAGGGTGTGCGGGGGGAGTGAAGAGAGTGCGGGGGGAGTGAAGTGAAGGGTGTGCAGGGGGAGTGAAGGGAGTGCGGGGGGAGTGTGAAGTGAAGGGTGTGCGGGGGGGAGTGAAGGGAGTGCGGGGAGAGTGAAGGGAGTGCGGGGGGAGTGAAGAGAGTGCGGGGGGAGTGAAGTGAGTGCGGGGAGAGTGAAGGGAGTGCGGGGGAAAGTGAAGGGAGTGCGGGGGGAGTGTGAAATGAAGGGTGTGCGGGGGGGAGTGAAGGGAGTGCGGGGAGAGTGAAGGGAGTGCGGGGGGAGTGAAGAGAGTGCGGGGGGAGTGAAGTGAAGGGAGTGCGGGGAGAGTGAAGGTAGTGCGGGGCGCGAGTGAAGTGAAGGGTGTGCGGGGGGGAGTGAAGGGAGTGCGGGGGGAGTGAAGTGAAGGGAGTGCAGGGGGAGTGTAGGGAGTGCGGGGGGAGTGTGAAGTGACCATTCATCAGTTGGTCATTGAATTCTTTGAGCCTCTTGGACAAGCCACACGGGTAACGAGCTCTTGTACTAAGCACAGTCACAGAGGCACACGGTGGGGGAAATCTAATGAAAACACAGCACATTTAGTGATAGAACCTCGCGCTATTACAGGCTCTCTGTTATTTATTCGGGCCTCAGCTGAGACTGAGGCACCAAGGCCGGTCTCAGTTGCATTTCCTGCACTGGGGGGCGCTCTGGCCGCCAGAGCAGAAAGATATTGTGGCGCCATTTAAAAAAATAATGTCCTGATCTCTCGACCCCCCCCAACCGCGTCCCCACAGTCCCCAATGCTTTAACCCACCTGTTGGGTGGTCGTTATGTCCCCCGCACCCCACCTCATACTGGCCAATATCTGGAAATACCAGGTGGCATTGACAGTGCTAGGGTGCCACCCTGCCCAGATTTCAACCACCCAGGGGCCTCTGATCACCTGGGAGACCCCCCTAAGTGGCATTCCGCCTGGTCCCCGTTTGTGGGTAGCAGTGCTAAACGGTGCCCGGCTGGAGTCTCCTTGATGAGGCTGGTAGATCCTGGGGGCTGGTTAGATCCGGCGTAGACACAGTGGCATCGGCAGTAAAGCTCAATTCACTGTTCAGGTCTGAATCCCATCCATTGTGGGTAGGATCGAGATTGTGACGTCTCGCGAGATCTCGTTAGAGCTCACCGGGCGTAACGGCCGTTGGGAATCCCAGAAGTGGCCAGTCGCGGGATCTACCAGCCACATCCCGTCCCAATTCCGCTGGGATGCCGCCGGTCAACATGCCCATCGTAAAGCTGGGCAATAAGATTGGCGCAAGTAAGGATGTAGTGGACCAGCTCACCATCCTGTTCTCCAAAACACAGGGCACCAGGAGTGGTGTTCACTGCTGAGATCAGGTCGGAAACTGCAAAGACCCAGGAGACCCGAGTAGGTAAATAATCTTCAAATTAGCTGCACACTGTGTGACTGATTCACCTTCTTCTATTACATTTCAGGAAGCTGAACCCCTCAGCGATGACCAATAGTTTAGGTAAGAAGTGTCCCTGCAATATCTCCACAATCTCATCAGAGGTTTTCGAGCCGGGTTTTTCTGATTGCTCCAGACTTTGGCGGAGGTCAAATGTTTGCCCCACATTGTACTCAGAAAAGTTGGGATCACAATATCTGTCGCAATTCTATTTGCTTGGACAAAATAATCAAATGTTTCAGTATCTGACCTCACTACTCGGTGTTCTTGGCATACCACAGTGCCCCGGTGCCAAAGGTTCCTGCCATTTTTACAATGGAAAGGACTTGCATTGGCACAATGAGCCACAACAGTTTTAGCACTACCTCACTTTTTTTCAAACAAGTACCCCTGAGCTTCCACATTTCCTTCCTCATTTTGGAACCTACCCCCCCCCCCCTACCCAGCTCTAAACTATTGTTGCAGGGTGTTAGTTATTTACAGCGTTCCCTGTATTGTTCCAGGTGTTTCTGGGCAGAGCGCGTGGCGAGCTTCTTTTCAATGTTGTTTCCTCCGAAAGCTACATTTAAATTTCAGTTCCTTTGGTGGCTGCTACCGATATTTACCACCCCTCCATTGGCAGCTTTGGTGTAGCTAGGTTTTTAGCTTTTAAATCCTTTTTGGATGTCCATGCATTGATCGACCATTTTACTTCTCTGGGAGTCTGCCAGTGTGGTTCCGACGTCCTCGTCGCCAATGTGGTTCTGACGTCCTTATCGCCAGTGTGGTTCCGATGTCCTCGTCGCCAGTGTGGTTCCGTCGTCCTCACCGCTAGTGTGGTCCCGATGTCCTCGTCGCCAGTGTGGGGCTGGTTTAGCACACTGGGCTAAATCGCTGGCTTTTAAAGACGACCAAGGCAGGCCAGCAACACGGTTCAATTCCCATACCAGCCTACCCGAACAGGCACCGGAATGTGGCGACTAGGGGCTTTTCACAGTAACTTCATTGAAGCCTACTTGTGACAATAAGCGATTTTCATTTCATTTCATTTTCATTTTTTCATTCCTCGTCACCAGCGTGGCCCCGACGTCCTCGTTGCCAGTGTGGTCCCAGCATCCTCGTCTCCAGTGTGGTCCCAACGTCCTCGTCGCCAGTGTGGCCCCAATGTACTCGTCGCCAATGTGGTCCCAGCATCCTCGTCTCCAGTGTGGTCCCAACGTCCTCGTCGCCAGTGTGGCCCCAATGTCCTCGTCGCCAATGTGGTTCCGACGCCCTCGTCGCTGGTGTGGTCCCGATGTCCTCGTCGCCAGTGTGGTCCCAACGTCCTCGACGCCAGTGTGGTCCCGACGTCCTCATCGCCAGCGTGGCTCCCACATCCTCGTGGCCTGTGTGGTCCTGACGTCCTCATCGCCAGTGCGGTCCCGACATCCTCGTCGCAGTGTGGTTCCGACGCCCTCATCGCCAGTGTGGTTCCTACATCCTTGTCGCCAGTGTGGCTCCGACATCCTCGTCGCCAGTGTGGTCCCAATGTCTCCGTTGCCAGTGTGGTCCCGACGGCCTCATCGCCTGTGTGGCCCCGACGTCCTTGTCGCCAGTGTGGTCCCGACGTCCTCGTCGCCAGTGTGGTCCCGACGTGCTCGTTGCCAGTGTGGTCCCGACATACTCCCCACCAGTGTGGTTCCGACGTCCTTGTCGCCAGTGTGGTTCTGCGTCCTCGTCGCCAGTGTGGTTCCGACGTCCTCACCGCTAGTGTGGTCCCGATGTCCTCGTCGCCAGTGTGGGGCTGGTTTAGCACACTGGGCTAAATTGCTGGCTTTTAAAGACGACCAAGGCAGGCCAGCAACACAGTTCAATTCCCATACCAGCCTTCCTGAACAGGCACCGGAATGTGGCGACTAGGGGCTTTTCACAGTAACTTCATTGAAGCCTACTTGTGACAATAAGCGATTTTCATTTTCATTTTCATTTCTGCATTCCTCGGCGCCAGTGTTGTCCCGACGTCCTCGCCGCCAGTATGGTCCCGGTGTCCTCGTCGCCAGTGTGGTTCCGATGTCCTCATCGCCAGTGTGGTCCCGATGTC
The DNA here is from genome assembly GCF_047496885.1 of Scyliorhinus torazame. Lineage (NCBI taxonomy): Eukaryota > Metazoa > Chordata > Chondrichthyes > Carcharhiniformes > Scyliorhinidae > Scyliorhinus > Scyliorhinus torazame. The sequence continues at coordinate 4,029,361 of NC_092733.1, read as the reverse complement.
CTCGTCGCCAGTGTGGTTCCGATGTCCTCGTCGCCAGTGTGGCCCCGAAGTCCTTGTTGCCAGTGTGGTCCGGCGTCCTTGTCGCCAGTTTTCTTTGTGGTAATTTTAAAGGATAAGCTTGCAAACCACAAAGTTCAAACCAACAAGGGTTTTATTGGAAAATTGTTTACTCTACAGGCTGTTAGGATAGACTGCTATTGCCCACGCAAACAGCTGATGACATCATCAATGTATCACATGATCGGACTCTTAAAGTTATCTTAAAGGAAGAAGCGTGAACACAGAACATGACCAGTATTCTCATTGCCCCAGTTTTGCTGTTTTTCGTTCTGGGCCATGAGTTCAAATCCCGTCAGGGTTCTTTCGGGGAGGAAATCTGCCATCCTTACCTGGCCTGGTCTACATGTGTCTCCAGACCCACAGCAACATGGTTGACTCTGAACTGCCCCCTGAAATGGCCAAGCAAGACACTCAGTTCCAGGGCAATTAGGGATCCCGTGAAAGAAGAAATAAAGAACAAATTTTCAGTCCGCTCCTGTCCGGATGGAACAACACATGACGCTTGCCCCCCTCACACGGCTGAGCCCTGATACGATGGATGAGGCCTGCGGCCCCTCTGCCTGTGTTTCATTTCACAGTGAAATGAACCTCGGTATCCAGAGTGCAGTCTGACTAGCGCTCTTTCAGTTTGAGCACCACGTGCTGTGACCCATTTCTCTACTGTTTTGAAGCTGTTTGTTGATCAGTTTTTATGAGTTGCAAAAATGAAGACTCAATTCTGTTAAAAGGCCTTGGTTACTTTCAGTTTAATTCTAAACTATTTTCACTTTTTTCTTCACTTTATATTTGCCTCAGATTTTAAATCTGTCTGAAATTGTGTTACATTTCATCTAGTATTGTTCAACCCACTTCCAAACTGTGTCCAACTTGTTCCCTAATTTCGGAACTGCCTGCTCTGATTTCTCTGCCTCTTTCAGCTTGGTATTATTTGCAAATTTGTCCATTCCTCACAGAGTTTCAGAATCCAAATCATTAATGTAAATGAGAAACAGCAGTGGTTCCAAGTCAGAGCCCTGTGGAGCCCCAATCCGTATTCTCTCCCCCACCAATGTAACAGTTCTCATTATACAAAATCTATCCACCCGAGAGCTGCCTCTTATAGAAGATTAAATTAAGTTAGTGACCTGATTCCTTCAGCTACTCGGCCCATTCCATCATTTATGCACTTTAAGAAAAAAACAAATAGACAAATATAAACGAGTTGAAAGTCTCTTAATAATAATAATAATCCCCAATACGGGGGAACCACCGGTTTGTCCCAGGGAGAATAGATGGAGGGTTTTCGGGGTGGCACAGGGGAGGGATAAGAAGGTTTAGGGGACCTGTTTCTGGAAGGCAAGTTCGCAAGTTCGCAAGTTCCCGTACCAGCCTCCCCGAACAGGCGCCGGAATGTGGCGACTAGGGGCTTTTCACAGTAACTTCATTTGAAGCCTACTTGTGACATTAAGCGATTTTCATTTTCAAGCCTGGGTGAGCTGGAGGAGAAGTACGGGCTCCCCCCGGGAAACACCTTCAGATATCTACAGGTAAGGGCGTTTGCCAGGCGGCAAGTGGTGGAATTCCCGCGGCTGCTGCCTGGCACAGTACAGGATAGGGTGCTCTCGGGGGGGTGGGTTGGAGTGGGGAAGATCTCGGAAACTTACCAGGTGATGCAGGAGGAGGAGGAGGCCTTGGTGGTGGAGTTGAAAGGTAAGGGGGAGGAGGAGTTGGGAGAGGAGATCGAAGAGGGGACGTGGGCAGATGCCCTAGGGAGGATGAACTCTTCCTCTTCATGCGCGAGGCTCAGCCTCATACAGTTTAAGGTGCTGCACAGGGCACACATGACCGGGACAAGGATGAGCAGGTTCTTTGGGGGTGAGGACAGGTGTGTTAAGTGCTCAGGGAGCCCAGCAAATCACACCCATATGTTCTGGGCATGCCCAGCGCTGGAGGAATTTTGGAAGGGCGTAGCAAGGAGGACAGTAGGATCCAGGGTCAAACCGTGCTGGGGGCTCGCAATATTTGGGGATGCAGGGGAGCCGGGAGTGCAGGAGGCGAAAGAGGCCGGTATTCTGGCCTTTGCATCCCTGGTAGCCCGGCGAAGGATTCTCCTTCAGGGTTCTTTAGGCGGTGGCAACCGTTCTTGGAATCCTGGCGGAACGGTAGACAATGGCCAGCAGCAGCAGCTCGGGGGGGGGGGTCTATTTTATTTCTGTTTATTTACCCTGGGGGATCTGAGGGGTGTATATATTTGCTATATTTGCTTTGTGTTAAACTCGGGATGTTAATTTATTATTTATGTATAGGGGGAGGGGGGCACGGGGGTTGTTTTAATTTGTTCTGTATTTAATTTTATTGGGTTTCTTTTTCATTCTGTTGTTGATATTTTGAGAAAACCTCAATAAAAATTATTTATTTTTTTTAAAAAATAATAATAATTGCTTATTGTCACAAGTAGGTTTCAATGAAGTTACTGTGAAAAGCCCCTAGTCGCCACATTCCGGCGCCTGTTCGGGGAGGCTGGTATAGGAATTGAACCGACGCTTCTGGCCTTGGTCTGCATTACAAGCCAGCTGTTTAGCCCAGTGTACTAAACCAGCCCCTCTAAGGCACCCTAACAAAAAACAAACTATTAAAGGAAAGTTAATTAGATTGAAATGTTATTTCTGGAACTGATGGTGCACTGTGGCTCCCACTGATCAAGGAAGGCTTCTAGCATAACCAGCGGACACCTTGTGCTCCTTCTCCATGGAGAAAATAGGCAGACAAAAAATGACCACCTCAGCCACAGGTCTGAGTGACCATTAGAGCTAAATACTCCAGACCCCATTGACAGGTCTGCGAGCATGCAAAATCCCAATCTGAGCCGTGCCTGATCAAGGGGTTCCCCTTCCTGCTGTCTTCGATCTTCTTTGTGCTGTTTGTCTCTGCAACCCAGTTCGGTAGCTTTAGGTGCCCCGACCTGCTTAATCAGTGCCCATCTCACCCAGTGGATAGGAGGCGACCTCCCAGAAGATTATTGAACTCCCTGCAAATGTGGGACTGAGACCCATGTTTATTCCTGATGTCAGGGTACTGAAACCCATGGGAAAATCTAGCCCAGATATCTTTTAATTTTGAAATGAACTTTGAGCTAATCTGCAGAAACACTGAGATCATCTTTTTAAAGCTCTGTAACATGCTCGATTTCCCTCAGTTTTTTCATTGCTGAAACTTTTATTCTAAATAATACAGCCTTTGCCCTAATCGGCACAAAGTTTCATTTCCCACTTACTCATGTGATCACTGACCTACATCTGCTTCCTACTTTAAAGTCTCATTCTGGTTTTCAAACCCCTTCATTGCCTGTGCCACTCCTTGTTAAGCTGCTCCAGCCCTCTGAGATATCCTTCAGTTGTGACCTCTTCAACATCACTCCTGTTAGGAATGTGGGAAATTAATGAGGTTAACAGTAAACTTGAGATGAAAACAAAAAAAAGACAGACAAGTAACAAGACTGGCAGGAGCTTTGAGGAGTAATGAGATGTTATATTTCCAATAACAAGATTAGCAGGTGTCTAGAGACATTAAGGTGTAAATGGCCATATCAGAAACATTGTTTACCAGAGATCAATGGGGCTATACAGATGGTAACTTCCAAAGGCAAGGAATTTAAGAGATGTAGACAGCCTAATCCACAGAGGGGAATATCAAAGAGACTGAACAGTATAACTGGTAGCACCCTCAATGGTGAGGGAGGCAGGTTCTCCATCAAACAGTCAGACAGGCTAGTTTCACCTATGATCAGGGCCATGGAGGACTGTTCTATCAACATTTAGAGCTACGGCAGATTGCAGATATTCTCAGTTTTGTGCCTTCACTGAACCAGGAAGAGTTTTCCCAGACTTGGTCACACAAGCGGTATTTTAGCTGGACTTGACATATCGGTCGCGATTCAGCGAAATAAAGCTAAAGTCCACTGAAAGGCTCATTTACATAGCATTTATTGGTGGCTGGAGCACCGAGAAACACTCTGCAATCCAAAAACATTTTGTTGTTTTTCTTTGGCTTCGAGGAGTTTCGTCCCGCAAAGGCGGCACTTAGAGGGATTTCCTGCTAGTGACTGAAGCTGAAAGTCTTCTTGCAGATCGGGGCACCCCTTAGTGTGGGTTAGTGTATATTTGTTATATTAGTGTATGTTCGTGCATATTAATGTATGTTAGTGTATATTAGTTTATGTTTGTGTATATTAGTGTATGTTAGTGTTTATTAGTGTATGTTAGTGTATGTTACTGAACAGGTGCCGGAATGTGGCGACTAGGGGCTTTTCACAGTAACTTCATTGAAGCCTACTTGTGACAATAAGCGATTTTCATTTCATTTTCATTTCATGTTAGTGTATGATAGTGTACGTTAGTGTATATTAGTGTATGTTAATGCATGTTAGTGTATGTTAATGCATGTTAGTGTAAGTTAGTGCATGCTAGTGTATATTAGTGTATACTGGTGTATGTTAGTGTATGTGTTATAACCTGCCTGCTTACCATTGGCTGGGGACTAATGACAATCCCACAATCCTGTGGGAGTATGAGCTTCCCCAATGAGGGGGGCGGAGAAATCATTAGCAGACTCCCTGTATAAATAAAGCTGGCCCGTTTGGAACTAGCAGGAAGGAGTGAGCAGCAAGGGAAGTTGCTGCTGTTATATATGTGTTATTGTAAATAAATGCTATTTCTTAGTATCCTTGAAACTCGTGCTGGATTCTTCGTGGCCCTCACAAAACTGGCGACGAGGATGGGATTCGAACCCACGCGTGCAAAGCACAATGGATTAGCAGGTGTGACCAAAATGAAAATGTTGGCCCGGAGTTATGTTTGGTGGCCAGGCTTCGACACCGACATTGAGAAGGTGGCCCAAAACTGCTCCATTTACCAGGAGCATCAGAAGCTTCCACCGGCCCCTACATCACTGGGAATGGCCAGGGCGGCCTTGGGCGCGCTTGCATGTGGATTTCGCCGGTCCTTTTCAAGGATCCATGTTCCTTCTATTAATCGACGCCCAGTCTAAATGGCGAGAGGTGTATAAGATGCAGGGGACAACGTCCTGCGCAACAATTGAAAAGATGCGTTTGTCTTTTAGTACGCATGGCCTCCCCGAGGTGCTGGTCACGGTTAACGGCACTCCATTCACGAGTGAGGAGTTTGCGAGGTTCATGAAGATGAACGGCATCCGCCATATCCGCACTGCCCCTTACCACCCGGCTTCAAATGGGTTGGCAGAGCGCGCAGTGCAGACATTCAAAAGAGGCCTAAAGAAGCAGTCTTCCGGGTCAATGGACAGGAGACTGGCTCGCTTTTTGTTTTCGTATAAAACCACCCCCCATGCGGTGACTGGGGTAGCCCCCGCAGAACTCCTAATGGGTCGGAGACTTCGCACCCGCCTTAGCATGGTTTTCCTGGACATTGGCGTAAAAGTACGCCCCACACAAGAACGGCAGGGACAGGGTTTTTCTCGGCATCGGCCGATTCGGCAGTTTGCGCCCGGTGACCCAGTGTTCGTTCGGAATTTTGCTGGGGGTACCCAGTGGGTTCCTGGTGTAATCTTTCGCCAAACGGGCCCTATATCTTACCAGGTGCAAGCCCAGGGTCGTCTCCAGCGCAAACATGTAGACCACGTTCGGTCCAGAAGACTATCCCCTCAAAAGATTCCCCGCCCCCGGAGCTCATTTCTCCAGCCGCAGAGACCAGAGACAAGGGAAGGTAGTCCTCACAATCTTCCACTGGTGCCTCACTCAAAGCCTGCGCAGGTCGTTACAGAACCGAATGGAGATAGAGACGCCGAGATGACAGAGGCAGCAGACTCTGACTCCGAGATGGAGACACAGGCCAACAATGTGTCCGGCCTGCGGCAAAACGAGTCCGATGCCCTCCTTCCCCAGGGTCTTCGGTGGATTCCTTGGACTTTGGGGGGGAGGGATGTTATAACCTGTCTGCTTACCATTGGCTGGGGACTAATGACAATCCCACAATCCTGTGGGAGTATGAGCTTCCCCAATGAGGGGGGCGGAGAAATCATTAGCAGACTCCCTGTATAAATAAAGCTGGCCAGTTTGGAACCAGCAGGAAGGAGTGAGCAGCAAGCGAGGTTGCTGCTGTTATATATATGTTATTGTAAATAAATGCTATTTCTTAGTATCCTTGAAACTCGTGCTGGATTCTTCGTGGCCCTTACAAAAGTATGTTAGTGTATGTTAGTGTATATTAGTGTATGTTAGTGCATGTTAGTGTATGTTAGTGTATATTAGTGTATATTCATGTATGTTAGTGTATATTCGTGTATGTTAGTGTATATTAGTGTATTGTTATGGGCCAGGGTTTAGAGAAAGTGTATCATGGAGTTCACCTGACCCACCACTTTTAATAGATTGTGGTATGGGGAGCACACGGCCCACTCTACAGGTGTGGTACAGCAGAAATGGAAAAGTATTTTTTAAAGCAAAACAATGTTTATTCTATGAACTCAAGTTAACCTTTTTAAAACATACAGTGAACATCTGAGCAACTATCAATTGAAATACAACCCCCAAAGAATACAACACTAAGTAATGCATAATAACTTCCCAAACAACATCCAGAAGACAAAAGAAACATCTTTTAACAGAAGCACATCAGGTTTACCTTCACTACTGAGAACATTTATAATTCTGAATTCACCAAATGATCAAGAGACAGTCTTTTGATGGCAGAGCGAACAGCAGTACACCTGCTTTGTCTGGCTTCAGCTCCAACACTGAAAACAAAACTAAAACACACCCTGCAGCAAACAGCCTAAAACGAAAGTAAAAAGCTGACAGGCAGCCCAGCTCCGCCCATGCTCTGACATCAATGATAAACATCCATTTCTTAAAGGTACATTTCTTAAACACCCATTCCTTAAAGGCACTCTTACATGACTAATATAGTATATTAGTGTATGTTAGCGTATATTAGTGTATGTCACTGTATGTTAATGTTTGTTAGTATATGTTAGCATATTTTTGTGTATATTAGTGTAAGTTAGTATATATTGGTGTATGCTAATGTATGTTAGGGCATTTTAGTGTATGTTAATGCATGTGAGTGCCTGTTAATGCATGTTAGTGCACATTAGTGCATGTTAGTGTATATTAGTGTATGTTAGTGTATATTAGTGTATATTAGTGTATGTTAGTGTATATTAGTGTATGTTAGTGTAGGTTAGTGTATGTTAGTGCATGTTAGTGTATATTAGTGCATGTTAGTGTATGTTAGTGAATGTTAGTGCATGTTAGTGTATATTAGTGTACGTTAGTGCATGTTAGTGTATATTAGTGTAAGTTAGTGTTTATTAGTATATGTTAGTGTGTATTAGTGCATGTTAGTATATATTAGTGCATGTTAGTGCATGTTAGTGTATGTTAGTGCATGTTAGTGTATATTAGTGTAAGTTAGTGTTTATTAGTGTATGTTAGTGCATGTTAGTGCATATTAGTGCCTGTTAGTGTATGTTAGTGCATATTAGTGTATATTAGTGCTTGTTAGTGCATGTTAGTGTATATTAGTGTAAGTTAGTGTTTATTAGTGTAAGTTAGTGTTTATTAGTATATGTTAGTGTGTATTAGTGCATGTTAGTATATATTAGTGCATGTTAGTTCATGTTAGTGTATGTTAGTGCATGTTAGTGTATATTAGTGTAAGTTACTGTTTATTAGTGTATGTTAGTGCATGTTAGTGTATATTAGTGTAAGTTAGTGTTTATTAGTGTATGTTAGTGCATGTTAGTGTATATTAGTGTTTGTTAGTGCATGTTAGTGTATATTAGTGTAAGTTAGTGTTTATTAGTATATGTTAGTGCATGTTAGTGTATGTTAGTGCATGTTAGTGTATATTAGTGCTTGTTAGTGTACGTTAGTATATTAGTGCCTGTTAGTGTACGTTAGTGCATGTTAGTGTATATTAGTGCTTGTTAGTGCATGTTAGTGTATATTAGTGTAAGTTAGTGTTTATTAGTATATGTTAGTGCATGTTAGTGCATGTTAGTGTATATTAGTCTGTTGTTTCATTTTGATAAATATTCTTTTTTAATTGTTGGCACAGTGACTGGATTGGTTCCTCACTGGGTCGACAGTGACTGGATTGGTTCCTCACTGGGTCCACAGTGACTGGATTGGTTCCTCACTGGGTCCACAGTGACTGGATTGGTTCCTCACTGGGTCCACAGTGACTGGATTGGTTCCTCACTGGGTCCACAGTGACTGGATTGGTTCCTCACTGGGTCCACAGTGACTGGATTGGTTCCTCACTGGGTCCACAGTGACTGGATTGGTTCCTCACTGGGTCCACAGTGACTGGATTGGTTCCTCACTGGGTCTACAGTGACTGGGTTGGTTCCTCATGGGTCCACAGTGACTGGATTGGTTCCTCACTGGGTCCACAGTGACTGGATTGGTTCCTCACTGGGTCCACAGTGACTGGATTGGTTCCTCACTGGGTCCACAGTGACTGGATTGGTTCCTCACTGGGTCCACAGTGACTGGATTGGTTCCTCACTGGGTCCACAGTGACTGGATTGGTTCCTCACTGGGTCCACAGTGACTGGATTGGTTCCTCACTGGGTCCACAGTGACTGGATTGGTTCCTCACTGGGTCCACAGTGACTGGATTGGTTCCTCACTGGGTCCACAGTGACTGGATTGGTTCCTCACTGGGTCCACAGTGACTGGATTGGTTCCTTACTGGGTCCACAGTGACTGGATTGGTTCCTCACTGGGTCCACAGTGACTGGATTGGTTCCTCACTGGGTCCACAGTGACTGGATTGGTTCCTCACTGGGTCCACAGTGACTGAATTGGTTCCTCACTGGGTCCACAGTGACTGGATTGGTTCCTCACTGGGTCCACAGTGACTGGATTGGTTCCTCACTGGGTCCACAGTGACTGGATTGGTTCCTCATGGGTCCACAGTGACTGGGTTGGTTCCTTACTGGGTCCACAGTGACTGGATTGGTTCCTCACTGGGTCTACAGTGACTGAATTGGTTCCTCACTGGGTCCACAGTGACTGGATTGGTTCCTCACTGGGTCCACAGTGACTGGATTGGTTCCTCACTGGGTCCACAGTGACTGGATTGGTTCCTCACTGGGTCCACAGTGACTGGATTGGTTCCTCACTGGGTCCACAGTGACTGGATTGGTTCCTCACTGGGTCTACAGTGACTGGATTGGTTCCTCACTGGGTCTACATTGGTTCTTGATGGTGCCACGTGTTTGGAATATTGTGAGGAACAGTGTTTCAAATTATCCTCGGGGGTTTAGAGACACGCTCGCAGGTAACATCAGGTGGTCCTTAACCCTCCGCCACGCCTCCCTCTAAATCTCTCCTCCTTTAAGACACTTCTTCAAACCTACTTCTCTGACCACATTTTTGTTCACCTGTCTAATATCTGCTTCAAATGGTGTTCAAAAGGCCTTGAGAAGTTTTACTCTTTTGACGCCGCTATATAAATATATGCTGTTGCTGTTGTGTCCTCAAATCACTGAAAACAGACTTTTAATGACCCCAATGTCTAAGATTTGGAATAATTCTGTTGCCGATGTGATAGTGATGCATTTTAAATATCAAAGAAACTGCCACACAATTATTCCATTCACTGTGCCCCAGCCTGTACACAAAGCAGAGATATCTCATTCCTCTGCCCCACGAATTATTAGAATTTCCTCAAGTTCTGGAGCATTGATTGATGTATTTCAGCAGCTCCCCGTGAGACAGAACGTTTTCAAACGTCTTTGTTTCTGAGGAAATGCAATAAGTTTCCTGAGGAATATTTGCAGCTGTGATTCCGGAGCACATGGAAGGACGTTGGAGATGACAAACCCCATCTGTTCAGAACTATCATCTGCAAAGTTGGTAGGAGGGACATAAAAGTCACAATTTCCTGAATGGAATTTTACATTTGATGTTTACAGAAGTTGCTTGTTCTTGGATTCTCACACAATGACTCAAAGTATCAAGTCTCGAGTCTGGTTTCACAGAACTGAATCTATTTTCAATGCAGAAAAGGAAATTGGAAGTTGGTGTGTTGCAAACCTATCTAAAGCTGAAGACAGTCGCTGCACTAATGGGGCGGTGCCGGTGTTAAATAAAACTGTGAAATCCTGACCAAAGTAGATGCGAACCTTAGAAGAATTTTGCACCCACCCCCACCTTGTGCGAGCTATGTATAAGTCTATTTTAGTTTGTTCATTTTATGAGCTTCACAGTCCATCATCCTGTCACTGACAGTGAAGATTATCTGAATCTTCCCCCCCCCCCCCCCCCCCCCTCCCTCACTATCAACATCCTGGGGGTTACCATTGATCAGAAACTGAACTGGACCCAGCCACATAAATACTGTGGCTACCAGGGCAGGTCAGAGGCTGGGAATCCTGCGGAGAGTAACTCACCTCTTGACTCCCCAAAGCCTGTCCACCATCTACAAGGCACAAGTCCGGAGTGCAATGGAATACTCTCCACTTGCAGCTCCAACAACACTCAAGAAGCTTGACACCATCCAGGACAAAATAGCCACTTGATTGGCACCCTGAGATGTTGCAAGTAATCCTTCATAGACAGCTCAATAAACCCACCTCACATCATAGAATTATCATAGAATTTACAGTGCAGAAGGAGGCCATTCGGCCCATCGAGTCTGCACCGGCTCTTGGAAAGAGCACCCTACCCAAGCTCAACACCTCCACCCTATCTCCATAACCCAGTAACCCCACCCAACACTAAGGACAATTGTGGACACTAAGGGCAATTTATCGTGGCCAATCCACCTAACGTGCACATCTTTGGACTGTGGGTGGAAACCGGAGCACCCGGAGGAAACCCACGCAGACACGGGGAGAACATGCAGACTCCGCACAGACAGTGACCCAGCCGGGAATCGAACCTGGGACCCTGGAGCTGTGAAGCAATTGTGCTAACCACTATGCTACCGTGCTGCCCACATCACCCCCACCCTCAATAAACTCTCACTCCGAACACCCCCACCCTCAATAAACCCACCTCACATCACCCCCACCCTCAATAAACTCTCACTCCGAACACCTCCACCCTCAATAAACCCACCTCACATCACCCCCACCCTCAATAAACTCTCACTCAGAACACCCCCACCCTCAATAAACCCACCTCACATCACCCCCACCCTCAATAAACTCTCACTCCGAACACCCCCACCCTCAATAAACCCACCTCACATCACCCCCACCCTCAATAAACTCTCACTCCGAACACCTCCACCCTCAATAAACCCACCTCACATCACCCCCACCCTCAATAAACTCTCACTCCGAACACCCCCACCCTCAGTAAACCCACCTCACATCACCCCCACCTCAATAAACACAAACTCACATCACCCCCACCCTCAATAAACACAAACTCACATCACCCACACCCTCAATAAACACAAACTCACATTACCCCCACCCTCAATAAACACAAACTCACATCACCCCCACCCTCAACAAACACAAACTCACATTACCCCCACCCTCAATAAACACAAACACACATCACCCCCACCCTCAATAAACACAAACTCACATCACCCCCACCCTCAATAAACACAAACTCACATCACCCCCACTCTCAATAAACACAAACTCACATCACCCCCACCATCAATAAACACAAACTCACATCACCCCCACCCTCAATAAATTCTCACTCAGAACAGCCCCACCCTCAATAAACACAAACTCACATCACCCCCAACCTCAATAAACACAAACTCACATTACCCCCACCCTCAATAAACACAAACTCACATCACCCCCACCCTCAATAAACACAAACTCACATCACCCCCACCCTCAATAAACACAAACTCACATCACCCCCCCCTCAATAAATTCTCACTCAGAACAGCCCCACCCTCAATAAACACAAACTCACATCACCCCCACTCTCAATAAACACAAACTCACATCACCCCCACCATCAATAAACACAAACTCACATCACCCCCACCCTCAGTAAACCCACCTCACATCACCCCCACCTCAATAAACACAAACTCACATCACCCCCACCCTCAATAAACACAAACTCACATCACCCCCACCCTCAATAAACACAAACTCACATTACCCCCACCCTCAATAAACACAAACTCACATCACCCCCACCCTCAATAAACACAAACTCACATTACCCCCACCCTCAATAAACACAAACTCACATCACCCCCACTCTCAATAAACACAAACTCACATCACCCCCACCCTCAATAAACACAAACTCACATCACCCCCACCCTCAATAAATTCTCACTCAGAACAGCCCCAACCTCAATAAACACAAACACACATCACCCCCAACCTCAATAAACACAAACTCACATTACCCCCACCCTCAATAAACACAAACTCACATCACCCCCACCCTGAATAAACACAAACTCACATCACCCCCACCCTCAATAAACACAAACTCACATCACCCCCACCCTCAATAAATTCTCACTCAGAACAGCCCCACCCTCAATAAACAAACTCACATCACCCCCACTCTCAATAAACACAAACTCACATCACCCCCACCCTCAATAAACACAAACTCACATCACCCCCACCCTCAATAAATTCTCACTCAGAACAGCCCCACCCTCAATAAACACAAACTCACATTACCCCCACCCTCAATAAACACAAACTCACATCACCCCCACCCTCAATAAACACAAACTCACATTACCCCCACCCTCAATAAACACAAACTCACATCACCCCCTCCCTCAGTAAATTCTCACTCAGAACAGCCCCACCCTCAATAAACACAAACTCACATCACCGCCACCCTCAATAAACACATACTCACATCACCCCCACCCTCAATAAATTCTCACTCAGAACAGCCCCACCCTCAATAAACACAAACTCACATCACCCCCACCCTCAATAAACACAAACTCACATTACCACCACCCTCAATAAACACAAACTCACATCACCCCCACCCTCAATAAACACAAACTCACATCACCCCCACCCTCAATAAATTCTCACTCAGAACAACCCCACCCTCAATAAACACAAACTCACATCACCCCCACCTCAATAAACACAAACTCACATCACCCCCACCTCAATAAACACAAACTCACATCACCCCCACCCTCAATAAACACAAACTCACATCACCCCCACCCTCAATTAATTCTCACTCAGAACAGCCCCACCCTCAATAAACACAAACTCACATCACCCCCACCCTCAATAAACACAAACTCACATTACCCCCACCCTCAATAAACACAAACTCACATCACCCCACCCTCAATAAACATAAACTCACATCACCCCACCCTCAATAAACACAAACTCACATCACCCCCACCCTCAATAAACCCACCTCACATCACCCCCACCCTCAATAAACTCTCACTCCGAACACCCCCACCCTCAATAAACCCACCTCACATCACCCCCACCCTCAATAAACACAAACTCACATCACCCCCACCCTCAATAAACACAAACTCACATGACTCCCACCCTCAATAAACACAAACTCACATCACCCCCACCCTCAATAAACACAAACTCACATGACTCCCACCCTCAATAAACACAAACTCACATCACCCCCACCCTCAATAAACACAAACTCACATCACCCCCACCCTCAATAAACTCTCACTCCGAACACCCCCACCCTCAATAAACACAAACTCACATCACCCCCACCCTCAATAAACACAAACTCACATCACCCCCACCCTCAATAAACACAAACTCACATCACCCCCACCCTCAATAAACACAAACTCACATCACCCCCACCCTCAATAAACTCTCACTCCGAACACCCCCACCCTCAATAAACACAAACTCACATCACCCCCACCCTCAATAAACACAAACTCACATCACCCCCACCCTCAATAAACACAAACTCACATCACCCCCACCCTCAATAAACACAAACTCACATCACCCCCACCCTCAATAAACACAAACTCACATCACCCCCACCCTCAATAAACACAAACTCACATCACCCCCACCCTCAATAAACACAAACTCACATCACCCCCACCCTCAATAAACTCTCACTCCGAACACCCCCACCCTCAATAAACACAAACTCACATCACCCCCACCCTCAATAAACACAAACTCACATCACCCCCACCCTCAATAAACACAAACTCACATCACCCCCACCCTCAATAAACACAAACTCACATCACCCCACCCTCAATAAACACAAACTCACATCACCCCCACCCTCAATAAACACAAACTCACATCACCCCCACCCTCAATAAACACAAACTCACATCACCCCACCCTCAATAAACACAAACTCACATCACCCCACCCTCAATAAACACAAACTCACATCACCCCCACAGCCATTCCTTCTCCAGTTTCTCCAGCGGACGAGCCCAATCTCCATTCCACCCTTCTCCCAATCCCAGCCTCAACTTTAATTATGTGATTCAAACCGAACATAGGGGAGGCAGTGGCACAGTAGCATTGTCACTGGACTAGTAATCCAGAGACCCAGGGGAATGCTCTGGGGACCTGGGTTCGAATCCCACCAGGGCAGCTGGTGGAATTTGAATTCAATAAAAGTCTGGAATTAAAAGGCTAATGATGACCATGAAAACCTTGCCGATTGTCATAAAACCCCATCTGGTTCACTAATGTCCTTCAGGGAAGGAAATCTGCTGTCCTTACCTGGTCGGATGCATGGAGGGTACGGGAGAAGAAAGCCACGGGCCTGCCCGCTTGGTTGAGGGTGGCTGCCAGAGCTACGTCGGACGCATCGCTCTCGACCTGGAAGGGGAGGGACTCATCGATGGTGCGCATCGTGGCCTTTGCAATGTCTGCTTTGATGTGGCTGAAGGCCTGGCGGGCTTCCATCGCCGAGGGGAAGGTTGTGGACTGGATCAGGGGTCGGGCTTTGTCTGCGTAGTTGGGGACCCACTGTGCGTAATAACTGAAAAACCCGAGGCAGCGCTTCAGGGCCTTGGGGAAGTGAGGGAGGGGGAACTCTATAAGGGGGCGCATGCGCTCAGGGTCGGGGCCTATAACTCCATTTCGCACTACGTAGCCGAGAATGGCTAGGCGGTCGGTGCTAAACACGCATTTATCCTTATTGTACGTTAAGTTAAGGATTTTCACGGTCTGGAGAAATTTGCGGAGGTTGGTGTCGTGGTCCTGCTGGTCATGGCCGCAGATGGTGACGTTATCCAGATACGGGAACGTTGCGCGTAAGCCGTACCGGTCAACCATTCGGTCCATCTCTCACTGGAAGACCGAGACCCCATTAGTGACACCAAAGGGAACTCTTAAAAATTGATAGAGCCGCCCATCTGCTTCGAAGGCAGTGTCCTTGCGGTCACTATTACGGAGGGGTAGCTGGTGGTGGGCAGACTTGAGATCCACCGTGGAGAAGACCTTGTATTGCGCGATCCTGTTTACCAGGTCGGATATGCGGGGGAGAGGGTACGCATCCAGCTGCGTAAACCTGTTGATGGTCTGACTGTAGTCAATGACCATCCTATGTTTCTCCCCGGTCTTTACCACCACTACTTGAGTTCTCCTGGGACTGTTGCTCGCTTCGCTGACCCCTTCCTTCAGCAGCCTTTGGACCTCGGACTTGGTGAAGGTCCGGTCCTGGGCACTGTACCGTCTGCTCCTGGTGGTGACGGGTTTGCAATCCGGGGTGAGGTTCGCAAACAGGGAAGGCGGGTCGACCTTAAGGGTCGCGAGGCCGCAAACAGTAAGGGGGGTATAGGGCCGCCGAATTTAACGGTCAGGCTTTGTAGGTGGCACTGGAAATCCAGCCCCAGGCGGGTGGCCGCGCAGAGGTGCGGCAGGACATACAGGCGGAAATTGTTGAATTTCCTGCCTTGGACGGTGAGGTTCGCGAGGCAGAACCCCTTTATCTCCACCGAGTGTGACCCGGAGGCCAGGGAGATCCTTTGATTGACGGGATGGGTGACAAGAGAACAGCGCCTTACCGTGTCGGGGTGAACAAAGCTTTCCGTGCTCCCAGAGTCAATCAAGCAAGACGTCTCGTGGCCGTTGATGGAGACCGTCGTTGTAGCTGTTGCAAGCGTCCGGGGCCGACTCTGGTCCAGAGTCACCGAGGCCAGCTGAAGTAATTGAGGGTTCTGATCGGGCAGCGTGTAGTCGGCTGTGCTGGGGGCCTGGGGCCCCATCCAAGATGGCGTCACCCATGGGTCACACATGGTGTCCGGGGATGAAGAAGATGGTGGCAGCGAGGGACAAAATGGCGGCGCCCACCCGTCCAGCATGGTGTCCGGGGGGCAAAATGGCCACGCCCGTGGGTCGCACGTGGCCTTAGGAGAGGGAGGTGGCGGTGAGCGCTGGGCGGTCGAGGCCTGAAGGGGGGGTTGCCGCGCCTGTCCGGAGTCGCTGGACACCGCGGCCACGGCACGGGCCTGGCAGACCCCCACAAAGTGGCCCTTCTTGCCGCACCCTTTGCAGGTGGCGGTGCGGGCCGGGCAGGGCGGGCGGGGATGATTCACCTGCCCGCAGAAGAAACAGAGGGGTCCGGCGGCGTTAGCGGGCCATCTCGCCGCGCAGGCCTGCGGGGTCAGGGGGAAGGTCAGTGGGCCTGCTGCTGCGGGGTGCCACACAGCCCAGGGGGCCGCCGCGCGATCGGGTGCAAAGGACAGCGCGTTTTTGTAGGCAACGTCCATGGACCCTGCCAGGGCTCGTGCCTCTGTGAGTCCCAGAGTGTCCCTTTCTAGGAGCCTTCGGCGGATATCGGGGGAGGTCATACCTGCCATGAAAGCATCCCTGATCAAAAGTTCCGTGTGTTCGCTCCCCGAAACTTGCGGGCAGCCACAGTTTCGGCCCAGCACCAGCAGCGCTCGGTAGAAATCTTCCAACGTTTCCTCGGGGCTTTGCCGCCTTGTCGCCAGCAGGTGACGAGCGTAGACCTGGTTCACAGGTTGGATATAATGTCCTTCTAGCAGTTCGATCGCGGCATCATAGTTCTCCGCCTCCTCGATAAGAGGGTAGATCCCAGGGCTGACCCGTGAGCGTAGGAGATGCATCTTTTGTCCTTCCATGGCGGTGTCGGCGGCTGTGTCGAGGTAGCCCTTAAAGCACGCCAGCCAGTGTTTAAAAATAGCAGCAGAGTTGTCCGCGTGGGGGCTGAGCTGAAGGCACTCCGGTTTGATGCGGAGATCCATCCTTCCAACTGGAGTTGTAGCAGATTAAATTGATGCGCAATCAATTACTCACAAGACAAAGTGATTCATAACTGAAGGCTTTAATCTACTAGAACTCGTCCCCAGCAGCTTAGATACAGAAAGTGAAGGCTGCTGGGACGGCACCGGTTCTTATACTCCGCCTCTCAGGGCGGAGCTATGTACAACAGCCAATGGTAGACTCCTGGGTCTAACCAATGGTCATCCACCTCTTAGGTACCGCGATACCTGGTACTATCACAGTGCCCGTATCTTGTGCAGAAAAAGAGCGAGGTTAACTTCATCAACAGCTGCTATTCAACATCACAAATCCCTGCAAAACGTCTTGTCCTTGTGGATGCTCACTGCCTCCTGGCCTCTCCACCAACAACTCCACCCCCACAACCCCCTCCCCAACCTCCTCTACCTGCCACCCCTCCACAGGTCTTACTTCTCTCCATCACCCGAAGGTCCACATACTACCCTGGACCTGGACACCTGGTACTGAGCTTCAAAATACTGACCACACCAGCCTCTGGCGCTGTGGGGACCAGAGGTGAGAAATGCTCCTGAGGGAGGGGCAGAAGAATTTGGCTGCAATTCTCCGGCGCTTTGTGAGCAGTGGGGTTCTCTGTCCCCACGGCAGTGCGCCCTGCCTGCGGGATTCCCGGTGGTGTGGGGTGGCTTCGATGGGAATTCCCATTGACAGTGTCAGGAGCAGACATTCTGGCCGAAGGTGAACCGTGCACCCCCTTCCCGCGCAAGGAAACAGGCGGCTGGGAGGCCAGAGAATTGCGTCCCTCATCTTGAGCCAATGATCACGCGTTAAGTGGCTATGGGACAGTCTGGATTGGCAGCGTATCCACTGTCAACTCCTCAGATGTCGGAATGGGAAACGCCACCATTTAACAGCCTTTGAACAGAAACCATAGCCAATATCTGCTGTGAATACAGTTCTAATTGATTATGAACCAGGAACATTGCAATGGATCTGTGATTTTAGAGGAATCATCTTTTGTTTAAAATGCTCCCCCTTCCCCCCCCCACAATGGAAATTCTACCTTCCTTCAGAAAAACTAACGACAGAGCTAACACCCAATGAAAACTGTATTGGGAACAAAAAGAAAATAATTGTTTTGCTCTCCCATGTTGCCTTTTATTCACCTGTTCTCTTAGCCCAGAGGGGCTTTGATTAGGTAGATGCTCAAAGGCTGTTTCTCTGATTGGAGAGCCTAGAACTGCGGATTAGTGGCATGAATTTCCACTCTGGATGTATCCCGGCTCTGCAAACCCAAGCTGGGAGAAAGTGCCCTGGAAGCTGGGATTTCCACCCTGCAGCGGTGGGGGTCTTTGGCAGTTGGACGGTTCAAGGCTGGAATGAGTGCAGGGGCTGCTGGGAGTGGAGGTGGACTGATAGAAGGACTGCCTCACGTACCGACACTTTGTCAAGTATATCAAGTATAGCCCATACTCCGCATGCTCTCTATGTCCTACCTATGTCAACCCATGAACCGTGTACCAATGCCCTCTACCATCCTCTATGGCCCCTCATACTTTCAATGCCAATCAGTGTCCCCTCCCCACCCACCAACCTTTTCCCTTACATCTACCATGTCAATACTCCTAGTAACCACCAGGGGCAGATCTCAGGAGATTAAATAAAATAAAGTTCTAAATATCTATTGCACGCTTTATTTATTTAAATCACACTAATTCATAAAAACCCATTCAATACATTTACTTCCTTCAGCTACATGATCCCTTATGAGAACAAACATTTTATTCAAGTGCTTACCATGGGCAGCACGGTTAGCACAGTGAATAGCACTGTAGCTTCACAGCGCCAGGGTCCCAGGTTCGATTCCCCGCTGGGTCACTGTCTGTGCGGAGTCTGCACGTTCTCCCCGTGTCTGCGTGGGTTTCCTCCGGGTGCTCCGGTTTCCTCCCACAGTCCAAAGATATGCAGGTTAGGCGGTTTGGCCATGATATATTGCCCTTAGTGTCCAAAAAGGTTAGGAGGGGTTATTGGGTTATGGGGATAGGGTGAAAGTGAGAGCTTAAGTGGGTCAGTGCAGACTCGATGGGCCGAATGGCCTCCTTCTGCACTGTTATGTTCTATGTTCTGTTATAAAAACATGCATTGAAATTCATAGTCTCACTTCACAAACACTTGGGACAGCTAATCAACAATGAAATGGAGACACCCTACGCTGATAATGGAAGTTTGTGAAATCAGTCATGGAACACAAATCCAGTAATGAACGCTTCTCATTCTCTCTGTATTGACATTAACTATGATTTTTTTTTAAATATTCTGCAGTTTTTTCTCCCAGAGATTTGAAGGGCTGGATTTTTAAATACTTTGACAGAGTGACAGTTGTGTTTGACACTTTTGACAGACCCACTTGACAACTCTCTCGGCAGTTCCAATGGGTTTATGCACTTTTTACACATACCCATGTCCACTTTTAACAATACCAAAGAGCAACTTTTCCAAACGTACACATCACTTCCCCCAGAGGTATTCAAAGGGGTATCGACCTCTCCAAAAAGTTATCTGACCTCTCCAAAGGACTCTGCAATGTTCAGGACCAGGTCTACTCTGTGCATGTTATGTTTCATACACCTAGGTCACCACAATCAGGCATGTGTGAAGGCAGCTGCCTCCCCAAAATACATATGTGTGAAATGTGACCCACCCTCAGCCCTGCCTTCGCGAAAATAGTAGGTGCCATGTTTCAGAGCCAGCATTCCGGATTTCTACCTCTTCCGCCATTTTCACAGTGATGGGGAACATATGGGAGTTCAGGTTTAAATGGTCACTGTATTGAATGATGGTGCAGTGTAGTGGTCGTGTGACCGAGTCCTGCTCCTATTTCTTATGTTCTGTGATTATTGGGATTTAATTAATTACTAACATTATATTTCACTTGAGTGACTTACTGAAGGAGAGGGAGGATGTCAGGTGCCCCGCTGCCGGTGGTTTGGGAGGAAGGGTAGCGGCCGGAATGAACTGCCAGCTTGCTGGAGGTTTGGGTGAATTGATTTACCATCTGATGGTGCTTTTGTTTGGACTGCTGGCTGTTTAATGTTCTATGTCTGGAAACTGTGTGTTGTTCCTGCTGCTCCAGCTTCTGTGGCCTGGATCAGGGGCTGGCTGGAGTAGGTGACCAGCTGCTGGGATAGCAGGAGGAGGGAGGTGGCTCACCTCAACTGGACACCTTGGAGGCCATGAAGACCTGTCTTTGAAGGATGTTGGCAGCTTTCGTGTGATAATGACTGTTTCTGTTTCAAGTTTGGAGGCCATGTAAATGGCTGGTGCCTTTTGGACTGTTGCATATTGTTGTTTAATGTTCAGAATTTATACGCTTGCCATTGTATTGTTGCTGTCTCTCGTTTAATGTCTGCTGCGACCTGTCTCACCTCTGGCCAATTGCCAGTACTGGAGAAGGGGTGTGATCTCTCTCTCTCTCCTCCGCTGTGTCCCATATCAGAGTGACCTTTTCCAGTGATCTGTACTGCTTGTTCTCACGCACATGTACTCTAACAGGCATGCACGCGCAGTAGTTCACACATATACTCTATATGCACACACATTCTCACTGATAGGCACGCACTCGCGCATACTTTCCTGTACACGCACGGAGCACCTTTCCATCGATGTGGGTCTGCTGCTGGGGCTCCGTGGGTGGGGGTTGACCTGTTGCTCTTATTAGCCTTAGTTTTATTAGCTCTAATTCTGTCACCTTTGCTCACGAGTCGCCAGGTATCTTTCTGATACCGCCACGTGGTTCAAGCTCGAGTTATGATTAATAATGCAGCACACCGCTTAGTAAAAGTTAAAACAACGATCATTTATTACATACAGCAATAATTACTTATACAATAATCCTACTTTTAGACTATTACCGACCACTAAAGGCCAATATTTAACTTTGGAAATGGCCCACCAGGTCAGGGAAACAAATTGTCTTTCGAATTGGGTCTGGCCTGCGGGATTCAAAGCTGGTACAGGTCGATAGTCAGGAGCACCTATCTGGTAGCGATTGCTGCAGTAAGACTTACTGTTTTCTTTGTCGAAGGGTCTCGAAGGTTGCGAGCAGGAAGAGAAGAGTCGAGTTGAACTTGGCCCCTATTCTTATAGTCCCCAGGGGCTTCCTGCCTCTCGGGGCGGACCTCGTACCTGGTTCCAAGTGATTGGACTTGGTCCGAATCACTTAGTTCAATATTCCCCAATACTGGAGCGATTCCTTGATCGGGGGGTGGTCGTTTACCTTCCTTTGTGTCAGCCCCTGCTGGCGCCGAAAGGTCTGGGTCGGCTTTGTGTTGCTAATGTCGTAGCAATTGTTCCCGGGGATGGCTGCTTAATATGCAGATGGCTGGGTTGATGTGCTGTTAATGGCTGCAGGTATCGGTCTGGGCCGACTTCCCCAGAGCCGAATACACCGAATACAACCTGCAGCTGTCCGTTTGAGTCCTGTTGGCTGATTTTCCCATCAGCCTCTTTCATTCGCCATTTTAGATCGGGGTTTGACCATTCTAATCGGGTATCAGCCATTTTAGGTGGCTACAGACCCCATGGGGGGGTGGGGTTTGACCCGGGGGGGGGGGGGGGGGGTTGACCCGGGGGGGGGGGGGGGTTTGCTCCGGGGAGGGGGGGTTAGGGTGAGGGTTATTTGACCTGGCAGCTGGTGAGGTTGTGCTCTTTTTGTTTTTTGTCTCGATTTGGTCTTTAGTGGGCAGCTGGTGTCCTTATTATGTTGTTGCCTGTTTTGTGTTTTCCTCCGGTGTACTCTACGGATGCGGGTGGGGGCAGGGGTATTCCCTCTCCTTCCTCCGCTACAGACCGTGTCAGCGGGACCTTTTCCAGTGGTCTGTGCTGCTCGTTCTCACGCACACGTGCTCTGACAGGCACACACGCGCAGTCGTTCACACATATACTCTTTATGCATGCACACTCTTACGCCGATATGCATGCACTAATGTTCCTGTACTCGCATTTGGCGCCCTTCCCCCTATAACTGACCATTGAACGCCCAGTTTTCACCCAACTCCAAGAAGCATTCTCACTCAGCCAAGGCAGCATTCAGTGCTTAATATCAGATCATCTTAATTACTCTTGGACTCTTCTTCCCCAGTCCTCGTCATGACAGAATATGGTCCTTACAAACTAGAAGCGATAAAACCCAACCTTGCCCAGTACTTCCCAATCAGCGCTCCCCTTTTATGCCTCTCCTGCTGCTGCAGGGCAAGATCACTCTGAAGATTTAAAAAGTTAAAAATCAAAGAAAAAAAGGAAAAAGTTCCCCCCTGCACCGAATTCCCACTGATCGGCAAATTCCCAACACCCACGTTCCCACTGGCTGTCTCTCACTTCGGATAGCTCACTGAAATGACCAGATGATTTGTCTGATGTTAGCTGAATGAAGAATATTGGTGAGGGCACCAGATCCTTTCCAATAGTGTCTTGGGATCTTTAAAATTCACCTGAGAGGGAAAACAGGGCCCCGGAATAACATCTCACCTGAAAGGTGTGGCACTCCCTCACTCTGCGCTGTCGTGCCGGTGACGCACGAATGAATTGCCTGTTGGATGGCACAGTGAAATCCATCTGAAAAAGCAGGGGTGAGATACAGCCTGAACCTCAAAGACTGATCCATTTTTGTAAAGTGAACCCCAATAATATATTTGAGGTTGTTATAAACTCTAGACTTAGGACCTGCAGATGAAGCTCGGAAGAAGAAAGCTGAATGGGCAGCTTCAGGTGGTGAATGGATTGGCCAGAGAGGCAGTGGGGGAATAGTTCAAGGAGAAATAGGTATAGGAGGGAGTTGGCTATTTGGCTTGGCGAGACAGGAAAGTGCAAATATAAAAAGGATTAGCGTGTCTTTCAAATTCAGCTTGTTTGTACTTGTCGGAAAATTATTGAGCACCAGGGAAAAACTTACGAGAAATGACTACATTTTTCTGGCATATTTGAATTATTACATGAAAAGCTTCTGTGGAAAAACTAGTTTGATCTTGTCACTTCCCACATTCTCCTGATAAGGAGGGTCAGGGCAGCTTTCTAATTGTGCAACAGTTTAATTTGGGCAGTCAATGGCTACAGGCTAATGCTGTGACAAACAGGAAAACAAATCAGGACTAGAATGGTGTTTTCTGGGTTTAGAACATAGATAGAACATGGAACAGTACAGCACAGTACAGGCCCTTCGAACATGGAACAGTACAGCACAGTACAGGCCCTTCGAACATGGAACAGTACAGCACAGTACAGGCCCTTCGAACATGGAACAGTACAGCACAGTACAGGCCCTTCAAACATGGAACAGTACAGCACAGTACAGGCCCTTCAGCCCACAATGTTGTGCCGACCATTTATCCTAATCTAAGATCAACCTAACCTACACCCCTTCAATTTACTGCTGTCCATGTGCCTGTCCAAGAGTCGCTTAAATGTCCCTAATGACTCTGACTCCACCACCTCTGCTGGCAGTGCGTTCCACACACCCACCACTCTCTGTGTAAAGAACCTACATAGAACATAGAACATAGAACAATACAGCGCAGTACAGGCCCTTCGGCCCACGATGTTGCACCGAAACAAAAGCCATCTAACCTACACCTCTGACATCTCCCCTATACCTTTCACCATGACAGCCATTTCCACCCTGGGGAAAAGTCTCTGGCTATCCACTCTATCCCTGCCTCTCATCACCTTGTACACCTCTATCAAGTCACCTCTCTTTCTTCTTTGCTCCACTGAGAAAAGCCCTAGCTCCCTCAACCTTTCTTCATAAGATATGTCCTCCAGTCCAGGCAGCATCCTGGTAAATCTCCTCTGCACCCTCTCCAAAGTATCCACATTCTTCCTATAATGAGGCGACCAGAACTGGACACAATATTCCAAGTGTGGTCTAACTAGAGTTTTATAAAGCTGCAGCAAAACCTCGCGGCTCTTAAACTCAATCCCCCTGTTAATGAAAGCCAACACACCATTTTCCTTCTTAACGACCCTATCGGATGGTTATGTCTAGCACGAGGGGACATACCTTTAAATTGAGGGGAGATAGATATAGGACAGACGTCAGAGGTAGGTTCTTTACTCAGAATGTGGAGATGCCGGCGTTGGACTGGGGTGAGCACAGTACGAAGTCTTACAACACCAGGTTAAAATCCAACAGGTTTGTTTCGATGTCACTAGCTTTCGGAGCGCTGCTCCTTCCTCAGGTGAATGAAGAGGTCTGTTCCAGAAACACATATATAGACAGATTCAAAGATGCCAAACAATGCTTGGAATGCGAGCATTCCAAACTTGGCACCACCACCGGCAGCAACCAAGCCACCCCAGGTGTCACAGTAGAAAACAATACAGGGAAATCTATTGTCAACTTGTCAGACTACACCCTTCAACCAGATGAAATCGAAGTCCTCGCAGAGGGCTCAATTTCTGCACCACCACCAAAATGGACCCCATCAGTCTCGCGGCAGACACGGAGGAATTCATCAGGCGAATGAGGCTCCGGGAATTCTTCCACAGACCCCAAGAGGCCAACAGCGAACCCAAGCAGACTACCAATGAACCGGAACAGCAGACCGAGAGATCTGCGGTGCAGCAACCGAAGAGGAAAGAGTCGAATTGGACCCCTCCGGAAGGCCGCTGCCTTAGACTCGACATGTATGCTCAAGCCGTCAGGAGTCACGTCAATGCCAGATTCATCAGTCGCATTCACAAGACAGCCCCGAACGTCACCCAAGCACAACGCAATGCCATCCGCGCTCTCAAGACCAACCACAGCATCATCATCAAACCAGCAGACAAAGGGGGGGCCACTGTCGTACTGAACAGAACGGACTACTGCAAAGAAGTATACCGACAACTGAACAACCAAGAACACTACAGACAGTTACCCGCAGATCCGACCAAGGAACACATCCGCCAACTTAACAGACTGATCAAGACCTTGGATCCAGATCTTCAGAGCACCCTACGTGCTCTCATCCCACGTACTCCCCGCATTGGAGATCTCTACTGCCTCCCGAAAATACATAAGGCCAACACACCAGGCCGCCCTATCGTTTCAGGCAATGGGACCCTGTGTGAGAACCTCTCTGGCTACATCGAGGGCATCTTGAAACCCATCGTACAAGGTACACCCAGCTTCTGTCGCGACACGACGGACTTCCTACAGAAACTCAGCACCCATGGACCAGTTGAACCAGGAACATTCCTCGTCACAATGGACGTCTCAGCACTCTACACCAGCATCCCCCATGACGACGGCATTGCTGCAACAGCCTCAGTACTCAACACCGACAACTGCCAATCTCTAGACGCAATTCTGCAACTCATCCGCTTCATTCTGGATCACAACGTCTTCACCTTCGACAACAAGTTCTTCATCCAGACGCACGGAACAGCCATGGGGACCAAATTCGCACCCCAATACGCCAACATCTTCATGCACAAGTTTGAACAGGACCTACTCACCGCACAGGACCTTCAACCGACGTTATACACCAGATACATCGATGACATTTTTTTCCTTTGGACCCACGGCGAAGAATCACTGAAACGACTACACGATGACATTAATAAGTTCCATCCAACCATCAGACTCACCATGGACTACTCTCCAAAATCAGTTGCATTCTTGGACACACTCGTCTCCATCAAGGACGGTCACCTCAGCACTTCGCTTGACCGCAAACCTACGGATAACCTCATGATGCTCCACTTCTCCAGCTTCCACCCTAAACACATTAAAGAAGCCATCCCCTATGGACAAGCGCTCCGTATACACAGGATCTGCTCAGACGAGGAGGAGCGTAACAGACATCTACAGACGTTGAAAGATGCCCTCGTACGAACGGGATATGGTACTCGACTCATCGATCGACAGTTCCAACGCGCCACAGCGAAAAACCGGACTGACCTCCTCAGAAGACAAACATGGGACACAACCGACAGAATACCCTTCGTCGTCCAGTACTTCCCCGGAGCGGAGAAACTACGTCATCTTCTTCACAGCCTTCAACACGTCATTGATGACGATGAACATCTTGCCAAGGTCATCCCCACACCCCCACTACTTGCCTTCAAACAACCGCGCAACCTCAAACGAACCATTGTTTGCAGCAAACTACCCAGTCTTCAGAACAGTGACCACGACACCACACAACCCTGTCATGGCAATCTCTGCAAGACGTGCCAGATCATCGACATGGATACCACTATTACACGTGAGAACACCACCCACCAGGTACGCGGTACATACTCGTGCGACTCGGCCAACGTTGTCTACCTCATACGCTGCAGGAAAGGATGTCCCGAAGCGTGGTACATTGGCGAGACCATGCAGACGCTGCGACAACGAATGAACGGACATCGCGCAACAATCACCAGGCAGGAATGTTCCCTTCCAGTCGGGGAACACTTCAGCAGTCAAGGGCATTCAGCCTCTGATCTCCGGGTAAGCGTTCTCCAAGGCGGCCTTCAGGACCCGCGACAACGCAGAATCGCCGAGCAGAAACTTATAGCCAAGTTCCGCACACATGAGTGCGGCCTCAACCGGGACCTGGGATTCATGTCGCATTACATTCATCCCCCACCATCTGGCCTGTGAAATCCTACCAACTGTCCTGGCTTGGTACAATTCACACCTCTTTAACCTGGGGTTACCCCATCTCTGGATCTGTAAAGATTTAATCACCTGCTAATGCTCGCATTCCAAGCATTGTTTGGCATCTTTGAATTTGTCTATATATGTGTTTCTGGAACAGACCTCTTCATTCACCTGAGGAAGGAGCAGTGCTCCGAAAGCTAGTGACATCGAAACAAACCTGTTGGACTTTAACCTGGTGTTGTAAGACTTCGTACTTTACTCAGAGAGTAGTAAGGGTGTGGAATGCCCTGCCTGCAACAGTAGTGGACTCGCCAACACTAAGGCCATTCAAATGGTCATTGCATAGACATATGGACAATAAGGGAATAGTGTAGATGGGCTTTAGAGTGGTTTCACAGGTCGGCGCAACATCGAGGGCCGAAGGGCCTGTACTGCGCTGTAATGTTCTATGTTCTATCAACCTGGGTGGCAACTTTGAGGAATGTATGTACGTGGACCCCAAGATCCCTCTGTTCCTCCACACTTCCAAGAATCCTGCCTTTAACCCTGTATTCAGCATTCAAATTCGACCTTCCAAAATGAATCACTTCACATTTATCAAGGTTGAACTCCATCTGCCACTTCTCAGCCCAGCTCTGAATCCTGTCTATGTCCTGTTGTAACCTGCAACAACCCTCAACCTATCCACAACTCCCTCAACCTTTGTGTCATCGGCAAACTTACTAACCCACCCTTCCACTTCCTCATCCAAGTCATTTATAAAAACCACAAAGAGCAGAGGTCCCAGAACAGATCCTTGCGGGACACCACTGGTCACCGACCTCCAGGCGGAATACTTTCCATCCACTACCACTCGCTGTCTTCTTTCGGCCAGCCAATTCTGTATCCAGACAGCCAACTTTCCCTGCATCCCATGCCCCCTAACTTTCTGAATGAGCCTACCATAGGGAATCTTATCAAATGCCTTACTGAAATCCATATACACCACATCCACTGCCCGACTTTCATCAATGTGTCTCGTCACATCCTCAAAGAATTCAATGAGGCTTGTGAGGCATGACCTGCCCCTCACAAAGCCATCCTGACTATCTTTAATAAAACTATGTTTTCCTACATAATCATACATCTCAGAATCCTTTCCAATATTTTGGTCACCACAGACGTAAGACTGATGAGTCTGTAATTCCCAGGGATTTCGCTATTCCCTTTCTTGAATAGGGGAACAACATTCGCCTCCCTCCAATTATCCGGTACTATTCCAGTGGAGAGTGGGGACGCAAAGATCATCGCCAGCGGCGCAGCAATCTCCTCTCTTGCTTCCCGTAGTAACCTTGGGTATATCCCGTCAGGCCCAGGGGACTTATCTATCCAGATGCTTTTCAAAATTTCCAGCACATCCTCCTTCTTAATATCGACTTGTTCGAGTCTATTAACCTGGTTCACACTGTTCTCATGAGCAACAAGGTCCCTCTCACTCGTGATTACTGAAGCAAAATATTCATTTCGGGCCTCCACCATCTCCTCAGACTCGAGGCACAAGTTCCCTCCACTATCCCTGGTCGACCCTACTCTCACTCTGATCATCCTCTTATTTCTCACATAAGTGTAGAACGCCTTGGGGTTTTCCCTAATCTTTCCCACCAGGGCTTTTTCATGCCCCCTTCTAGCTCTCCTCAGTCCATTTTTAAGTTCCTTCCTGGCTACCTTGTAACCCTCTAGAGCCACGTCAGATCCTATCTTCCTCAACTTTACGTAAGCTTCCTTCTGCCTCTTGACTAGAAGCTCCACTTCTCTTGTCATCCAAGGCTCCTTCACCTTACCATTCCTTCCTCGTCTCAGTGGGACAAAACTATTCAGCACTCGCAGCAAGTGCTGCTTAAACAACCCCCACATTACTGTTGTGTATTTCCCCAAGAACAATTGTTCCCACTTTATGCTCCTCAGCTCCTGTCTAATAGCAGTATAATTTCCCCTCCCCCAATTAAATACCTTCCCATACTGTCTGTTCCTATCCCTCTCCATGGCTATGGTAAAGGTCAAGAAGTTGTGGTCACTGTCACCGAAATGCTCTCCCACCGAGACATCTGACAGCTGGCCTGATTCGTTGCCGAGCACCAAGTCCAATATGGCCTCCTCCCGAATCGGCCTATCTACACATTGAGTCAGGAATCCTTCCTGTACACACCTGTTAAAATCTGCTCCATTCAAACCATTTGCACTAAGGAGGTTCCAGTCAATATTAGGGAAGTTGAAATCACCCGTGACAACAACCCTGTTACTTTTGCACTTTTCCAAGATCTGCCGCCCAATCTGTTCCTCCATCTCTCTGCTGCTATTGGGGGGTCTGTAGAAAACTCCCAATAAAGTGACTGCTCCTTTCTTGTTTCTGACTTCCACCCATACTGACTCAGTAGACAAACCCTCCTCAACTATCTCCTTTTCTGCAGCTGTGGTGCACTCCCTAATTAACAGTGCCACTCCCCCTCCTCTTTTATCGCCCTCCCTATTCTTCTGAAAACATCTAAACCCCGGAACACCTAACAACCATTCCTACCCATGTGAAATCCATGTCTCCGTAATGGTCACAATGTCGTAGTTCCAAGTACTGATCCATGCTCTAAGTTCATCTCCCTTATTCCTGACACTCCTTGCATTGAAACAGACATCCCACTGAGTGTAACTTTGCCCTATCAACTGTCTATCCTTCCTCACAGACTTGCTGCATACTATTTCTGCCTGTTCAACAGCTACCCTATCCTCTGATCCAGAGCTCTGGTTCCCATCCCCCTGCCAAACTAGTTTAAACCCTCCCGAAGAGCTCTAGCAAACCTCCCGCCCAGGATATTGGTGCCCCTCCAGTTTAGGTGAAACCCGTCCTTCATGTACAGATCCCACCTTCCCCAGAAGATATCCCAATGTTCTACATATCTGAAGCGTTCCCTCCTGCACCAGCCCTGTAGCCACGTGTTCAGCTGCACTCGCTCTCTGTTCCTTGCCTCACTCGCACGTGGCACCGGGAGCAAACCTGAGATCACTACTCCGCTCGTCCTGCACTTTAGCTTCCAACCTAGCTCCCTAAAATCACTTTTTAGATCCTCATCCCTTTTTGTAGCTATGTCGTTGGTGCCTATGTGCACCACCACTTCTGGTTGCTCCCCCTCCCCCTTAAGAGAGAGGGGTTGGGGACCTCTGTTTGGTTCTAATCTGTGTCTAGTTAAGTTTTTGACTTGTAGGAAAGCAGGAATGCCGAAATCCAGGATAACATGCATCAATGCAAACTCAAGCCCAGAAACTCACTTAGGCTTCTTTTCGAACCGGAGCGAGTCTCCAATGCCGCTACCCGCAGGTGGGATTCCTGGCGGCCTGTTGAATTGGGCGTGAGGGCTAAATTGGGATTCTCGCTAGACGTCAAACGCGTTGTGAGTCTCCGGGCCCACTCCCCCTGGCGAGATCAGGTTACCGCCAAGAGAGGGTGAGAGTCTGATCCAAACTAATAACCATTCATTTAATTGTAATTAGGGGTTTGAAGCAGAATGCTCTGGCCACCCGGGATGCTCTCACCCACACTGGTGGGTCTGGTTGTGCTGGGCCACGGCCCCGTCCACGCCGGCCCCACAGCCAACCTCCTGGCTACCCCTGGCTACTCCCCCCAGCCCTGACAGATGCCCCCCAGCCGGTGGTACGGAAGTATAGCGGTGCTGGAAACTGTCCGTACGTCCTCTCTCTCTCTCCCGCAGTCACCTCCCTGATTCCAAATTGGATCAGTTCTTGTTCTATATAGAATTGGATATCATCAGCAATAGGGATGGTACAAGGTTTCAGAATGCTTGATTTAGAGAGGACAATCCACGCGATAGTGTCTTCCTCATCACTATCCAATTGCATCTGCTAGGTATCAGATGAAGACAGGGGGCGGGATTCTCCCCTACCAGGCGGGGCGGGGGGTTCCGGCGTGATGGAGTGGCAGGAAACACTGCGGCGACGGGCCGCCCCAAAGGTGCGGAGACTGGGGCCAAGCCCTCACCTTGAGGGGCGAGGTCCGCGCCGGAGTGGTTCCCGCTCCACCGGCTGGCGGGAGAGGCCAGCCGGCACCACGCCAGCCGGCGCCGAAAGGTCTTCGTCGGGCGACGCATGTGCGGGAGCGTCAGCGGCTGCTGACGTCATCCCCGCGCATGCGCAGGGGAGGGGGTCTCTTCCACCTCCGCCATAATGAAGACCATGGTGAAGGCGGAAGAAAAAGAGTGCCCCCACAGCACAGGCCCGCCCGCGGATCGGTGGGCCCCGATCGCGGGCCAGGCCACCGTGGGGGCACCCCCGGGGCCAGATCGCCCCGCGCCCCCCCGAGGACCCCAGAGCCTGCCCGCGCCGCCTTGTCCCGCCGTTCAAAAGGTGGTTTCATCCACGCCGGCGGGAGAGGGTTGACAGCGGCGGGACTTTGTCCCATCGCGGGCCAGAGAATCGCCGGGGGTGGGCCCGCCAACCGGTGCGATTCCCGCCCCTGCCGAATCTCTGATGGAAGAGAATTCGGGACAGGGCGGGGGCGGGATTCACGCCAGCCCCCGGCGATTCTCCGACCCGGTGGGGGGTCGGAGAATCGCACCCAGGATTATCAATGCTCAAGAGCAAGGCTCCTACATGAAGAACGACCACTAGGACAGGATATTGGCACCAAATGCCACTGTGGCTAAATTTCCCCTCTCAGGGCGGGAAACAAAGATTGGGACTCTTTCTAGATGTTAAACCAGTCCCAGGAGGTGGGATGGGAACAGCCACTCACTTGCAGTCTCTTGAAAAAGAAGAGCCAATCAGAGACTTTCCTGCTTAAGAGGGGCGGTAGAATATATGTAAGGGAGAGGGTGTCTCCAAAGATGTGCAGGTTAGGTGGATTGGCCATGATAAATTGCCCTTAGTGTCCAAAATTGCCCTTAGTGTTGGGTAGGGTTACTGGGCTATGGGGATAGGGTGGAGGTGTGGATCTTGGGTAGGGTGCTCTTTCCAAGAGCCGGTGCAGACTCGATGGGCCGAATGGCCTCCTTCTGCACTGTAAATTCTATGATAATCTATGCTAATTTTGAAATGTCCCCTCTTCAGAATCTTAAATGAAGAAATGGCAGCCAGACTACCATTGGGGAGATTTGAGATGGGAGGGAGGGAGGGAAGAAGGGAGGGAGAGGGGGAGATCCCCGGCAGGGGGGCATGGCTGCTGCTGCACTCAGAAAGGCAGGACCCCCTGGCCTGACACTGGAAGGCCGTCTCCAGACACCTAAACCTCCCCTGCTGCAATTTGCAGATCAGTCTCCTTTAATGAGGCTGACTAGGCTCCCCGCCAGCTCAGAGTGAGCAGCTATCCCTGCTGCCCGAGGAAAGCAGCCCCTTATTGGGAACGCAATCAGCTGACAGGGTAATTTTAGATCCTGCCTGACTCAATTAGGGGCCGAAACACTGTCTCCCTGGCTCCAGGAGAGAAGGGATTGGGAAACAAATAAACACATTCACTGTGCATGACTGGAATGTTCTGGGCTAAGTGTTGGAGGATATAGACTCCCTTCTTGTTATTGCAGAGAATTTCCTCCTAACAATAAAAGCCATTGAAGGATGTTCAAGCTCGTGTTGAATGAGTATATGATAGAGAGAGTGAGGGTTACTTCACTCTGTTATCTCTGCTAACAGAAGCATTTTCATGATAATTGCAGTTTAGATCAAGGTTTGTGTATGACATTTTGTGTGGGATCTATTCATAAAAATCTGATCATTTCCTGGCATCCAAAACTCGCCTATCCATTTAAAGTTCATTTTGTGTTAAAAAATGCTTACTGTGTTAAATGTGGTCATCTAAAAGCAGACTATGTTTCTAAGAATTGTGATGATGACTGCTAGTTTATCATTATTAATGACAGTATTAATATAAATCAGTGCCAAATAGTTCATTGCCAAACATCCAATTGTTTTGACGAGACATCTTTATTTAAAATGCTGAATAAATTTGAAGTGAGAACGTTTCGATACTGTGCCAGAATTGCAGAACCTTAAAGTATAAAAGGAGGCCCTTCAGCCCCCTGTTGCTGTGTTGGCTTTTTGGTAGAGGTAATATAATTAGTCCCACGTTCTGAATTATTGTCCCTTCAAGTTTACCGTCGATTCTTTTTATTCATTTTAAAAAATAAATTTAGAGTACCCAATTCATTTTTTCCAATTAAGGGGTAATTTAGCGTGGCCAATCCACCTACCCTGCACATCTTTGGGTTGTGGGGGCGAAACCCACGCAGACACGGGGGGAATGTGCTTTTTATTTATTTAAGGGATGTGTGCATCGCTGGCTCAGCCAACAAGTATTGCCCAGCTCTAATTGTCCTGAGAATCTGGTGGTTCTTGAACTGCTGTAGTCCATATGGTGTAGGTACACCCACAGTGCTGTTAGGGAGGGAGTCCCGATGTCAATGTTGAATCTGCTTTCACCTACCTTTCATTCAGTCATCATAATAATGAAGGAAAAGGGCGGCGTTAGCAGGAAGACTACGGCGCTGAGGACCCGGGTTCGATCCCGATCCTGGAGTGTGGAGTTTGCACATTCTCCCCGTGCCTGCGTGGGTCTCACCCCCCACAACCCAAAGATGTGCAGGGTAGGTGGATTGGCCATGCTAAATTGCCCCTCAATTGGAAAATAAATAGGCCGGGATTCTCCGAGTCTCCGCCCCAAAATCGCGCTCGACGAGGGGGTGGAGAGTGGGGGGCTGAATTCTCCGTAATCGGCGCGATGTCCGCCGACCGGCGCCATAAACGGCGCAAATCAGTCCGGCATCGCGCCGCCCCAAAGGTGCGGAATCCTCCGCATCTTGAGCGGCCGAGCCCTAACCTTGAGGGGCTAGGCCCGCGCCGGACTGATTTCCGCCCCGCCAGCTGGTGCGGAAATGACTTTGCCGTGCGGCGCATGTGCGGGAGCGTCACCCGCCCCCGCCGAATATCCGGTGCCGGAGAATTCGGCAACCGGCGGGGGCGGGATTCATGCCAGCCCCCGGCGATTCTCCGATCCAGCGGGGGGGGGGGGGTCGGAGAATCCCGCCCAGGGTCTCAGACCCGCAATCAGCTCCGATCCTGGGACGCAATTCTCCGCGGACCGGAGAATAGCCACCAGACACGCACGTGCGGTCAACGCGGCGCCGGTCAGGTGCCGTTGAGAGAGTTCAACTGGCGTGGTTCCAACCTGGTTCCACCCGGCGGGAGCTCGGACTCGCGGGCGCACTGGCCTTCTTGATGGGGGGGGCGGGGAGATCAGACTCCGGGGGGGCGGGGGGGGGGGGGCCTCCTCGATGGCCAGGCCCGTGATCGGGGGCTACCAATCGGTGGGCGTATGCGATCCAGGGGGTGGGAGGGGGGCCTCTCTTCCTCCACGCTGGCCCGCTATGTGGCTCCGCCAAGATGTGCGGGGGACGGCGTGAAAATGTCCGCTGTGCGGACCGCGACCGGCCGCCGCACGCATGCGCAGACCCGCGGCAGGAAGTGCAGGATCCCGTATCAGCAGCAGGAGCTGTGGGGCGCAAGTTCGGGCCCTGCTAGCTCTCTTCAAATTGGAGAATCACTCCGGACTTAAGAAAAAAAGGGATTCACTTCACACTGGAATTGTGCAGCAGGAATCATTCTGTGACTTCCACATTGTCAGCATCTTATTTCCAAATGACCACCTATTTCAGAAAGTAGTTAGAGTTGTTGCAGTGTAGGAGTTGTATCAAGTGGGTTAAATAAATATTGAGTTTTTCTAACAGTCATTGCTTTCTGTGTGGCCGCTCGCCTGGAATGAGAGTGGCATTGGCCGGCTGGACTGTGGTCCCAACTCCACGTGGATCTCGCGGGGCCTTCCAGGAGCCATGCACTTGCTCATCGTAGACGCCCATTCAAAGTGGATTCGCGAGCTACGATTGAGAAGCTCTGACAAACGTTGGTGTTGGTGTCAGACAACAGCACGACTTTCACAAGCACAGAATTTGGCGCTTTCATGAAGATGACCAGGGACCACGTGCGGACCGCACTTTACCACCCGCCCTGTAATGGGTTGGCCAAATGGGTTAAACAGACTTTTAAATTAGGAATGCGGACGCAGACCTCCGGTTCCCCAGAGACCCGGCTTGCCCATTTCCTCAAGCCTCAACCAGAGTTGCACCTTCGCAGTTATTAATGGCCCGTAGGCTGCGCACGCGATTAAGCCTCATCCTGCCTGATATTGGAGAGAAAGTCCGCGACCACCAAGCCCGTGAAGAAATTCTCCACGGTCTACATCAGGAACTTCGGTGATGGGGCATTGTGGATCCTCGGATAGTGATGCGCCGATCAGGTCCGGTCTTGTATTCAGTGAGCGTGCAGGAAAAGGAATCGAATAGGACACCTATGCACCGTGCCCCACAGGTTGTCGAGGGGAAGCCAAAGCGCCTACGTCCAATGGTGGCCCTTCCTCCAGTGCAGCACCATTGACACCCGGCCAGGTGGACTAGCCCCTCGATTTTGAGATGTGGGATTCCAACTCATCAGACCCTGAATTGGACATGGAGACCTCGCCAACGAAGGTCACAACAGATCCGATGGGGCTGCCGGCCCCTGCACAGTGGACCCACCCAGGCATTCGGCCCAGAAACATTGCTCCCCAGTCCATTACATCCCACCGAGCCCGGCACAGGGGGCGATTGAAAAACAGTCCCGAGCAAAGAGGGTGAAGGAATCTTTCCCTTCAGCCATCGAAATGGACGATGTATTGGACTTTGGGGGGGGTTTACAATCCCACAAGAGATCACGGGGTCGGCAACATCACAGTCCCCGTGGTCTCACCTGAATATGATCTGCCCAGAAGGGGTGGAGCTACACCCTTAGGCCGGGTTCCATTGGACAGAAATTCCACGGCCCGAGCGTGGGCCGGGCATGGGAGACCATTCAGCGGGGGGGGCACTAAGAGTTGTATCTAGTAGGTTAAGTAAATATTGGGTAAGGTTCTCCGTCTCGCCAGCCCCGTTTTCCGACAGAAGGCGGGACTTCCATTCACCCTCAGAAGGAGGTCCCTCCTTGGAGAGCTGTCAACCAATCTGATTGGCCAACAGTTCTCTAGCCCCTCCAGGAACACCACTGCTTGGCCAGAAGGGGTATTGCAGCACTGAGCCTAATTACCGGCCACACTTCAGGTAGGTACCAGGGATCATAGGGTGGGAGGGTAGGGGATGCCCTGGGGCATCAGGACAGAGGGGGCAATCTCAGTGTCAGGCAGTGAAAGGACCTTCAGATTTAAGCGCATCCCCATCCCCTTCCCACCGAAGGTGGAGCTTTCAACTTTCAGTCAACTTTTCGACTGGTGCCCGCCAGCCTAAATGTTGAGGCTTGGTTGGGGAAGACCCTTAGGTAGCCATTAAATAGCCATTAAATAGCTACTTAAGGGCCTTAATAGGGTCAAGTGCAGAGTTCCAACAAGAGGCCCTGCCTGCCCCATCATGAAATTGCATCTGGGGCAGGGCGAGCGAGATCCTGTTGGGACTCCTGCCCTTGCAACTTAACACACTCCACCCCCCCCCCCCAACCCCCACCCCCCAACCCCCCCCCCCCCCCCACCGCTTCATAACCTGCCACAAGGAAGCATACAATTCTGGCCATGATGCCTGCAATCCTTGCCAGAAAAACAGCAATCCAGAGAGATGTTTTTGATTTGGGAGGTAGACCTAAATTAGTTTTAAAGCAATAAGTGAATCCGGAAACATTGGAAAACTTATTTATTAAATCAGATCAAAGAGGAAATTGTATAAAAAAGGGATAAGTAATTTAACGGTTGGCTTCAGAACAACCCAGAGCAGGATGTGTTGTCATGGAGACGGGTGGAGCTTAGGAAGGTTCTCAGGTTTCAATTTATCTAAGTGTTTTCTAAAGAATAAAGGGATTAAGGGTTATGGTGTTCGGGCCGGAAAGTGGAGCTGAGTCCACAAAAGATCAGCCATGATCTCATTGAATGGTGGAGCAGGCTCGAGGGGCCAGATGGCCGACTCCTGCTCCTAGTTCTTATGTTCTTATGTTCTTATGTTTTTGCTGAGAGCTTTGTTGCAGTTTGGACCTCATGTGGTTTGCAGCTCACTCAGAGAAGGTGGGCAAAGTCAGTTTGATAAATCTCTGCGATTGCTGTTTTAGTTCTTTGTTGCCACATAGAGAAAAGGCATGGAGAGTCCCACACTATGGATTCTTGATAAACCTGATGAGTGTTTTTTTAAGATTGCTCATACAATCAAGAAAATGATCTGTCCCAAGCCCGCACAAACGCATGATGTGTAGTGACATCTGGAATCTGGACTTGGCTACTTGAGACCTCAGAAGTGTCGTCGTTTCTTTCTGTAAAAGGTTCCACCTGAGAGGTTATTTCAGTATCTGCCAC
Source organism: Scyliorhinus torazame (assembly GCF_047496885.1). Taxonomy (NCBI): domain Eukaryota; kingdom Metazoa; phylum Chordata; class Chondrichthyes; order Carcharhiniformes; family Scyliorhinidae; genus Scyliorhinus; species Scyliorhinus torazame. The sequence continues at coordinate 3,992,087 of NC_092733.1, read as the reverse complement.
TATAGGCATTGAAAAGTCCTCAGAAACAGAATCTGGGGCGAAATCCTCCGGAAACGGCGCGATGTCCGCCGACTGGCGCCCAAAACAGCGCAAATCAGTCAGGCATCGCGCCGCCCCAAAGGTGCGGAATACTCCGCATCTTTGGGGGCCGAGCCCCAACCTTGAGGGGCTAGGTTGGCGCCGGACTAATTTCCGCCCCGCCAGCTGGCGGAAAAGGCCTTTGTTGGCCCGCCAGCTGGCGCAGAAATGATATCTCCGGGCGGCGCATGCGCGGGAGCGTTAGCGGCCGCTGACGGCATTCCCGCACATGCGCAGTGGAGGGAGTCTCTTCCACCTCCGCCATGGTGGAGGCCATGGCGGAGGCGGAAGGGAAAGAGTGCCCCCACGGCACAGGCCCGCCCGCGGATCGGTGGGCCCCAATCGCGGGCCAGGTCACCGTGGGGGCACCCCCGGGGCCAGATCGCCCCGCGCGCCCCCCAGGACCCCGGAGCCCGCCTGCGTCGCCTTGTCCCACCGGGAAGGTAGGTGGTTTAATCTACGCCGGCGGGACAGGCATTTTAGCAGCGGGACTTCGGCCCATCCGGGCCGGAGAGTCGGGGGGGGGGGGGCGCCAACCGGTGCGGCGCGATTCCCGCCCCTGCCGAATATCCGGTGCCGGAGAATTCGGCAACCGGTGGGGGCGGGATTCACACCAACCCCCAGCGATTCTCCGACCCGGCGGGGGGTCGGAGAATCTCGCCCCTGAACTCCTCACTGCCTCTGTTCCACAGTATAGCTCTCCTGAGAAGTTTCTGCAAACTCATTTTGTGAAGCAAGTAACTGATCAACATGACGTCACCAAATTCTTTCATCATCTGCCTGTACGGTGTATGATATTGGACCTGCCTTTGCTTGGATCATAGCGGCAACCCATTGCTCTTTGGTAGCGTAACTCCTAATTAACACTCTCTCCCCCTGGTTGAATACTCACTTCTTAGAGGTTTTCTCCCTCCTAGTAATTTGTGTTTGTTGTTGTCGTTTGACAATCTCTGAAGTATCCGGTGGAGTTAACAAATCAAACTGTGTTTGTAGTCTGCTCTTCAACAACAGCACTGCTGGTGAACTTTGCGTGGTAGCACGTACAGTGTTCCGTAAGATATTAGAAACTTGTTTACTATTCTTGATAATGTCCCCTGGTCCTTCAATGATTTGATAGAATACTTTAATGATTGCACAAAACGTTTGGCTAATCCATTCACTGCTGGATGACATGAGGTGGTGTATGCCATTCCCCTTCATGTAGTCCTCAAACCCTTCAAAATAAACTGCGTCCCATTATCACCGCCAATTTGCTCCGGTGTTCCAAATCTTGCGAATACTTCATCTGGCTTCTCAGTGGTCAGCTCTGTCATCATTAACGCGACTTTTGGCCATTTCGAGTGTGCGTCCACAATCACGAGGATGTGGTGCTTCTACGATTGATGACATTTTCTTTGGTTCTTTGGGTAAACTGTTTTTCTCAACGATGTGACCGAGTCATTTATGATGACTTGAAAAAGTCCCACTTTTCCTTCTTAAGGTTGTGGCTCTGTAGCCATTTCAGGGTGATTTCCAAATTCTCCAAATCTTCCTGTTCACTCGAACCGGTGATGAGTATTGTCACGACCCTTGGGCCAACGGGCGGTTAATTTCAGCCCCACTTGACCCAGAGTCGCAACACAGGTGAAATTAGATTGTATTTCAGTAGCCAATGTCCTTGGTTGAGACAATAAACTACAGTCACCAGGGGTGGGGTTCTCAGGCCTCCCAGCCACGTGTTTCTTGGCAGCAGAAGGTGGCGCACCGTTCACTGGCAGCGGGAATGTCTGCTCCTGCTGCTGTCAATGGGAGTTCCTATTGAAGCTATCCCACGCTGCCGAGGATGTGCTTCCCGCGGGATCAGAGAATCCCAGCACGAGTGAAAGGCCGGAGACTTCGGCTCAGGTTTGTAACTTTTACACAAGTAGCCTTTTATATGTAGAGTATTATAATTAAACTGACAAAAATGTAACTGACCATCAAACACCCTTTCCCAACTTCCCCCCATCCTAACTCACCCCACTCTCTCTACACACACACACACACAGAGACAAACACACTCACACACACACAGACAAACACACTCACACACACACAGACAAACACACTCACACACACACAGACAAACACACTCACACACACACAGACAAACACACTCACACACACACAGACAAACACACTCACACACACACAGAGACAAACACACTCACACACACACAGACAAACACACTCACACACACACAGAGACAAACACACTCACACACACACAGCCAAACACACTCACACACACACAGACAAACAGAGGGAAGAGAGTCGTGGAAAGGGAAAGAAAATATTAATAAAAATAAAAGGATAAGGATCTTTGATGCACTGGGATGATTTCCAGTCAATGTCTTTCTGAAGTTCAGGTTTTCGTTTTGGTACTTCTTCCTTCTAGGTGTGAGACGGTTTTCTCTGGCAAGGTTGTCTACCTTCTCTGCAGGCTCAGCATCATTTCCGGTTCACAACAAAGGATGTGCCAGGCACTCCCTGCTTTCAGAACAATAAAGAAGTTCTTTCACTTCAGGAAGGAGAGAGAGAAAGTGGTCATTTCACTTCCAAGGTCTAAACGCTTTTGCCCAGTTCTGTCAGAAAGCATTGCACAGGAACCAGTCTCTGGCTGTTGTCAGAAGAATACCATCCCCAGCCAACCCACCAGTTGCCCGTTAACCAATCGAACTGACTTCCTCCAAAGCTAGTTCCTAAGATCCATTCGGTGTCAAAGATTCTGGCTTCTCCTCTCCCAAATACAAAACTTGGGAACATAATGTCCTGGAAACCAAGTTGTTTCAACTTTCAATCTTCTGCTTCAAGGCACTGAATGGATCTTTGAAAAATGCAGGCGCAGGTGTTATTCCAAAGGGAAGTTTTCAGTAATGAAACAGACCTTTGTCCTTTACCATAGTGAAGAGCGGCTGTGCCACATTCATAGAGTCATAGAATTTACAGTGCAGAAGGAGGCCATTCAGCCCATTGAGTCTGCACCATCTCTTGGAAAGAGCATCCCACCCCATCCCATGCCTCCACCCTATCTCCATAACCCAGTAACCTTACCAAACCTTTTGGACACTAAGGGGCAATTTAGCATGACGAATCTACCTAATCTGCACATCTTTGGACTGTGGGAGGAATCCGGAGCACCCGGAGGAAACCCACACAGACACGGGGAAAACTTGCAGACTCCACGCAGACAGTCACCCAAGGCTGGAATTGAACCCAGGACCCTGGAGCTGCGAGGCAGCAGTGCTAACCCTGTGCCACCCTGCATCTGCAAATATGACTGTGAAAGATCAATGTTACTGAATCATCAGCAGTGGATAATAATTTGTGCACCAAACTGGGTGAATAGTAGTTCACAAATTCTCACTAGGCCATCCTGTTTTAATACAGGAACGTTTGGTGTGGCCCAATCACTAGTAGCCATAGGTTCAACGACTCCTGTTCATACTCGACTTTCTAGGTCTTCTTCAACTTTAGTCTTGATGGTGTATGGTACAGTTCTAGCTTTGAGACATTTGGGCGTGCTGTCTGGCTTGATTTTTGTAGCTCAACTCCAGTCATAGAACCGAGTGAAATTTTGAACGCCTTCTCATACTTCTTCAGAAGTTGTTTCAAGTTGCTCTTTGAATCCAAGAACTGGTTGTTTCCCAGTTAAGCCTAATCTTAGCCAACCACGCTCTGCCAAATAGAGCAGGAAAGTTTCGATCGACAATGTGAAGAGGCAACTTCATCATCTTCCCATTTGCCTCTATTTTCACCATAATGTATCATTTTAATGCTACGACATACTCAGTGGACGTCCTTAGGATCACATTTGATGGTTTTAGAGGGAGATGCTTCAGCTTTTGATAATAAATTGTCTCAGGTATCAGAGCGGTACTGCTGCACCCAGACCCACATCCATTTTAATTTCATGAACTACAATTTTTGGATAAGCGCAAAAATGTTGTTGATTGCCCTGCATTGTTAAAACACCTAGCTTTACCTCTTGCAGTAGTTCGGTTTTGCTGACTTTTGTGTGAGCTTGAGCTCCATGCACTCATTTGGAGGCACAACTAGATTGTTTTTTTTGACAGTGTTGATCTTCTTGCATCTTCTTGGTATAAGAGATGTTTTCTGAGCCACAGTTCTTGCATGTATTTGACTTACCCCAGCATTCCCCCACTAAGTGAGCAACCTGTGTACATCAGTGATATGGCTGGTCTGTGGGCTGATGCCCTAGGTAGGGTTAATTCCTCCTCCTCGTGTGCCAGGCTCAGCCTGATACAATTTAAGGTGGTCCACAGAGCGCACTTGACGGGGGCGAGGTTGAGTAGGTTCTTTGGGGTAGAGGACAGATGTGGAAGGTGCTCAGGGAGCCCGGCGAACCATGTCCATATGTTTTGGTCATGCCCGGCACTGGAGGGGTTCTGGAGAGGGGTGGCGGGAGCAATATCTCAGGTGGTGAAAGTCCGGGTCAAGCCAAGCTGGGGGCTAGCAATATTTGGAGTCGTGGACGAACCGGGAGTGCAGGAGGCGAAAGAGGCCGGCATTCTGGCCTTTGCGTCCCTAGTAGCCCGGCGAAGGATCTTGCTAATGTGGAAGGAGGCGAAGCCCCCCAGCCTGGAGGCCTGGATAAACGATATGGCTGGGTTCATAAAGTTGGAGAGGATTAAGTTCGCCTTGAGAGGGTCTGCGCAGGGGTTCTACAGGCCGTGGCAACCGTTCCTAGACTACCTCGCGGAGCGTTAGAGGAAGGTCGGTCAGCAGCAGCAGCAACCTTGGGGGGGGACGGGGGACTGCCTGGGAGGGTGGATGAGCAAGAGATAACATGGAGGGTTGGGGAAACTGGCACGTACGGGTGAGGGCCAGTGTACAAAGCTGTGTAAATATATCATTTTGCCATGTATATATCTTGCTCTGCGCGATTTCTCGTTTTTTTTTGGTACGGGGGGGGGGGGGGGGGGGGGGGGTATTGTTTGTAAGGGAGAAAAATTGTGTTAAAAAACTTTAATAAATATATATTTTTTTAAATCAGTGAGATGGCTGCACCCTCATTTCCGGCACTAAGTGCTGTTAAATATGAGCCACAATCTCGCCAACAAGACGGTTGGGAAACACACTGCCAATTGCGCCTAAAATTATATTTAGAAATGTTTCCGTTGAATCGCGCCCCATATCGAATCCCGTTATCCTTGAAAGATCCGCCTCCGGGAGGCAAAGGCCAACACCTGCACTCCCGGATCCTCCGAAACCCCAAATATCGCCACCCACGGGCACAGAGCCACCTTCACCCCCAAAATCTCTGACATGGTCCCCGAAAAGGACTCCCAGAAATCCACCAATTTCAGGCATGACCAAAACATGTGAGTATGGTTCTCTGGCCTCCCAAACACTGCTCACATCAGTCCTCTACCTCCGGAAAAAAAACACTCTTCCGCGACTTTGTCATGTGCGCTCAATGCACCACTTTCAATTGGATTGAACTTAATCTCACACCGGAGAATGTCGCATTTACCGCCGCAGTACCTCACTCCAAACCCCCCCCCCCCCATCAAATACCCCACCCAGCTCCTCCTCCCACTTCCTCTTAACTTCCCCCAACAAGGCCCTCATCCCCTCCATCAGATGCCCGTAGATATCAGAGACCCCCCCCCCCCCCCCCCCTCATCCTGGGAAACAATCTTTATCAGCATCGGAGGGGACGGCAACTGTGGGAACGTAGCCAGTTCCTTCTGAAAAAAATCTACTCCCCTTTGGCAACTGAAACTTCTCCAATTCTCCCAACTGTGCAAACCTACCTTCCATGAATAAATCCCTAACCGTCTCTATTCCCCTCCCGTTCCCACATTGCATCCAACCCTGCTGGAATAAATCTGTGATTTACTCAATATGGTTTCTAACCACATATGTTTAGACACTCAGATTTACTTTTAAATTCTCCTATAAGACACATCAATCTTAAAGTTATTGGGCGGGATTCTCTGTCCCGCCGCACTTGTTTTCCAGTGTGGGCACCCCCACTGGCAGGGGGATTCTCCCTCCCAGCAGCCGGCCAAAGGGGTTTCCCATTGTGGGCACCCCTACGCTGTGGAGAAATCCATGGGTGTGAGTGCGCTGTCGGTAAAGCAGAGGATCCCGCGATGGAGAATCCAGCCCGTTAACTTCTGTCGGGCCATAACTATGTCCAGGTGTTCTCCGAGGTCAAACGTCCATTTCCCATCTCTTGACCATAGTTGGTCAGTTCCTTGTTCTGCTTAGTTTTTAACACTTCCAAGTTAATCTGCTTGTTGCTTTGGTTTCAGCTTCAGCAATTGTTATGTATCTAGGAATACATTCTGCGTCACACGAAGTGCAGTGACGTCAGCAGAGTGTTTGCTGGGGGTGTGAGCAGATCACCACCTTGACTGTATTGAGCAAGGTTGTATTGGGCACCTCCAGACATTTTCTCTTTGTGGTAACAACAAAACAAAGACAGGCTGATTCCTGGGATGGCGGGACTGTCATCTGAGGAGAGACTAAATCGGTTGGGATTATATTCACTGGAGTTTAGGAGAGTGAGAGGGGATCTCATAGAAATTTAGAAAATTCTAACAGGATTAGACAGGGTAGATTCAGAAAGAATGTTCCGGATGGTGGGGAGTCCAGAACTAGAGGTCATAGTTTGAGGATAAGGGGTGAACCTTTTATGACTGAGGTGAGGAGAAATTTCTTCACTCAGAGAGCGGTGAATCTGGAATTCACTCCCACAGAAAGTAGTTGAGGCCAAAACGTTGTGTAATTTCAATAAGGAATTAGATATAGCTGTTGGGGCTAAAGGGATCAAGGGATATGGGGGGAAGGCGGGATCAGGATATTGAACATGATGATCAGCCATGATTACAATGAATGGTGGAGCAGGCTGGAAGGGCCGAATGGCCTCCTGCTCCTGTTTTCTATGTACATAACAGAAGAGAAAACTGGTGACATGGATTGAGGCAGAAGAATCGCTGGAAAGAAGATTTCATCGACTAACTGTGAGATGGCACCAGGAGCGATGGAAGATTCTTGGGACCGGACACAGACACACACACAGACACACACACAGACACACACACAGACATCGTGCAAAGCACTGCCGCCGATGCAGAAGGTTTAATTTTCAACCAGAACTGTGAGCAAGAAGACTGACAATAGGGAAAGACTTGCTTGCATTGAAGTGAATGGGATCTGGGCCGCAGGGACTGCGCACGTGACGGAGCTACACGGGGTGAGGGAGCGAGGATCTGGGCCGCTACACGGGGTGAGGGAGTGAGGATCTGGGCCGCTACACGGGGTGAGGGAGTGAGGATCTGGGCCGCTACACGGGGTGAGGGAGTGAGGATCTGGGCCGCTACACGGGGTGAGGGAGCGAGGATCTGGGCCGCTACACGGGGTGAGGGAGTGAGGGTCTGGGCCGCTACACGGGGTGAGGGAGTGAGGATCTGGGCCGCTACACGGGGTGAGGGAGTGAGGATCTGGGCCGCTACACGGGGTGAGGGAGTGAGGATCTGGGCCGCTACACGGGGTGAGGGAGTGAGGGTCTGGGCCGCTACACGGGGTGAGGGAGTGAGGGTCTGGGCCGCTACACGGGGTGAGGGAGTGAGGGTCTGGGCCGCTACACGGGGTGAGGGAGATGCAGACTAATTAAGGTTGGAGGAAAATCTATCTTTCACAAAGAGGAACGAAGCTGCGAGAATGGGTATTTCCACCATCTGACCTCTCGTCGACCCATGGCCACTGACTCAGCCACCACAGAGAGCTACTTCGGGAAAAAACAATAAATTACTGTCAAATGTAAAACCCCAGCGCAGGACAATTCCACAGCATTGTTTCATATCAACTGGATCGCAATTTGATTTTGTGTTGTGAAAGAATTGTCCATGATGACAGGATTATAGGAATTATTTCAATATCAGATGGGAAATCCCACAAATTGTGAAAGCATCTCATGCTGATCTGAGTAATCGGTTACGATGAAGTACTACAAATGAGTCAGCCCCCAAGCCCCAGTTTAAAGCAGTCATTTTTTTAGACCATTGCTGCTTTGTTGAGATTAATATGTGACCAATATTTAAGAAGTTTGCAATGTTGTTCTTCAAATGTGGCTGTAAATTCCATCCATTGGCACTCGATTTAGAGAGGAGATATAGCCTTAAAATGATAACGGCCCCAAGGTGACTGTATTTTTCTTTCTCAGCAATTTTAAACAAATATATTTAATAAATGAATCCTAGTTAGTGACAGGCAGCATGGTTTCTTTATGGAGAAGGTCATGTCCCACCAACTTGATTGACTTTTTTGATGTCGTGACACAGAATTGATGAAGGAAGGGCAGTGGATGTAGTTTATATGGACTTTAATAAGGTGTTTGACAAGGTCCCTCATGGCAGACTGGTGCAAAAAGTAAAATCACGTGGAATTCGGAGTGGGCTGGCTAGATGGATACAGAACTGGCTTGGTTACAGGAGACAGAGAGTAGCGGTGGAAGGGTGTTTTTCTGAATGGAGATCTGCAGCTAGTGGTGTTCCGCAGGGATCAGTGTTGGAACCTCTGTGCTTTGTAGTAAATATAAATGATTTGGAGGAAAATGTGAGTGATTGATTAGTAAGTTTGAGGATGACATGAAGATTGGTGGAGTTGCTGATAGTGTTGAGGATTGTCAGAGGATACAACGATATAGATAGATTGGAGATTTGGGCACAGAAATGGCAGGTGGAGTTTAATCCGGACAAAGGCGAAGTGATGCATATTGGAGGATCAAATCTAGGTATGAATAATACTGTAAATGGCAGAACCCTGAGGAACATTAACATACAGGGGGATCTGGACGTGCAGGTCCACAGTTCCCTAAAAGGAGCAACACAGGTGGCCAAGGTGATTAAGAATCATTCAGGAATCACTGGAGGCAGGAAGGGCCCCAGAGGACTGGAAGGTGGCTAATGTAACACCGCTGTTTAAGAAGGGAGGGAGGCAGAAGATGGGAAATTATAGGCCGGTTAGCCTGACTTCGGTCATTGGTAAGATTTTAGAGTCTGTTATTAAAGATGAGATCGCGGAGTACTTGGAAGTGCATGGTAAAATAGGACTGAGTCAACACGGCTTCGTCAAGGGGAGGTCATGACTGACAAATCTGTTCGAGTTCTTTGAGGAGGTAACAAGGAAGTTAGACAAAGGAGAACCAGTGGATGTGATTTATTTAGATTTCCAGAAGGCCTTTGACAAAGTGCCGCATAGGAGACTGTTAAATAACTTAAAAGCCCATGGTGTTCAGGGTAAGATCCTGGCATGGATAGAGGATTGGCTGACTGGCAGAAGGCAGAGAGTGGAGATAAAGGGGTCTTTTTCAGGATGGCAGCCGGTGACTAGTGGTGTACCTCAGGGGTCGGTGCTGGGACCACAACGTTTCTCAATATACATTAATGATCTGGAAGAAGGAACTGAAGGCACTGTTGCTAAGTTTGCAGATGATACAAAGATCTGTAGAGGGACAGGGAGTATTGAGGAAGCAAGGGGGCTGCAGAAGGATTTGGACAGGCTAGGAGAGTGGGCAATGAAGTGGAAGATGGAATACAATGTGGAAAGTGTGAGGTTATGCACTTTGGAAGGAGGAATTTAGGCATAGACTATTTTTTAAATGGGGAAATGCTTAGGAAATCAGAAGCACAAAGGGACTTGGGAGTCCTTGTTCACAATTCTCTTTAGGTTAACGTGCAAGTTCAGTTGGCAGTTAGGAAGGCAAATGCAATGTTAGCATTCATGTCGAGAGGGCTAGAATACAAGAGCAGGGATGTACTTCTGAGGCTGTATAAGGCTCTGGTCAGGCCCCATTTGGAGTATTGTGAGCAGTTTTGCTCGTATCTAAGGAAGCATGTGCTGGCCTTGGAAAGGGTCCAGAGGAGGTTCACAAGAATGATCCCTGGAATGAAGAGCTTGTCGTATGAGGAACGGTTGAGGAATCTGGGTCTGTACTCGCTGGAGTTTAGAAGGATGAGGGGGGATCTTATTGAAACTTACAGGATACGGCGAGGCCTGGATAGAGTGGACGTGGAGGGATATTTCCACTTGTAGGAAAAACTAGAACCAGAGGACACAATCTCAGACTAAAGGGACGAACCTTTAAAACAGAGATGGGGAGGAATTTCTTCATCCAGAGGGTGGTGAATCTGTGGAACTCTTTGCCGCAGAAGGCTGTGGAGGCCAAATCACTGAATGTCTTTAAGACAGAGATAGATAGATTCTTGATTAATAAGAGGATCAGAGGTTATGGGGAGAAGGCAGGAGAATGGGGATGAGAAAAATATCAGCAATGATTGAAGGGCGGAGCAGACTCGATGGGCCGAGTGGCCTAATTCTGCTCCTATGTCTTCTGGTCTTATTCAGAAGGCATATGGCATGTTTGCCTTCACCAGCCGGCACAATAAGTAGAAGAGTTGGGAAATCATGCTGCAGCTGTATAAAACCTTGGTTAGGCCGCATTTGGAGTATTGCGTGCGGTTCTGGTCACCACATTGTCAGAAGGACGTGGAAGCTTTGGAGAGAGTGCAAAGAAGGTTCAGGATGTTATCTGGTCTCGAGGGTGTTGGCTGTGAGGAGAGGTTGAATAAGCTAGGATTGTTTTCACTGGAAAGACGGAGGCTGAGGGGAGACCTGATAGAGGTCTCCAAAATTATGAGAGGCATAGACAGGTGGACAGTCAGAGGCTTTTCCCCAGGGTGGAAGTGTCAATTACACAGGGCACAGGTTCAAGGTGAGAGGGGAAAGGTTTAAGGGAGATGTGCGGGGTACGTTTTCACACAGAGAGTGGGGGGTGCCTGGGACGCGCTGCCAGAGGATGTGGTGGAAGCACATTCGCAACATTTAAGAGGCATCTGGATGAGTCCATGAATAGGGAGGAAATAGATATGACCGAGAAGGGCAGAAGGTTTTTATTTTAGCTAGGGCATCATGGTCGGCACAGGCTTGGAGGGCCGAAGGGCCTGTTCCTGTGCTGTACTTTTCTTTGTTCTTTGTTCTACTCTATTGTGAAAAGACACTTGAGATAAAGCTGCTGAATTTCAGAGGGCACAGCTGTAGAGCAGGAAAGGGTCAGACAGGAGATTCAGACAGGGAGGCTCAGACAGGGAGATTCAGACAGGGGGGTTCAGACAGGGGGATTCAGAAAGGGAGATTCAGACAGGGAGATTCAGACAGGGGGGTTCAGAAAGGGAGATTCAGACAGGGAGATTCAGACAGGGGGGTTCAGACAGGGAGATTCAGACAGGGGGATTCAGACAGGGAGATTCAGACAGGGAGATTCAGACAGGGGGGTTCAGACAGGGGGATTCAGACAGGGGGATTCAGACAGGGAGATTCAGACAGGGGGGTTCAGACAGGGAGATTCAGACAGAGGGATTCAGACAGGGAGATTCAGACAGGGAGATTCAGACAGGGGGGTTCAGACAGGGGGATTCAGACAGGGAGATTCAGACAGGGGGATTCAGACAGGGAGATTCAGACAGGGAGATTCAGACAGGGGGATTCAGACAGGGAGATTCAGACAGGGAGATTCAGACAGGGGGGTTCAGACAGGGGGATTCAGACAGGGGGATTCAGACAGGGAGATTCAGACAGGGAGATTCAGACAGGGGGATTCAGACAGGGAGATTCAGACAGGGGGGTTCAGACAGGGAGATTCAGACAGGGGGATTCAGAAAGGGGGATTCAGACAGGGGGATTCAGACAGGGAGATTCAGACAGGGAGATTCAGACAGGGGGGCACAGACAGGGAGATTCAGACAGGGAGATTCAGACAGGGGGATTCAGACCGGGGGATTCAGACAGGGGGGCACAGACAGGGAGATTCAGACAGGGGGATTCAGACAGGGGGATTCAGACAGGGGGGCACAGACAGGGAGATTCAGACAGGGGGATTCAGACAGGGAGATTCAGACAGGGAGATTCAGACAGGGGGATTCATACAGGGGGGCACAGACAGGGAGATTCAGACAGGGGGGTTCAGACAGGGAGATTCAGACAGGGGGATTCAGACAGGGGGATTCAGACAGGGGGGCACAGACAGGGGGATTCAGACAGGGGGATTCAGACAGGGAGATTCAGACAGGGGGATTCAGACAGGGGGATTCAGACAGGGGGGCACAGACAGGGAGATTCAGACAGGGGGGTTCAGACAGGGAGATTCAGACAGGGGGATTCAGACAGGGGGATTCAGACAGGGGGGCACAGACAGGGGGGGTTCAGACAGGGAGATTCAGACAGGGAGATTCAGACAGGGAAATTCTGACAGGGGGATTCAGACAGGGAGATTCAGACAGGGAGATTCAGACAGGGAGATTCAGACAGGGGGGCACAGACAGGGAGATTCAGACAGGGGGGTTCAGACAGGGAGATTCAGACAGGGGGATTCAGACAGGGAAATTCAGACAGGGGGATTCAGACAGGGAGATTCAGACAGGGAGATTCAGACAGGGAGATTCAGACAGGGAGATTCAGACAGGGAAATTCAGACAGGGGGGCACAGACAGGGAGATTCAGACAGGGAGATTCAGACAGGGAGATTCAGACAGGGAGATTCAGACAGGGAAATTCAGACAGGGGGATTCAGACAGGGAGATTCAGACAGGGAGATTCAGACAGGGAGATTCAGACAGGGGGGTTCAGACAGGGGGATTCAGACAGGGGGGTTCAGACAGGGAGATTCAGACAGGGAGATTCAGACAGGGGGGTTCAGACAGGGAGATTCAGACAGAGAGATTCAGACAGGGAGATTCAGACAGGGGGATTCAGACAGGGAGATTCAGACAGGGAAATTCAGACAGGGGGATTCAGACAGGAGGTTCAGACAGGGAGATTCAGACAGGGAAATTCAGACAGGGGGATTCAGACAGGAGGTTCAGACAGGGAGATTCAGACAGGGAAATTCAGACAGGGGGGCACAGACAGGGAGATTCAGACAGGGGGGTTCAGACAGGGAGATTCAGACAGGGAGATTCAGACAGGGAGATTCAGACAGGGGGATTCAGACAGGGAGATTCAGACAGGGAGATTCAGACAGGGAGATTCAGACAGGGGGGCACAGACAGGGAGATTCAGACAGGGGGGTTCAGACAGGGAGATTCAGACAGGGAGATTCAGACAGGGAAATTCAGACAGGGGGATTCAGACAGGGAGATTCAGACAGGGAGATTCAGACAGGGGGGTTCAGACAGGGGGATTCAGACAGGGGGGTTCAGACAGGGAGATTCAGACAGGGAGATTCAGACAGGGGGGTTCAGACAGGGAGATTCAGACAGAGAGATTCAGACAGGGGGATTCAGACAGGAGGTTCAGACAGGGAGATTCAGACAGGGAAATTCAGACAGGGGGATTCAGACAGGAGGTTCAGACAGGGAGATTCAGACAGGGAAATTCAGACAGGGGGGCACAGACAGGGAGATTCAGACAGGGGGGTTCAGACAGGGAGATTCAGACAGGGAGATTCAGACAGGGGGGTTCAGACAGGGAGATTCAGACAGAGAGATTCAGACAGGGGGATTCAGACAGGAGGTTCAGACAGGGAGATTCAGACAGGGAAATTCAGACAGGGGGATTCAGACAGGGAGATTCAGACAGGGAGATTCAGACAGGGGGGCACAGACAGGGAGATTCAGACAGGGGGGTTCAGACAGGGAGATTCAGACAGGGAGATTCAGACAGGGGGGTTCAGACAGGGAGATTCAGACAGAGAGATTCAGACAGGGGGATTCAGACAGAGAGATTCAGACAGGGGGATTCAGACAGGGAGATTCAGACAGGGAGATTCAGACAGGGAGATTCAGTCAGGGAGATTCAGACAGGGAGATTCAGTCAGGGAGATTCAGACAGGAGGTTCAGACAGGGGGGTTCAGACAGGGAGGTTCAGACAGGGGGGTTCAGACAGGGGGATTCAGACAGGGAGATTCAGACAGGGGGATTCAGACAGGGAGATTCAGACAGGGAGATTCAGACAGGGGGATTCAGACAGAGAGATTCAGACAGGGAGATTCAGACAGGGGGGTTCAGACAGGGAGATTCAGACAGGGAGATTCAGACAGGGGGGTTCAGACAGGGGGGTTCAGACAGTGGGGTTCAGACAGGGGGATTCAGACAGGGGGATTCAGACAGGGAGATTCAGACAGAGAGATTCAGACAGGGGGATTCAGACAGGGAGATTCAGACAGGGAGATTCAGACAGGGGGGTTCAGACAGGGGGATTCAGACAGGGGGGTTCAGACAGGGGGATTCAGACAGGGGGATTCAGACAGGGGGATTCAGACAGGGGGATTCAGACAGGGGGGTTCAGACAGGGGGATTCAGACAGGGAGATTCAGACAGGGGGATTCAGACAGGGAGGCTCAGACAGGGAGATTCAGACAGGGGGATTCAGACAGGGGGATTCAGACAGGGGGATTCAGACAGGGGGGTTCAGACAGGGAGATTCAGACAGGGGGAGTCAGACGGGGGGGTTCAGACAGGGAGATTCAGACAGGGAGATTCAGACAGGAGGATTCAGACAGGGAGATTCAGACAGGGGGATTCAGACAGGGGGATTCAGACAGGGGGATTCAGACAGGGGGGTTCAGACAGGGAGATTCAGACAGGGAGATTCAGACAGGGGGATTCAGACAGGGGGGTTCAGACAGGGAGACTCAGACAGGAGGTTCAGACAGGGGGATTCAGACAGGGAGATTCAGACAGGGGGGTTCAGACAGGGGGGTTCAGACAGGGGGGCTCAGACAGGGGGATTCAGACAGGGGGATTCAGACAGGGAGATTCAGACAGGGGGATTCAGACAGGGGGGCTCAGACAGGGGGATTCAGACAGGGGGATTCAGACAGGGGGGTTCAGACAGGGAGATTCAGACAGGGGGATTCAGACAGGGGGATTAAGACAGGGGGGTTCAGACAGGGAGACTCAGACAGGAGGTTCAGACAGGGGGGTTCAGACAGGGAGATTCAGACAGGGGGGTTCAGACAGGGGGGTTCAGACAAGTGGATTCAGACAGGGGGATTCAGACAGGGAGATTCAGACAAGGGGATTCAGACAGGGGGGCTCAGACAGGGGGATTCAGACAGGGGGATTAAGACAGGGGGATTCAGACAGGGAGATTAAGACAGGGGGATTCAGACAGGGAGATTCAGACAGGGGGATTCAGACAGGGAGATTAAGACAGGGAGATTCAGACAGGGGGGCTCAGACAGGGAGATTCAGACAGGGGGGTTCAGACAGGGGGCTTCAGACAGGGGGGCTCAGGCAGGGGGATTCAGACAGGGGGATTCAGACAGGGAGATTCAGACAGGGGGATTCAGACAGGGAGATTAAGACAGGGAGATTCAGACAGGGGGGCTCAGACAGGGAGATTCAGACAGGGGGGTTCAGACAGGGGGCTTCAGACAGGGGGGCTCAGGCAGGGGGATTCAGACAGGGGGATTCAGACAGGGAGATTAAGACAGGGAGATTCAGACAGGGGGGCTCAAACAGGGAGATTCAGGCAGGGGGATTCAGACAGGGGGGCACAGACAGGGGGATTCAGACAGGGGGATTCAGACAGGGGGATTCAGACAGGGGGGCACAGACAGGGGGATTCAGAGAGGGGGCTTCAGACAGGGAGATTCAGACAGGGGGGTTCAGACAGGGGGATTCAGACAGGGGGCTTCAGACAGGGAGATTCAGACAGGGGGATTCAGACAGGGAGGCTCAGACAGGGGGATTCAGACAGGGGAGTTCAGACAGGGAGATTCAGACAGGGAGATTCAGACGGGGGATTCAGACAGGGAGATTCAGACAGGGGGGTTCAGACAGGGTGATTCAGACAGGGGGATTCAGACAGGGGGATTCAGACAGGGGGGTTCAGACAGGGGGATTCAGACAGGGAGGTTCAGACAGGGGGGTTCAGACAGGGGGATTCAGACAGGGAGATTCAGACAGGGGGCTTCAGACAGGGAGGTTCAGACAGGGGGGTTCAGACAGGGAGATTCAGACAGGGGGATTCAGACAGGGAGGCTCAGACAGGGGGATTCAGACAGGGGAGTTCAGACAGGGAGCTTCAGACAGGGGGATTCAGACAGGGAGATTCAGACAGGGGGGTTCAGACAGGGGGATTCAGACAGGGGGATTCAGACAGGGGGATTCAGACAGGGGGATTCAGACAGGGAGATTAAGACAGGGGGGCTCAGACAGGGAGATTCAGACAGGGGGGTTCAGACAGGGGGCTTCAGACAGGGGGGCTCAGGCAGGGGGATTCAGACAGGGGGATTCAGACAGGGAGATTAAGACAGGGAGATTCAGACAGGGGGGCTCAGACAGGGAGATTCAGGCAGGGGGATTCAGACAGGGGGATTCAGACAGGGGGATTCAGACAGGGGGATTCAGACAGGGGGGCACAGACAGGGGGTTCAGCGAGGGGGCTTCAGACAGGGAGATTCAGACAGGGGGTTCAGACAGGGGGATTCAGACAGGGGGCTTCAGACAGGGAGATTCAGACAGGGGGATTCAGACAGGGAGGCTCAGACAGGGGGATTCAGACAGGGGAGTTCAGACAGGGAGATTCAGACAGGGGGATTCAGACAGGGGGATTCAGACAGGGAGATTCAGACAGGGGGATTCAGACAGGGGGGTTCAGACAGGGGGATTCAGACAGGGGGCTTCAGACAGGGAGATTCAGACAGGGGGATTCAGACAGGGAGGCTCAGACAGGGGGATTCAGACAGGGGAGTTCAGACAGGGAGATTCAGACAGGGGGATTCAGACAGGGGGGTTCAGACAGGGGGATTCAGACAGGGAGATTCAGACAGGGGGCTTCAGACAGGGAGGTTCAGACAGGGGGGTTCAGACAGGGAGATTCAGACAGGGGGATTCAGACAGGGAGGTTCAGACAGGGGGGTTCAGACAGGGAGATTCAGACAGGGGGATTCAGACAGGGAGGCTCAGACAGGGGGGTTCAGACAGGGGGATTCAGACAGGGAGATTCAGACAGGGGGATTCAGACAGGGGGGTTCAGACAGGGGGATTCAGACAGGGAGATTCAGACAGGGGGCTTCAGACAGGGAGGTTCAGACAGGGGGGTTCAGACAGGGAGATTCAGACAGGGGGATTCAGACAGGGGGGCACAGACAGGGGGATTCAGACAGGGGAGTTCAGACAGGGAGCTTCAGACAGGGGGATTCAGACAGGGAGATTCAGACAGGGGGGTTCAGGCAGGGGGATTCAGACAGGGGGATTCAGACAGGGGGATTCAGACAGGGGGGTTCAGACAGGGGGATTCAGACAGGGAGGTTCAGACAGGGGGGTTCAGACAGGGGGATTCAGACAGAGGGGATCAGACAGGCGGTTCAGACAGGGGGGCACAGACAGGGGGGCACAGACAGGGGGTTCAGACAGGGGGATTCAGACAGGGGGTTCAGACAGGGGGATTCAGACAGGGAGGTTCAGACAGGGGGGTTCAGACAGGGAGATTCAGACAGGGAGGTTCAGACAGGGGGATTCAGACAGGGGGATTCAGACAGGGGGATTCAGACAGGGGGGTTCAGACAGGGGGATTCAGACAGGGAGGTTCAGACAGGGGGATTCAGACAGGGGGTTCAGACAGGGGGGTTCAGACAGGGGGTTCAGACAGGGGGTTCAGACAGGGGGATTCAGACAGAGAGATTCAGACAGAGAGATTCAGACAGGGCGATTCAGACAGGGAGATTCAGACAGGGGGATTCAGACAGGGGGATTCAGACAGGGAGATTCAGACAGGGGGGTTCAGACAGGGGGGTTCAGACAGGGGGGCTCAGACAGTGGGGTTCAGACAGGGGGATTCAGACAGAGAGATTCAGACAGAGAGATTCAGACAGGGAGATTCAGACAGGGATATTCAGACAGGGAGATTCAGACAGGGGGATTCAGACGGGGGGGTTCAGACAGGGAGATTCAGACAGGGAGATTCAGACAGGGGGGCTCAGACAGGGAGATTCAGACAGGGAAATTCAGACAGGGGGATTCAGACAGGGAGATTCAGACAGGGAGATTCAGACAGGGAGATTCAGACAGGGGGGCACAGACAGGGAGATTCAGACAGGGGGGCACAGACAGGGAGATTCAGACAGGGGGATTCAGACAGGGAGATTCAGACAGGGACATTCAGACAGGGAGGCTCAGACAGGGGGATTCGGACAGGGGGGCACAGACAGGGGGGTTCAGACAGGGGGATTCAGACAGGGAGGCTCAGACAGGGGGATTCAGACAGGGGAGTTCAGACAGGGAGCTTCAGACAGGGGGATTCAGACAGGGAGATTCAGACAGGGGGGTTCAGGCAGGGGGATTCAGACAGGGGGATTCAGACAGGGGGATTCAGACAGGGGGGTTCAGACAGGGGGATTCAGACAGGGAGGTTCAGACAGGGGGGTTCAGACAGGGGGATTCAGACAGAGGGGATCAGACAGGCGGTTCAGACAGGGGGGCACAGACAGGGGGGCACAGACAGGGGGTTCAGACAGGGGGATTCAGACAGGGGGTTCAGACAGGGGGATTCAGACAGGGAGGTTCAGACAGGGGGGTTCAGACAGGGAGATTCAGACAGGGAGGTTCAGACAGGGGGATTCAGACAGGGGGATTCAGACAGGGGGATTCAGACAGGGGGGTTCAGACAGGGGGATTCAGACAGGGAGGTTCAGACAGGGGGATTCAGACAGGGGGTTCAGACAGGGGGGTTCAGACAGGGGGTTCAGACAGGGGGTTCAGACAGGGGGATTCAGACAGAGAGATTCAGACAGAGAGATTCAGACAGGGCGATTCAGACAGGGAGATTCAGACAGGGGGATTCAGACAGGGGGATTCAGACAGGGAGATTCAGACAGGGGGGTTCAGACAGGGGGGTTCAGACAGGGGGGCTCAGACAGTGGGGTTCAGACAGGGGGATTCAGACAGAGAGATTCAGACAGAGAGATTCAGACAGGGAGATTCAGACAGGGATATTCAGACAGGGAGATTCAGACAGGGGGATTCAGACGGGGGGGTTCAGACAGGGAGATTCAGACAGGGAGATTCAGACAGGGGGGCTCAGACAGGGAGATTCAGACAGGGAAATTCAGACAGGGGGATTCAGACAGGGAGATTCAGACAGGGAGATTCAGACAGGGAGATTCAGACAGGGGGGCACAGACAGGGAGATTCAGACAGGGGGGTTCAGACAGGGAGATTCAGACAGGGGGATTCAGACAGGGAGATTCAGACAGGGAGATTCAGACAGGGGGGTTCAGACAGGGAGATTCAGACAGAGAGATTCAGACAGGGGGATTCAGACAGGGAGATTCAGACAGGGAGGCTCAGACAGGGAGATTCAGACAGGAGGTTCAGACAGGGGGGTTCAGACAGGGAGATTCAGACAGGGGGATTCAGACAGGGAGATTCAGACAGGGGGATTCAGACAGGGAGATTCAGACAGGGGGGCACAGACAGGGAGATTCAGACAGGGGGATTCAGACAGGGAGATTCAGACAGGGACATTCAGACAGGGAGGCTCAGACAGGGGGATTCGGACAGGGGGGCACAGACAGGGGGGTTCAGACAGGGGGATTCAGACAGGGAGATTCAGACAGGGGGATTCAGACAGGGAGATTCAGACAGGGGGATTCAGACAGGGGGATTCAGACAGGGGGATTCAGACAGGGAGATTCAGACAGGGAGATTCAGACAGAGAGATTCAGACAGGGGGAT
Source organism: Scyliorhinus torazame (assembly GCF_047496885.1). NCBI lineage: Eukaryota > Metazoa > Chordata > Chondrichthyes > Carcharhiniformes > Scyliorhinidae > Scyliorhinus > Scyliorhinus torazame. Next base: position 3,972,278 of record NC_092733.1, on the reverse strand, counting down.
TCAGACAGGGAGATTCAGACAGGGGGGCACAGACAGGGAGATTCAGACAGGGGGGTTCAGACAGGGAGATTCAGACAGAGAGATTCAGACAGGGGGATTCAGACAGGGAGATTCAGACAGGGAGATTCAGACAGGGGGGTTCAGACAGGGGGATTCAGACAGGGGGATTCAGACAGGGGGGTTCAGACAGGGTGATTCAGACAGGGAGATTCCGACAGGGGGATTCAGACAGGGGGATTCAGACAGGGAGATTCAGACAGGGAGATTCAGACAGAGAGATTCAGACAGGGGGATTCAGACAGGGAGATTCAGACAGGGGGGCACAGACAGGGAGATTCAGACAGGGGGGTTCAGACAGGGAGATTCAGACAGAGAGATTCAGACAGGGGGATTCAGACAGGGAGATTCAGACAGGGAGATTCAGACAGGGGGGTTCAGACAGGGGGATTCAGACAGGGGGATTCAGACAGGGGGGTTCAGACAGGGTGATTCAGACAGGGAGATTCAGACAGGGGGATTCAGACAGGGAGGCTCAGACAGGGAGATTCAGACAGGGGGATTCAGACAGGGGGATTCAGACAGGGGGATTCAGACAGGGGGATTCAGACAGGGGGGTTCAGACAGGGAGATTCAGACAGGGGGATTCAGACGGGGGGGTTCAGACAGGGAGATTCAGACAGGGAGATTCAGACAGGGGGATTCAGACAGGGGGGTTCAGACAGGGAGACTCAGACAGGAGGTTCAGACAGGGGGGTTCAGACAGGGGGATTCAGACAGGGAGATTCAGACAGGGGGGTTCAGACAGGGGGGTTCAGACAGGGGGGCACAGACAGGAGGTTCAGACAGGGGGATTCAGACAGGTGGATTCAGACAGGGGGATTCAGACAGGGAGATTCAGACAGGGGGATTCAGACAGTGGGGTTCAGACAGGGAGATTCAGACAGGGGGATTCAGACAGGGGGGTTCAGACAGGGGGATTCAGACAGGTGGATTCAGACAGGGGGATTCAGACAGGGAGATTCAGACAGGGAGATTCAGACTGTGGGGTTCAGACAGGGAGATTCAGACAGGGGGGTTAAGACAGGGGGGCTCAGACAGGGGGATTCAGACAGGGGGATTCAGACAGGGAGATTCAGACAGGGGGATTCAGACAGGGAGATTCAGACAGGGGGATTCAGACAGGGAGATTCAGACAGGGGGGTTCAGACAGGGGGGCTCAGACAGGGAGATTCAGACAGGGGGGTTCAGACAGGGGGCTTCAGACAGGGGGGCTCAGACAGGGGGATTCAGACAGGGGGATTCAGACAGGGAGATTAAGACAGGGAGATTCAGACAGGGGGGCTCAGACAGGGAGATTCAGGCAGGGGGATTCAGACAGGGGGCCACAGACAGGGGGATTCAGACAGGGGGATTCAGACAGGGGGATTCAGACAAGGGGGCACAGACAGGGGGATTCAGACAGGGGGCTTCAGACAGGGGGGTTCAGACAGGGGGATTCAGACAGGGGGCTTCAGACAGGGAGATTCAGACAGGGGGATTCAGACAGGGAGGCTCAGACAGGGGGATTCAGACAGGGGGATTCAGACAGGGGGGTTCAGACAGGGGGATTCAGACAGGGGGATTCAGACAGGGGGATTCAGACAGGGGGGTTCAGACAGGGGGATTCAGACAGGGAGGTTCAGACAGGGGGGTTCAGACAGGGGGATTCAGACAGAGGGGATCAGACAGGGGGTTCAGACAGGGGGGCACAGACAGGGGGGCACAGACAGGGGGTTCAGACAGGGGGATTCAGACAGGGGGTTCAGACAGGGGGATTCAGACAGGGAGGTTCAGACAGGGGGGTTCAGACAGGGGGGTTCAGACAGGGGGATTCAGACAGAGAGATTCAGACAGAGAGATTCAGACAGGGGGATTCAGACAGGGGGATTCAGACAGGGGGATTCAGACAGGGGGATTCAGACAGGGAGATTCAGACAGGGGGGTTCAGACAGGGGGATTCAGACAGGGAGATTCAGACAGGGATATTCAGACAGGGAGATTCAGACAGGGGGATTCAGACAGGGGGATTCAGACAGGTGGGTTCAGACAGGGAGATTCAGACAGGGAGATTCAGACAGGGGGTTCAGACAGGGGGATTCAGACAGAGAGATTCAGACAGAGAGATTCAGACAGGGGGGTTCAGACAGGGGATTCAGACAGGGGGGTTCAGACAGTGGGGTTCAGACAGGGGGATTCAGACAGGGGGGTTCAGACAGGGGGGTTCAGACAGGGGGATTCAGACAGGGAGATTCAGACAGGGGGATTCAGTCAGGGAGGCTCAGACAGGGGGATTCAGACAGGGAGGTTCAGACAGGGGGGTTCAGACAGGGGGATTCAGACAGGAAGGTTCAGACAGGGGGGTTCAGACAGGGGGATTCAGACAGAGGGGATCAGACAGGGGGATTCAGACAGGGGGATTCAGACAGGGGGGTTCAGACAGTGGGGTTCAGACAGGGGGATTCAGACAGGGGGATTCAGACAGGGGGATTCAGACAGGGAGATTCAGACAGGGGGATTCAGACAGGGGGATTCAGACAGGGGGATTCAGACAGGGGGATTCAGACAGGGGGATTCAGACAGGGGGATTCAGACAGGGGGATTCAGACAGGGGGATTCAGACAGGGAGGTTCAGACAGGGGGGTTCAGACAGGGGGGTTCAGACAGGGAGGTTGGTAAGACGTGGATATTGCTGCTGATTTGTCTGTGAGCTGGAGTCTGGATGCTTCTCGGTGTCAGAATGGAACGTTGGGATGGGCGTGGGAGGTGCGGGAGGGATAACATTAAAAAAACATATCTACAATTGTTGAAGTCCTCGTAAATTTCTCTTTACTGATTCTTCATTAGAACAATTTTGATTGTTAGAATGTTTACAAATGGAGATAGAAGACAATTGCCGGTGCTATGGAATTCATCAGTATAATATATTGAGGCGTTTAGCCGTGTTTCCTCGCGCTCGGAGCGCCGAGAAACCTCACACTATCGAACGAGACTGGGTTCCATTCAGATAGATTGGGGGCCTCAGCGGGTAGCTACCTGACCAGGCCCCACTTAGCCCCATTCTCTGCAGTAATACTCTGCTCGCCAGAACTCTCAAAAGTGGCATCCCGATCTCTCGACCCCCCCCCCCCCACGCCTCCAAGGTAACCCCTGAACCCCCCCAAAGCCCTAACTCACCTATAAGGCGGTCCTCAAGCTCCCCTGAACCCCCTACACCCACACAGGGCACCCCCGGGACCTTTCCCCATCACGGGGAAAATGCCAGCTTGGCACCTTGTGGCAGTGCCCCTCCCAACTGGCAGTGTCACCTGGGCATCTTTGCAGTGCCAGGGTGCCACCCTGCCCAGAGGGCAAGCACCTGGGGGCCTCCAAACCCCTGGAAGACCCCCACAAATACCTTCCCATCTGTTTGTGGGGCCCAGCACTGAACGACGTTCGCCTGACCTCACCAAGGCGAAGGGGTTAGATCCCAACGCCTTGGGTAGAATTTGGGAATGAATGTTTAGTGAGACTAGCTGTCTCGCTCTAATATGCAGGTTTGTTAAAATGTGATCTGCCCACAATGGATGGGATTCACATCGCGATGTCCATAAGACCATAAGACATAGGAGTGGAAGTAAGGCCATTCGGCCCATCGAGTCCACTCCACCATTCAATCATGGCTGATTTCAACTCCATTTACCCGCTCTCTCTCCATAGCCCTTAATTCCTCGAGAAATGAAGAATTTATCAACTTCTGTCTTAAAGACACTCAACGTCTCGCGATATTGTGTTCGTTCTCGCGAGGTGTGGCGAGAGCTGGCTAGATCCCGGAAGAGGAATCTCCCAGCATCTACAGGTCGTGCCTTCCGGGCGTACTGGCCTTCCGGGCGTACTGGCCTTCCGGGCGTACTGGCCTTCCGGGCGTACTGGCCTTCCGGGCAGTAGATCACAACCATTGATATAAAACAGCCTCTCACAATTAAATACATTTTATAATTTTGAATTAAAGCTGGTCTCCCATTGAGTCTGAAAGAACAAGATTATTATGTTAACTGTTTTATCCATCCTGCCTCTGCCCTATGATGTGCACATTACGCAATGCGGATTTTAGATTTTTGTTGTTGATAATGTATTTTCTGAGTTGTTTCTGCTGGCTAATTTGCTATAAAACATGTGGTTTGAATTGTGATGGAATGTCCCATGCTGTCGATGTTATTGTGCCAATGGCTCTCTCCGGCCCATTTGGTAAACAAGGCCAGTGCTGAACATTAATCTCCCTCTTGAAACATATGAAAAAGTTTGTAAAAGAGGCAAGTTCCCATCAATAAATTACGCTGCTTCAGAAGTTACTCTGCAGTTCTGATATGTGTCAGCCTCCACACATCAGTCACTTCTATTAACGTCCCACAGTTACCCTCTGCGTTCAACTGCGTCAGCTGTTTTAAAGCAGGGGAAGTATTTGTGCTTCCTGATTCACATTAGTTGAGGGGATGGGGGGTGGAATTAGTCCGATTCCTGTGCGTGATTGCTCTTGACCTTGGTGGAAAATGCGTGTTTTGAATGTCATCTTAGTACAAGATGAGGTTCAGCTATGATTTCTTTCCCCTTACCCTGGCCTCAAGCATTTAGCCTCCTTCGCTCTTTGACACGATTGCATAACACCCATTAACACTGGTCTAAGTTGCCAAACTTTTCCTGACTTACCCATCACCCCACACAAAATCTAACAGCAGAAAACGTTGAGGAGAGACAGTCAGAATCCTCTTTGAGGGGAATGTATCTCTATCATCACCAGACTCAGGCTCTGCCAATGGGAATCCCATCTCACCATAGCTAAGATTATTCACTCAAAGGATGATCAATTTACTCAATATTTAGTGGGGAAGGGCAATATAAACGTGTACAATCAACTCCATTGTGGATGCATGATGTGAGGGAAGGGGTTGCTGGTGGAGGGGTCGACCAATGAGGGAGATGTTTGTTGAGCCTCATGTCGATTGTTCATTAATATTATTTATGTTTCTCGTGTCTGTCAATATCAGAATGGCATTCACACAGACACGGGGGCACAAATACTTGCAATATGTTCTCTTCCCTGGCTAAATCCCAAATTTTCATTTGAGATGTGACTGCAGCTCCCCCTGCTGAGTGAGTGTGTAATTATTGTCAATGCACAGCTGTACATAGTACAATATACAGTGTACAATTATGTATAGTGTGCAATTAGTGTACAATGCAGTGTACAATGTATAGTGTACAATGCAGTGTACAATGTATAGTGTACAATGTACAGTGTACAATGTAGTGTATAATTACAATGTACAATGTACAGTGTAAAATTACAGTGTATAATGTACAGTGTACAATGTACAGTGTACAATTACACTGGACAATGTACAGTGTACAATATACAGTATACAATGTACAGTGTACAATTGCAGTGTACAATGTACAGTGTACAATATACAGTATACAATGTACAGTGTACAATTGCAGTGTATAATGTACAGTGTACAATTACAGTGTACAATACACAGTGTAAAATTACAGTGTACAGCATACAATTTATAGTGTACAATATACAGTGTACAATGTAGTGTACAATATACAGTGTGAAATTACAGTGTCAAATGTACAGTTACTGTGTACAGTGCACAATTTACAGTGTAAAGTGTACAATTAGTGGACAATTTGCAATGTACAGTGTGCAATTTACAATGTAAAGTGTACAATTAGTGTATAATTTGCAATGTGCAGTGCACAATTTACAATGTAAAGTGTACAATTAGTGTACAATATACAGTGTACAATTACAGTGTACAATGTACAGAGTACAATATACAGTGGACAATGTAGTGTACAATATGCAGTGTAAAATTACAGTGTCAAATGTACAGTTACTGTGTACAGTGCACAATTTACAGTGTAAAGTGTACAATTAGTGGACAATTTGCAATGTACAGTGTGCAATTTACAATGTAAAGTGTACAATTAGTGTACAATATACAGTGTACAATTACAGTGTACAATGTACAGAGTACAATATACAGTGTACAATGTACAGTATACAATTACAGTGTACAATATGCAGTGTACAATTACAGTGTACAATATACAGTGTACAATTACAGTATACAATTACAGTGTACAATGTACAGCATACAATATACAGTGTACAATTAGTGTACAATTACCGTGTACAATATACCGTGTACAATGTACAGTGTATAATTACAGTGTACAGTGTACAGTTTACAGTGTACAATGTACAGTGTATAATTACATTGTACAGTGTACAATGTACAGTGTACAATGTACAGTGTACAATTAGTGTACAATTACCATGTACAATATGCCATGTACAGTGTACAATTAGTGTACAATATACAGTGTAAAATTACAGTGTACAGTATACAATTTAGTGTACAATTACAGTGTAAAGTGTGCAATTATTGTGTACATTGTGCAATTTACAGTGTAAAGTGTACAATTAATGTAGAATTTGCAATGTACAGTGTACAATTACAGTGTACAACTGACAGTATACAATTGCGGTGCAAAGTGTAAAATGATAATCTTTTTTTAAAATTTAGAGTACCCAATTCATTTTTTCCAATTAAGGGGCAATTTAGCGTGGCCAATCCACCTACCTTGCACATCTTTGGGTTGTGGGGGCGAAACCCACACAAACACGGGGAGAACGTGCGTGAAAGAGCACGAGGAGAGTGGAGGGGACACAGTGAAAGAGCGCAAGGAGAGCAGCGGGGACACAGGATAAACGAGCGCGAGGAGAGCGGTGGGGACACAGGATAAAAGAGCGCGAGGAGAGCAGCGGGGACACAGGATAAAAGAGCGCGAGGAGAGCGGCGGGGACACCGTGAAAGAGCTCGAGGAGAGCGGTGGGGACACAGGATAGAGCACGAGGTGAGCGGCGGGGACACAGGATAGAGCGCGAGGAGAGTGGCAGGGACACAGGATAAAAGAGTGCCAGGAGAGTGGCGGGGTCATAAGATAAAAGAGTGCAAGGAGAGCGGCGGGGGACACAGGATAAAAGAGCGCGAGGTGAGCGGCGGGGACACAGGATAGAGTGCCAGGAGAGTGGCGGGGACATAGGGTAAAAGAGCGCGGGGAGAGTGGCGGGACACAGTATAAAAGAGTGAAAGGAGAGCGGCGGGGACACAGGATCGAGTGCCAGGAGAGTGGCGGGGACACAGGATAAAAGAGCGCGAGGAGAGCGGCGGGGACACAGGATAGAGCACGAGGAGAGTGGCAGGGACACAGGATAAAAGAGCGCGGGGAGAGCGGCAGGGACACAGGATAAAAGAGTGCGAGGAGAGCTGCGGGGACACAGGATAAAAGAGCGCGAGGTGAGCGGCGGGGACACAGGATAAAAGAGCGCGAGGAGAGCGGCGGGGTCACAGGATAAAAGAGCGCGAGGAGAGCGGCGGGGACACAGGATAAAAGAGCCCGAGGAGAGCGGCGGGGTCACAGGATAAAAAGCGCGAGGAGAGCGGCGGGGACACAGGATAAAAGAGCGCAAGGAGAGCGGCGGGGACACAGGATAAAAGAGCGCAAGGAGAGTGGCGGGGACACAGGATAAAAGAGCGCGGGGAGAGCGGCGGGGACACCGTGAAAGAGAGCGAGGAGAGCGGCGGGGACACAGGATAAAAGCGCGCGAGGAGAGCGGCGGGGACACCGTGAAAGAGCGCGTGGAGAGCGGCGGGGACACAGGATAAAAGAGCGCGAGGAGAGCGGCGGGGACACAGTGAAAGAGCGCGTGGAGAGCGGCGGGGTCACAGGATAAAAGAGCCCGAGGAGAGTGGCGGGGTCACAGGATAGAGCACGAGGAGAGCGGCGGGGTCACAGGATAAAAGAGCCCGAGGAGAGTGGCGGGGTCACAGGATAAAAGAGCGCAAGGAGAGCGGCGGGGACACAGGATAAAAGAGCGCGGGGAGAGCGGCGGGGACACAGTGAAAGAGCGCGAGGAGAGCGGCGGGGACACAGGATAAAAGCGCGCGAGGAGAGCGGCGGGGACACCGTGAAAGAGCGCGTGGAGAGCGGCGGGGACACAGGATAAAAGAGCGCGAGGAGAGTGGCGGGGACACAGGATAAAAGAGCCCGAGGAGAGTGGCGGGGTCACAGGATAAAAGAGCGCGAGGAGAGCGGCGGGGACACAGGATAAAAGAGCGCAAGGAGAGCGGCGGGGACGCAGGATAAAAGAGCGCGGGGAGAGCGGCGGGGACACAGTGAAAGAGCGCGAGGAGAGCGGCGGGGACACCGTTAAAGAGCGCGAGGAGAGCGGCGGGGACACAGGATAAAAGCGCGCGAGGAGAGCAGCGGGGACACCGTGAAAGAGCGCGTGGAGAGCCGCGGGGACACAGGGTAAAAGAGCGCGAGGAGAGCAGCAGGGACACCGTGAAAGAGCGCGTGGAATGCGGCGGGGACACAGGATAAAAGAGCGCGAGGAGAGCGGCGGGGACACAGGATAAAAGAGCGCGAGGAGAGTGGCGGGGACACAGCTGCTGGAGAAGCGGCCTTCAGATTTGCGGCGGGAGCAGTGGCCAGGGGTCTGTCGGGAGGGTAAGTTTACCTCTTGAAAAACTTTAAAAACTTACCTTGAAGAGTGACATCACAGCAAAGCAGTGACCTGATTGGCTGGTAAGGAAAGTACCCCAATTAGCGGTCGCTGGGAGAAATTTAACTCTTCGTGTGTTGGTAAGTATTGTGAATGGTAAGTAAAATTTTTATTCCTTTCACTTATTCATTATTTGATATTATATTTGTAATCAGTTAAGGTAAAGTGTAAAAATGGCAGGAGATCCCAGACCCGTGTTATGCTCCTCGTGCTCAATGTGGGAGTTCAGGGACGCGGCCAATGCCCCTGACTCCTTCATGTGCGGGAAGTGTGTCCAGCTGCAGCTCCTGTTAGACCACACGGCGGCTCTGAAGCTGCGGATGGACTCACTTTGGAGCACCCGCGATGCTGAGGAGGTCGTGGATAGCACGTTCAGTGAGTTGGTCACACCGCAGATTAGGATTGGTGAGGGAGACAGGGAATGGGTGACCAAAAGGCAGAGAAAGAGCAGGAAGGCAGTGCAGGTGTCCCCTGCGGTCATCTCTCTCCAAAACATGTATACCATTTTGGATACTGTTGGGGGAGATGACTCACCAGGGGAAGGCAGTAGTAGCCAGGCTCATGGCACCATGGCTGGCTCTGCTGCACAGAAGGGCAGGAAAAAGACTGGCAGGGCTATAGTCATAGGGGATTCAATCGTAAGGGGAGTAGACAGGCGTTTCTGTGGTCGAAAACGAGACTCCCGAATGGTATGTTGCCTCCCGGGTGCACGGGTCAGGGATGTCTCAGATCGGCTGCAGGACATACTGAAGGGGGAGGGTGAACAGCCAGTTGTCGTGGTGCATATAGGCACCAACGATATAGGTAAAAAACGGGATGAGATCCTACAATCAGAATTTAGGGAGTTAGGAGATAAGTTAAAAAATAGGACCTCAAAGGTAGTAATCTCAGGATTGCTACCAGTGCCACGAGACAGTCAGAATAGAAATTCAAGAATAGTCAGAATGAATACGTGGCTTGAGAGATGGTGCAGGAGGGAGGGGTTCAGATTTTTGGGACATTGGAACCAGTTCTGGGGGCCGTGGGACCATTACAAATCGGATGGTCTACACCTGGGCAGGACTGGAACCAATGTCCGAGGGGGTGCTTTTGCTAACACTGTTGGGGAGGTTTTATACTAATGTGGCAGGGGGATGGGAACCAGATTAGGAAGTTAGAGGTCAGTAAAGAGGCAGCAACTAAAGCCAGTGAGGTACGAGATAATAAACTCAATGTGACTAAGGGGAAGAGTAGACAGGGAAGAGATGATGAACGCAAAGGGACAGGTGGTCTGAGGTGCATTTGTTTCAATGCGAGAAGTGTAGCAGGTAAGGCAGATGAACCTGGGGCTTGGATTAGTACCTGGGAATATGATGTTATTGGTATTACTGAGACTTGATTGAGGGAAGGGCAAGACTGGCAACTAAATATCCCAGGGTATAGATGCTTCAGGAGGGATAGAGAGGGAGGTAAAAGGGGTGGAGGAGTTGCATTACTGGTCAGAGATTATATCACAGCTGTGATTAAGGAGGGCACGATGGAGGATTTGAGCACTGAGGCAATATGGGTAGAGCTAAGAAATAGGAAGGGTGCAGTAACATTGTTGGGACTTTACTACAGGTCTCCGAAAAGCGTGTGTGAAGTAGAGGTACAAATATGTGGACAAATTATAGAAAAATGTTGGAGCAATAGGGTGGTCGTGATGGGAGATTTTAACTTCACCAACATTGAATGGGACTCATGTAGTGTTGGAGGCGTAGATGGAGCAGAATTCCTAAGGAGCATCCAGGAGAGTTTTTTGGAGCAGTATGTAAATAGTCCCAACTCAGGAAGGGGGCATACTGGACCTGGTATTGGGGAATGATCCCGGCCAGGTGGTTGAAGTTTCAGTCAGTGATTAGTTTAGGAATAGCGATCACAATTCCATAAGTTTTAGAATACTCATGGACAAAGACGAGAGTGGTCCTAAAGGAAGAGTGCTAAATTGGGGAAAGGCCAAGTATAACAAAATTCAGCAGGAGCTAGGGAATGTGGATTGGGAGCAGCTGTTTAAGGGTAAATCCACATTTGAAATGTGGGAGTCTTTTAAGGAAGGGTTGATTAGAGTGCAGGACAGACATGGCCCTGTGAAAATGAGGGATAGAAATGGCAAGATTAGGGAACCATGGATGACGGGTGGAATTGTGAGACTAGCTAAGATGAAAAAGGAAGCATACATAAGATCTAGGCGACTTAAAACTGATGAAGCTTTGGAGGAATATCGGGAAAGTAGGACAAATCTCAAACGCGCAATAAAGAGGGCTAAAAGGGGTTATGAAATATCTTTGGCTAACAGGGTTAAGGAAAATCCCAAAGCCTTTTATTTGTATATAAGGAGCAAGAGGGTAACTAGAGAAAGGATTGGCCCACTCAAAGACAAAAGAGGGAATTTATGCGTGGAGTCAGAGGAAATGGGTGAGATTCTTAATGAGTACTTTGCGTCGGTATTCACCAAGGAGAGGGACATGACGGATGTTGAGGCTAAGGATGGATGTTTAAATACTCTAGGTCAAGCCGGCATAAGGAAGGGGGAAGTTTTGGGTATTCTAAAAGGCATTAAGGTGGACAAGTCCCCAGGTCCGGATGGGATCTATCCCAGGTTTCTGAGGGAAGCGAGGGACAAAATAGCTGGGGCCTTAACAGATATCTTTGCAGCATCCTTGAGCACGGGTGAGGTCCTGGAGGACTGGAGAATTGCTAATGTTGTCCCTTTGTTTAAAAAGAGTAGCAGGGATAATCCAGGGAATTATAGATCTGTGAGCTTGACATCAGTGGTAGGAAAACTGTTGGAGAAGATACTGAGGGATAGGATCTATTCACATTTGGAAGAAAATAGACTTATCAGTGATAGGCAGCATGGTTTTGTGCAGGGAAGGTCATGTCTTACAAACCTAATAGAATTCTTTGAGGAAGTGACAACGTTAATTGATGAGGGAAGGGCTGTAGATGTCATATACATGGACTTCAGTAAGGCGTTTGATAAAGTTTCCCATGGCAGGTTGATGGAAAAAGTGAAGTCGTATGGGGTTCAGGGTGTACTAGCTAGATGGATAAAGAACTGGCTGGGCAACAGGAGACAGAGAGTAGTGGTGGAAGGGAGTGTCTCAAAATGGAGAAAGGTGACTAGTGGTGTTCCACAGGGATCCGTGCTCTGACCACTGTTGTTTGTGATATACATAAATGATCTGGACGAAACTACATGTGGTCTGATTAGTAAGTTTGCAGATGATACTAAGATTGGTGGAGTTGCAGATAGCGAGGACTGACAGAGAATACAGCAAAATATAAATAGATTGGAGAGATGGGCAGAGAAATGGCAGATGGAGTTCAATCCAGGCAAATGCGAGGTGATGCATTTTGGAAGATCCAATTCAAGAGCGGACTATACGGTCAATGGAAGAGTCCTGGGGAAAATTGATGTACAGAGAGATCTGGGAGTTCAGGTCCATTGTACCCTGAAGGTGGCAACGCAGGTCGATAGAGTGGTCAAGAAGGCATATAGCATGCTTGCCTTCATGGGATGGGGTATTGAGTACAAGAGTCGGCAGGCCATGTTACAGTTGTATAGGACTTTGATTAGGCCATATTTGGAATACTACGTGCAGTTCTGGTCGCCACATTACCAGAAGGATGTGGATGCTTTAGAGAGGGTGCAGAGGAGGTTCACCAGGATGTTGCCTGGTATGGAGGGTGCTAGCTATGAAGAAAGGTTGAGTAGATTATGATTGTTTTCGTTGGAAAGAAGGAGGTTGAGGGGGGGACCTGATTGAGGTCTACAAAATTATGAGAGGTATGGACAGGGCGGTGGGTGCCTGGAACGCTTTGCCAGCGGAGGTGGTAGAGGCGGGCACGATAGCATCATTCAAGATGCATCTAGACAGATATATGAACGGGCGGGGAACAGAGGGAAGTAGATCCTTGGAAAATAGGTGACAGGTTTAGATAAAGGATCTGGATCGGCGCAGGCTGGGAGGGCCGAAGGGCCTGTTCCTGTGCTAGAATTTTCTTTGTTCTTTGTTCCACTCAGCGCCGTGAGGCAATAGGGCTAACCCACTGCGCCACCGTGTTGCCGATAATAATCTTTATTAGTGTCACAAGTAGGCTTACATTAACACTGCAATGAAGTTACTGTGAAAATCCCCTCGTCGCCACATTCCAGCGCCTGTTCGGGTACACTGAGGGGAATTCAGAATGTCCATTTCACCTAACAGCACATGTTTTGGGACTTGTGGGAGGAAACTGGAGCACCCAGAGGAAAGCCACGCACACACGGGGAGAACGTGCAGACTCCGTACAGACAGTGACCCAAGCCGGGAATCGAACCTGGAACCCTGGCGCTGTGAAGCAACAGTGCTAACCAGAATCTCAGCAAGTAAACACGTGTGTGGTAATCCCAGGGGATGTTTACTGCAGGTTCTTCCGTTTTGGGTCAGCGAGCAACATTGCCGATAGATTGTTGGTCCTGCAATGTTGGCAGCAACTCCCTTTCTTTGACTTTTGCTAATTTGATCAATTAGTGGCCAGAGGGCATGTTTACTATCTGATTAAGAAAGGCAAGCATGCTCTGGAGGCTGGAGGGCCATGGACGCAGCTGCTGTCTGCCATTGCAGGTAAGGAAGGAAAAGGCACTGTTATAATTCACAGCTCATTCACAGCTGAGTAAAGGAGGAACCTGGCAGTAGACTTTCCCTAATGCAAAGTCATTCACAAAACCCACAGAACGCATGTATAGACTCTCTCTGCCTCCTCACCCCACACAGGTGAAAAGCGTTTCTAATCTCTACTTAAGATAAATGTTGTAACCTTTCCCCAGTTGGTAGCAGATGCTCTCCCCTCTAACTGGAGCACACACTTCACTGTGATAACAGGGCCAGGTGCCTCCATCTTGACATTCCCGCTCAACAATTGTGCATCTCCCCTTTTCATGGTGAGTTGTTAATCCTTTTTTAAAAACTGTTACTTCACCAGATTATAGGCGAGGGATTGCTGTTAAAACAACACAGTAAGTTTATCGCTACATTCCTGTATAACCCTGTGGAATTATGTTCAGAAAATCAGGTCAAAATATGGGAAATAGAAAAAAAATCAAAGCAAATTACTGCAGATACAGGAATCTGAAACCAAAGAGAAAATGCTGGAAAATCTCAGCAGGTCTGACAGCATCTGTAGGGAGAGAAAAGAGCCAACGTTTCGAGTCCAGATGACCCTTTGTCTATTACATATATTTCTTTGGCAAGTTAGATATTGGCTTCTGAGAATACTGACAAGACAGTTTTCTATTTCCCATAGGTTAGACCTGATTTCCTGAAAAAGGCAGAATTAGGGTTAAATAGCAGCTCCGAGACTCTGAGGTCGCTGTTGAGCTAATTTGATGTCAGCGATTGTACCTGAATAGTTTACAGTACAAAGTGTACTGTGCTTCACACATATCGAAACTGATTTGGAAATATTTATTTGTGCTAAGTGGCAGACAATGGGAAATTGCCGTGTACATCGACCTTGGAGTTAGGATACTCAGAGTGTACCCAAACCAGAACTGGGAGCCTTAAATATAAGATAGTCACTTATTGATCCAGTCAGGGTTTCAGAAGAACCTCTTGCTGCGAATGTGGAACTCATTGCTGCAGGGAATGTTTGAGGTGACTGTGCAGTTAAGGGAAAATTAAGTGAGCCTGTGAAGGGGGGAAAGCAATAGGAGGTTATGCTAATAGTAAACTGGGGTCGGATGTACTTGGTGGAGCATAAACACCAGCTTGAACCAGTTGGGCTAAATGGACACATTGTGTGTGTATTTAATGTAATGTTTGTGTGACCACATCTCCAGTACTCCATGCACCAACACAAAGACTTTCATCCCATCAATGTGTGGCTAGGCCACAATCACAAGGTAATAATTATGTCAGTGTCTGTTGCTCTGACATATAACTCTTTTATTCTATAATACCGAGATTATAAAAAGGAGCACAAGTTCAGCATTAGAGCAGCAGGGATCACATACATTTCAGTCCCGGCAGACCCGATCACTGACAAACCCAGGTTGCAGTGTGGTACGATGCGGTACGATGCCCACTTTCAGCAGTGCTAAGGAGAAGACATGATTGTCCTTTTCAAGCAATGTTTGAGATGCTCCACTAGATTTGAACCAGTTCTGCTGTGCAAGCATTTCATCGCAAAGATTGATGAGATTTCCTAACTTGGCACAGAAAGCCTCGGCTGTTTCCTCGCAACTTGCTCTTTAATCAGCCAGCGGCGTACACTGGACCAGAAGAATAATTGGGTTTAATATTACAGGAAACACAGAGACAGGGAGCATTAAAACCAAATTAATCTTGAATAAAAAAACAATCTGACAGTGTGTACGGTCCAGGGTATATCCATTCTGACAGTGTGTACAGTACAGGGGTATATCCAGTGTAAGTGTGCACAGGACAGGATTATCCAGTGTAACAGCGTGTACAGTACAGGGGTATATCCAGTGTAACAGTGTGCACAGTACAGGGGTATATC
The DNA here is from genome assembly GCF_047496885.1 of Scyliorhinus torazame. Taxonomy (NCBI): domain Eukaryota; kingdom Metazoa; phylum Chordata; class Chondrichthyes; order Carcharhiniformes; family Scyliorhinidae; genus Scyliorhinus; species Scyliorhinus torazame. The sequence continues at coordinate 3,957,100 of NC_092733.1, read as the reverse complement.
CAGTGTGTACAGTGTGTATAGTACAGGGGTATATCCAGTGTAACAGTGTGCACAGTACAGGGGTATATCCAGTGTGTACAGTGTGTATAGTACAGGGATATATCCATTCTGACAGTGTGTACAGTACAGGGGTATATCCATTCTGACAGTGTGTACAGTACAGGGGTATATCCATTCTGACAGTGTGTACAGTACAGGGGTATATCCAGTGTAACAGTGTGTACAGTACAGGGGTATATCCAGTGTGTATAGTACAGGGGGATATCCATTCTGACAGTGTGTACAGTACAGGGTATATCCATTCTGACAGTGTGTACAGTACAGGGTATATCCATTCTGACAGTGTGTACAGTACAGGGGTATATCCAGTGTAACAGTGTGTACAGTACAGGGGTATATCCAGTGTGTATAGTACAGGGATATATCCATTCTGACAGTGTGTACAGTACAGGGTATATCCATTCTGACAGTGTGTACAGTACAGGGTATATCCATTCTGACAGTGTGTACAGTACAGGGGTATACCCAGTGTAACAGTGTGTACAGTACAGGGGTATATCCATTCTGACAGTGTGTACAGTACAGGGGTATATCCATTCTGACAGTGTACGGTCCAGGGCTATATCCAGTGTAACAGTGTCTACGGTACAGGGTATATCCAGTGTAACAGTGTGTACGGTACAGGGATATATCCATTCTAACAGTGTGCACAGTACAGGGATAGATCCATTCTGACAGTCTGTACAGTACAGGGGTATATCCAGTGTAACAGTGTGTACAGTCCAGAGATATATCCATTCTGACACTGTGTACAGTATAGGGGTATATCCAGTGCAACAGTGTGTACAGTACAGGGGTATATCCAGTGTAACAGTGTGTACAGTACAGGGGTATATCCAGTGTAAGTGTGTACAGTACAGGGGTATATCCATTCTGACAGTGTGTACAGTACAGGGGTATACCCAGTGTAACAGTGTGTACAGTACAGGGGTATATCCAGTGTGTATAGTACAGGGGGATATCCATTCTGACAGTGTGTATAGTACAGGGATATATCCATTCTGACAGTGTGTACAGTACAGGGGTATATCCATTCTGACAGTGTGTACAGTACAGGGGTATATCCATTCTGACAGTGTGTATAGTACAGGGATATATCCATTCTGACAGTGTGTACAGTACAGGGGTATATCCATTCTGACAGTGTGTACAGTACAGGGGTATATCCAGTGTAACAGTGTGTACAGTACAGGGGTATATCCAGTGTGTATAGTACAGGGGGATATCCATTCTGACAGTGTGTATAGTACAGGGATATATCCATTCTGACAGTGTGTACAGTACAGGGGTATATCCATTCTGACAGTGTGTACAGTACAGGGGTATATCCATTCTGACAGTGTACGGTCCAGGGCTATATCCAGTGTAACAGTGTCTACGGTACAGGGTATATCCAGTGTAACAGTGTGTACGGTACAGGGATATATCCATTCTAACAGTGTGCACAGTACGTCCAGTGTAACAGTGTGTATAGTACAAGGGTATATCCATTCTGACAGTGTGTACAGTACAGGGGTATATCCAGTGCAACAGTGTGTACAGTACAGGGGTATATCCAGTGTAACAGTGTGTATAGTACAAGGGTATATCCATTCTGACAGTGTGTACAGGGGTATATCCAGTGCAACAGTGTGTACAGTACAGGGGTATATCCAGTGTAACAGTGTGTACAGTACAGGGATATATCCAGTGTAACAGTGTGCACAGTACAGTATTATCCAGTGTAACAGTGTGTACAGTACAGGATTATCCAGTGTAACAGTGTGTAAAGTACAGGGGTATATCCATTCTGACACTGTGTACAATACAGGGCTATATCCAGTGCAACAGTGTGTACAGTACAGGGGTATATCCAGTGTAACAGTGTGTACAGTACAGGGATATATCCAGTGTAACAGTGTGCACAGTACAGTATTATCCAGTGTAACAGTGTGTACAGTACAGGATTATCCAGTGAAACAGTGTGTAAAGTACAGGGGTATATCCATTCTGACACTGTGTACAATACAGGGCTATATCCAGTGCAACAGTGTGTACAGTACAGGGGTATATCCCGTGTAGCAGTGTGTACAGTACAGGTGTATATCCAATGCAACAGTGTGTACAGTACAGGGGTACATCCAGTGTAACGGTGTGTACAGTACAGGGGTATATCCAGTGTAAGTGTGTACAGAACAGGGGTATATCCAGTGCAACGGTGTGTACAGTACAGGGGTATATCCAGTGCAGCAGTGTGGACAGTACAGGGGTATATCCAGTGTAACAGTGTGTACAGTACAGGGATATAGCTAGTGTGTACAGTGCTGAGATACATCCAGTGTAGCAGTGTGTACAGTACAGGGATATAGCCATTCTCACTGTGCACAGTACAGGGGTATATCCATTCTGACACTGTGTACAGTCCAGGGTTATATTCAGTGTAACAGCGTGTACAGTACAGGGATAGATGCATTCTGACAGTTTGTACAGTACAGGGGTATATTCAGTGTAACAGTGTGTACAGTACAGGGGTATATCCATTCTGACACTGTGTACAATACAGGGCTAGATCCAGTGTAACAGTGTGTACAGTACAGGGATATATCCAGTGTAACAGCGTGTACAGTACAGGGATATATCCAGTGTAACTGGGGCTCTTTCTGGGGAAGGTGGGACCTCTACAGACAGGATGGTCTACATCTGAACCTGAGGGGCACAAATATCCTGGGGGGGAGATTTGTTAGTGCTCTTTGGGGGGGTTTAAACTAATGCAGCAGGGGCATGGGAACCTGGGGCGTCATTCTCCGACCCCCCGCCGGGTCGGAGAATGGCCGTTGGCCGCCGTGAATCCCGCCCCCGCCCCCGCCGAAGTCTCCGAAGGGAGAAAAGTCGGCGGGGCGTTAATGGCGCCGCTGCCGCGGAGAATGTCACGGGTCTGCGCAAGGCAGCCAATTTTCGGCCTGCCGATATTCTCCCTTCCGGATGGGCCGAAGTCCCGTCGACGTGATGACCGTTCACGTCGACGTGAATCAAACCTCCTTTTCATCGGCGTGACCCGGTGCCCCAGGCTCACGCCGACCAGCGAGGAGGTGAGTGACGGCCTGGGGGGTTGGCTCTGGGCAGGAAATGGCGTGGCCGCAGACTGATTGCCTGAGGAGAGGTGTGTCTCGGCTTGTGTGTGTGTGCGGCGGGGGGGGGGGGGGGGGGTGGTTAGAGTAGGCTGGGCTCCGGGGGAGTGCCGGGAGGGGGTCCGTGCCGGGGTGGAGGTTGGGGGTTGTGGAGGGGGTCCGTGCCGGGGTGGAGGTTGGGGGGGGGGTCCGTGCTGGGGTGGAGGTTGGGGGTTGGGGAGGGGGTCCGTGCCGGGGTGGAGGTTGGGGGGGGGGGTCTGTGCTGGGGTGGAGGTTGGGGGGGGTTCGTGCCGGGGTGGAGGTTGGGGGTTGTGGAGGGGGTCCGTGCCGGGGTGGAGGTTGGGGAGGGGGTCCGTGCCGGGGTGGAGGTTGGGGAGGGGGTCCGTGCCGGGGTGGAGGTTGGGGAGGGGGTCCGTGCCGGGGTGGAGGTTGGGGGGGGGTCCGTGCTGGGGTGGAGGTTGGGGGGGGGGTCCGTGCCGGGGTGGAGGTTGGGGGTTGTGGAGGGGGTCCGTGCCGGGGTGGAGGTTGGGGGGGGGTCCGTGCTGGGGTGGAGGTTGGGGAGGGGGTCCGTGCCGGGGTGGAGGTTGGGGGGGGGGTCCGTGCTGGGGTGGAGGTTGGGGGGGGGGTCCGTGCTGGGGTGGAGGTTGGGGGTTGGGGAGGGGGTCCGTGCCGGGGTGGAGGTTGGGGAGGGGGGCCGTGCCGGGGTGGAGGTTGGGGGGGGGTCCGTGCCGGGGTGGGTGATGGGAGGGCAAATGAGTTGGTCCACCTGGCCAGGTGCCAGCCTCCAACAGTTGGACCCATGCGGTCCATGCCACCTGGCTGGGGGGAGGAGGGGATATGGGCAATGATGACATGTCGTCGGTCCCCTCCCCCCCACCAGGCCGTCATGTTTTCAGACCATCCAGCGATGTTGGTCGCCGTGGTGGCAGCTGCTCATGTCTATGTTGCCCTGGATGAGGAGGAGGAGGAGGAGGAGGAGCGTGCCAGAGAGGCGGCGCAGGCTGCCGCAGAGGGGCAGGCGGCAGCTGCCCAGGCTGGAGGGACACCTGACCGACAGGACGAGGAGGGGGAGGAGGACGTCGCGGCCCCACGGCAACGGAGGCACCCGAGGGCGCCCCGTGTGTACCGGCCCCGGCAGTCATACCAGGACCTCACGGACCGGGAATGCAGGAGGAGACTCCGGATGAGCCGGGAAACCGTGGCACACATCTGCCACCTGCTGGCACACCTGTCACCGCGTGGCACTGGCGGGGGACACCCTCTCCCCGTGTCCATCAAGGTTACGGTGGCCCTGAACTTTTATGCAACGGGGTCATTCCAGGCACCGAGTGGGGACCTGTCCGGCATATCGCAGATATCGGTGCATCGGTGCATCCGGGCAGTGACAGATGCCCTTTATGCCATGGCGCACCGCTACATCCGCTTCCCCGTGGACCGGGCCAGCCAAGATGCCCGGGCCGTGGGCTTCTCTGCCGTTGCCGGGTTCCCCATGGTCCAGGGCGCGATCGATGGGATGCACGTCGCCGTGCGGCCACCTGCAGATAACAGGGCCGTGTTCACTAATAGGAAGGGGACCTATTCGATGAACGTACAGGTGGTCTGCGACCACCGCATGATGATCTTGCACGTCTGCGCCCGTCACCCAGGCAGTGTACACGACTCATTCGTGTTGTCGCGGTCATCCATCCCCGGCATGTACGAGGGACGCCATCCCCGGCTGAGGGGCTGGTTGCTGGGCGACAGGGGCTACCCATTGCGATCGTGGCTGATGACGCCTATACGGAGGCCACGCAATGAGGCGGAGAACCGCTACAATGATGCCCATGTAGCGACAAGGGGAGTGATCGAGAGGTGCTTTGGCGTGCTGAAGATGCGTTTCAGGTGCCTGGACCTCTCTGGGGGCGCCCTCCAGTATCGGTCAGATAGGGTCGGCCGCATCATTGTGGTGTGCTGCGTCCTGCACAACATAGCCCAGCAGAGGGGCGATGTGCCGCAGGCAGAGGAGGGCGGAGTGGAGGAGCAGCAGGAAGAGGCCCAGTCCTCCCCAGATGAGGGGGATGGGGGCAATGGTCAGGGCAGACGGGGTAGACACAGACGGGTGGCTGTCCACCGTTACCGGCTGGCCCAGCGGGCACGGGACAGACTGATAGACGCCCGCTTCACTGACTAGATGGGCGTGGGAATCGGGTAGTATGGCCACAGACCGCACACCATGACAACAGCCGACCACCCACACCCCCCACCCATCCACCCACCCAGCACCCTCACCCCCCTCCCCAACCCCACACCCCCCCCCCCCCCACTCCCAATTGCCGATCCACCGGCGGCACAACGGGCCGGGCTCACCCAGTTGCGGGTGGACGCGTGTCTATCGCAGGCCATGGAGAATGATGACAACCCGCCTCCGATGAGCTCCTGGCTCTACATCGTTGGACTATGTCTGACCCATGGCCACAGTACCACCATCCACCCGGACCATCCCTGCATGCGGCTGTGACACTGCAGCGCACAGTCCCGTCCTCTGCCCGGGGGATGTTGATGGCGGCCCAGGGGGAAGGGGGCAGACTCACCTGGGGCTGAGGTAAGACCACCCCTCACACACACACTTGCGCTCAACGTACATGACACCCCCGCACACTTTGGACAGAGCACAAAGGCAGCTTCGGTAGGTGTAACATTGACTTTAATAACCAAAGGAGTTCATGCACGTGCCCTAGCGCCTAAAACTCATCTGTGCCCTGCACCCGTGCCAACTTACTCAGTGTCTAATTGTTTGGCCTTACGGGCCCTTTGACTACGTCTACGTGGTTCCCCAGACGGTACAGCAGAACTGGAGGTGGACTCCTGTGATTCCTGCCCTCTGACACTGGATCCCTTTGGCGGCTGTTTCCTGGGGCGTCCTGGCCTAGATGGGCCAGGCTGCGGCCCGGGCGACTGGGATGGCGAGCTGCCAGCCTGTCCTGCCCGTTGCCCACCCGATGCACCTGGGACGGAAGGGGGGGAGTCCGAGGTGTCGCGGTGTACCGGGACCTCCCCTACAGAGGGAGCCGGGACGGACCACACCACCTCCTCCTCCCTCGGGGTGCCCGATGGCCCCCAGGCCTCTACATGGGTGGGGGATGCGAACGGACTGGCCATCCGACGCGCCCCCGACATCTGGCGCTGCCAGTCCTGGAGGCCCGTGCTGGTATCGACAGGGGTCTGCAGGTTTGCAGCCATGGAGCCCAGGGGGTTGTCGAACCCTGTCTGCGACAGTGCGACGCCAGCTCGCACATGGCCACTGGCGCCGATGCCCTCAGCGATGGCCTGCTGAGACTGGGCCATGGCCTGCAGAGACTGGGCCATGGCCTGCAGAGACTGGGCTATGGCCTGCTGAGACTGGGCCATGGCCTGCTGAGACTGGGCTATGGCGTTGAGCGCCTCTGCCATCTGGCGCTGGCACTGGCTCATGGCCTCCTGTGAGAGGGCAGCCATTTCCTGGGCCACAGACGCCGCCTGCACGGAAGGCCCCAGGCCTCGCAAACCGTTCCCCATGTCTGACACCGTCGCACCCATTGCCTCCACCGCGGACGCCACCCGTGCGGTGTCAGCCTGGGTGGCACGCATGACCGGGACCACTCCCAGCTCCTGGACGCGGGTGGACTCCTCCACCTGCGACCGCAGCCGCCGCAAGCCACCCGTCACCCTATTCGCTCGTCTCCGTGTCGGTGGTTGCATCGGATCTATGGGTGGGTGTGGTAACTGCAGGAACCCGGGATCCATCTGGGCGGCAGATGTTCGCTTGGCCTGGGCTGCCCTCCGACCGCCCGGTCCCTCTGCTGCTCCTACCTCCACCTGCTGTACCGGGACGGCTGTGTTGTGCGCACCAGTGAGTGTACCAGACGCCTCATCACTAAAGTGCCCAACCGTGGTGAGTGTTTCTGCGATGGTGGAGGGTGTTGGTGACAGCAGTGGCGTTGTGTCATGCTCTTCGTCCCACTCTGAGTCCATGGCACTTTGGGGTGGGGGTTCGTCTCCACCCATCCACTCTGAGTCACTGTCCGGTATTTCGTCTTCCCGGGAAGGGGTGTCCTGGGTAGTGCTGTCCCGGGTAGTGCTGTCCCGGGTAGTGCTGTCCCGGGTAGGGGTGTCCTGGGTAGTGGTGTCCCGGGTAGGGGTGTCCTGGATAGTGGTGTCCTGGGTAGTGGTGTCCTGGCTCGGATGTGACGGGGGCCTGTGGCTGCCCCCCTCATCGCTGGGTGGTCGCTCCCGCACGGTGACGGGGGTGTCGTCTCCCTGTTGCTCCAGGTCTCTCCGTCTCCCGTGGTCTCCGAGGGGCATCCTGCGGGCGTCGCATGCTGGAGGGTTCGGGTCTCTCCGTCTCCCGTGGTCTCCGAGGGGCATCCTGCGGGCGTCGCATGCTGGAGGGTTCGGGTCTCTCCGTCTCCCGTGGCCTCCGAGGGGCATCCTGCGGGCGGTCTGCATCTGCGGGGATGGGTGCCTGGACGTTTGGTCCTGCGATACACAATGAAGCATGCATGGTTAGACATCAGGCAGTGATCAGGTGATACGGGAGAGGGGGATATAGGGGAGGGGGGATATGGGGACGGGCTGTTGGTGGCTCACTTGCTCGTGGGGCCCCGACCTCTGCATCAGCAACCTCCCGGTCCTCAGGTCCGCCAGCCAGTTCCAGGGCCCTTTCCTCGTGTACGGTCAGTGGCCTCTCATCAGCGGGCCCTCCTCCAGTCCTCACATGCTCCCTATTGTTGTGTGTGCGCTTCTCCTGGGGGGGGGGGGTGGTGGCAGGGGTAAAAGGCAACAGTGTTAGGCAGGTATATGAATGCACGTCATCGGTTGCGCGTGCATTGCAGAGGTTAAGGTTAGGGCTGGATTCACTTGGGGATATGGGGGATATGGGGGAGGGGGGGATATGGGGAGGGGGGATATGGAGGATATGGGGGAGGGGGGATATGGGGGATATGGGGGAGGGGGGAATATGGGGGATATGGTGGAGGGGGGCTATGGGGGAGGGGGGATATGGGGGATATGGGGGAGGGGGGGATATGGGGGATATGGGGGAGGGGGGATATGGGGGATATGGGGGAGGGGGGATATGTGGGAGGGGGGATATGGGGAGGGGGGATATGGGGAATATGGGGGAGGGGGGATATGGGGGAGGGGGGAATATGGGGGATATGGGGGAGGGGGGATATGGGGGAGGGGGATATGGGGGAGGGGGGAATATGGGGGATATGGGGAGGGGGGATATGGGGGATATGGGGGAGGGGGGATATGGGGGATATGGGGGAGGGGGATATGGGGGATATGGGGGAGGGGGGAATATGGGGGATATGGTGGAGGGGGGATATGGGGGATATGGGGGAGGGGGGATATGGGGGATATGGGGAGGGGGGATATGGGGGATATGGGGGAGGGGGGATATGGGGGATATGGGGGAGGGGGGAATATGGGGGATATGGTGGAGGGGGGATATGGGGGATATGGGGGAGGGGGGATATGGGGGATATGGGGGAGGGGGGGATATGGGGGATATGGGGGAGGGGGGATATGTGGGAGGGGGGATATGGGGAGGGGGGGATATGGGGAATATGGGGGAGGGGAGATATGGGGGAGGGGGGAATATGGGGGAGGGGGGATATGGGGGATATGGGGGAGGGGGGATATGGGGGAGGGGGAATATGGGGGATATGGGGGAGGGGGGATATGGGGGATATGGGGGAGGGGGGATATGGGGGATATGGGGGAGGGGGGGATATGGGGGAGGGGGGATATGGGGGATATGGGGGAGGGGGGATATGGGGGAGGGGGGGATATGGGGGAGGGGGGATATGGGGGAGGGGGGATATGGGGGATATGGGGGAGGAGGGGATATGGGGGAGGGGGTGATATGGGGGAGGGGGGATTTGGGGGAGAGGGGATATGGGGGATATGGGGGACGCTCACCCTGCCTGCTCTGACGAGGTCGTTCACCTTCTTGTGGCACTGGGTGCCTGTCCGTGGTGTTAGGGCCACAGCGGTGACGGCCTCTGCCACTTCCCTCCACAGACGCCGGCTGTGGCGTGGGGCAACTCTGCGGCCGTGCCCGGGATACAGGGCCTCCCTCCTCTGCTCCACCGCGTCCAGGAGCACCTCCACATCGCGTGACTCGAACCTCGGGGCTGAGCGACGGCCAGCCATCAAGTCGGGTGTTGCGGTCGGCTGTTCCGGTCGGGTGGGGGGGAGCTGCGCGGCCTTATGAGCCGTCACGCCGTGCAGCGCGTATGACGCTGCACGGCGTGAACCACTGCGCAAGCGCGGATCCCGTTACGTCGCTGCTAGCCCATTTCGGGCCGCAGACTATCGGCCCATTTTTATGACGTGACGCAAGTGGGATTTGCGCCGTTTTTTGCGCCGATCGGCGGAGTTTCCGCCGATAACGGAAAATTTCGCCCCTGGATTGTAGTTTTAGGGTACGGGAGAATGAGAGTATAGAGGTCAGGAGCACAGATTTGACTTCGCAGGAGGGGGCCAGTGTTCAGGTAGGTGGTTTGAAGTGTGTCTACTTCAATGCCAGGAGTATACGAAATAAGGTAGGGGAACTGACAGCATGGGTTGGTACCTGGGGCTTCGATGTTGTGGCCATTTCGGAGACATGGATAGAGCAGGGACAGGAATGGATGTTGCAGGTTCCGGGGTTTAGGTGTTTTAGTAAGCTCAGAGAAGGAGACAAAAGAGGGGGAGGTGTGGCGCTGCTAGTCAAGAACAGTATTACGGTGGCGGAGAGGATGCTAGATGGGGACTCTTCTTCCGAGGTAGTATGGGCTGAGGTTAGAAACAGGAAAGGAGAGGTCACCCTGTTGGGAGTTTTCTATAGGCCTCCAAATAGTTCTAGGGATGTAGAGGAAAGGATGGCGAAGATGATTCTGGATAAGAGCGAAAGTAACAGGGTAGTTATTATGGGAGACTTTAACTTTCCAAATACTAACTGGAAAAGATATAGTTTGTACAAAAAACGACCCATCTAATGTACTCAATGTGTGCAGGAGGGTTTCCTGACACAATATGTTGACAGGCCAACAAGAGGCGAGGCCACTTTGGATTTGGTTTTGGGTAATGAACCAGGCCAGGTGTTGGATTTGGAGGTAGGAGAGCACTTTGGGGACAGTGACCACAATTCGGTGACGTTTACGTTAGTGATGGAAAGGGATAAGTATGCACCGCAGGGCAAGAGCTATAGCTGGGGGAAGGGCAATTATGATGCCATTAGACATGACTTGGGGGGGGGATAGGTTGGAGAAGTAGGCTGCAAGTGTTGGGCACACTGGATAAGTGGAGCTTGTTCAAGGAACAGCTACTGCGTGTTCTTGATAAGTACGTACCGGTCAGGCAGGGTGGAAGGCGTCGAGCGAGGGAACCGTGGTTTACCAAAGAAGTGGAATCTCTTGTTAAGAGGAAGAAGGAGGCCTATGTGAAGATGAGGTGTGAAGTTTCAGTTGGGGCGATGGATAGTTACAAGGTAGCGAGGAAGGATCTAAAGAGAGAGCTAAGACGAGCAAGGAGGGGACATGAGAAGTATTTGGCAGGTAGGATCAAGGAAAACCCAAAAGCTTTCTATAGGTATGTCAGGAATAAGCGAATGACTCGGGTAAGGGTAGGGCCAGTCAAGGACAGGGATGGGAAGTTGTGTGTGGAGTCTGAAGAGATAGGCGAGATACTAAATGAATATTTTTCGTCAGTATTCACTCAGGAAAAATATAATGTTGTAGAGGAGAATGCTGAGACCCAGGCTATTAGAATAGATGGCATTGAGGTACGTAGGGAAGAGGTGTTGGCAATTCTGGACAGGCTGAAAATAGATAAGTCCCCGGGGCCTGATGGGATTTATCCAGGGATTCTCTGGGAAGCCAGGGAAGAGATTGCTGGGCCTTTGGCTTTGATTTTTATGTCATCATTGGCTACAGGAATAGTGCCAGAGGACTGGAGGATAGCAAATGTGGTCCCTTTGTTCAAAAAGGGGAGTAGAGACAACCCCGGCAACTATAGACCGGTGAGCCTCACGTCTGTTGTGGCTAAAGTCTTGGAGGGGATTATAAGAGACAAGATTTATAATCATCTAGGTAAGAATAATATGATCAGGGATAGTCAGCATGGCTTTGTGAAGGGTAGGTCATGCCTCACAAACCTGATCGAGTTCTTTGAGAAGGTGACTGAACAGGTACACGAGGGTAGAGCAGTTGATGTGGTGTATATGGATTTCAGTAAAGCGTTTGATAAGGTTCCTCACGGTAGGCTATTGCAGAAAATACGGAGGCTGGGGATTGAGGGTGATTTAGAGGTGTGGATCAGAAATTGGCTAGCTGAAAGAAGACAGAGGGTGGTGGTTGATGGGAAATGTTCAGAATGGAGTTCAGTTACAAGTGGCGTACCACAAGGATCTGTTCTGGGGCCGTTGCTGTTTGTCATTTTTATCAATGACCTAGAGGAGGGCGCAGAAGGGTGGGTGAGTAAATTTGCAGACAACACTAAAGTCGGTGGTGTTGTCGACAGTGCGGAAGGATGTAGCAGGTTACAGAGGGACATAGATAAGCTGCAGAGCTGGGCTGAGAGGTGGCAAATGGAGTTTAATGTAGAGAAGTGTGAGGTGATTCACTTTGGAAGTAATAACAGGAATGCGGAATATTTGGCTAATGGTAAAGTTCTTGGAAGTGTGGATGAGCAGAGAGATCTCGGTGTCCATGTACATAGATCCCTGAAAGTTGCCACCCAGGTTGATAGGGTTGTGAAGAAGGCCTATGGAGTGTTGGCCTTTATTGGTAGAGGGATTGAGTTCCGGAGTCATGAGGTCATGTTGCAGCTGTACAAAACTCTGGTACGGCCGCATTTGGAGTATTGCGAACAGTTCTGGTCACCGCATTATAGGAAGGACGTGGAAGCTTTGGAGCGGGTGCAGAGGAGATTTACCAGGATGTTGCCGGGTATGGAGGGAAAATCTTATGAGGAAAGGCTGATGGACTTGAGGTTGTTTTTCGTTAGAGAGAAGAAGGTTAAGAGGAGACTTAATAGAGGCATACAAAATGATCAGGGGGTTAGATAGGGTGGACAGTGAGAGCCTTCTCCCGCGGATGGAAATGGCTGGCACGAGGGGACATAGCTTTAAACTGAGGGGTAATAGATATAGGACAGAGGTCAGAGGTAGGTTCTTTACGCAAAGAGTGGTGAGGCCGTGGAATGCCCTACCTGCAACAGTAGTGAACTCGCCAACATTGAGGGCATTTAAAAGTTTATTGGATAAACATATTGATGATAATGGCATAGTGTAGGTTAGATGGCTTTTGTTTCGGTGCAACATCGTGGGCCGAAGGGCCTGTACTGCGCTGTATCGTTCGCTGTATCGTTCTATGTTCTATGTAACAGTGTGCACAGTACAGGATTATCCAGTGTAACCGTGTGTACAGTACAGGGGTATACCCAGTGTAGCAGTGTGTACAGTACAGGGGTATATCCAGTGTAACAGTGTGTACAGAACCGGGGTATATCCAGTGCAACAGGGTGTACAGTCCAGGATTATCCAGTGTAGCAGTGTGTACAGTACAGGGGTATATCCAGTGTAACAGTGTGTACAGTACAGGGGTATATCCAGTGTAAAAGTGTGTACAGTACAGGGGTATATCAAGTGTAAATGTGTGTACAGTAGAGGGTTATCCAGTGCAACAGTGTGTACAGTACAGGGGTATATACAGTGCAACAGAGTGTACAGTCCAGGGTTGTAACTGTGTGTACAGTACAGGGATATATCCGTTCTAACGATGTGCACAGTACAGGGGTATATCCATTCTGACAGTGTGCACAGTACAGGGATATATCCAGTGTAGCAGTGTGTACAGTACAGGGGTATATCCAGTGTAGCAGTGTGTACAGTACAGGGGTATATCCAGTGTAGCAGTGTGTACAGTACAGGGGTATATCCAGTGTGACAGTGTGTATGGTCCCGGGGTATATCCAGTGTAACAGTGTGTACAGTACAGGGATATAGCCATTCTCACTGTGCACAGTACAGGGGTATATCCATTCTGACACTGTGTACAATACAGGGCTAGATCCAGTGTAACAGTGTGTACAGTACAGGGGTATATCCAGTGTAACAGTGTGTACAGTACAGGGATATATCCAGTGTAACTGGGGCTCTTTCTGGGGAAGGTGGGACCTCTACAGACAGGATGGTCTACATCTGAACCTGAGGGGCACAAATATCCTGGGGGGGAGATTTGTTAGTGCTCTTTGGGGGGGTTTAAACTAATGCAGCAGGGGCATGGGAACCTGGATTGTAGTTATAGGGTACGGGAGAATGAGAGTATAGAGGTCAGGAGCACAGATTTGACTTCGCAGGAGGGGGCCAGTGTTCAGGTAGGTGGTTTGAAGTGTGTCTACTTCAATGCCAGGAGTATACGAAATAAGGTAGGGGAACTGACAGCATGGGTTGGTACCTGGGACTTCGATGTAGTGGCCATTTCGGAGACATGGATAGAGCAGGGACAGGAATGGAAGTTGCAGGTTCCGGGGTTTAGGTGTTTTAGTAAGCTCAGAGAAGGAGGCAAAAGAGGGGGAGGTGTGGCGCTGCTAGTCAAGAGCAGTATTACGGTGGCGGAGAGGATGCTAGATGGGGACTCTTCTTCCGAGGTAGTATGGGCTGAGGTTAGAAACAGGAAAGGGGAGGTCACCCTGTTGGGAGTTTTCTATAGGCCTCCAAATAGTTCTAGGATTGTAGAGGAAAGGATGGCGAAGATGATTCTGGATAAGAGCGAAAGTAACAGGGTAGTTATTATGGGAGACTTTAACTTTCCAAATATTGACTGGAAAAGATATAGTTTGTACAAAAAGCGACCCATCTAATGTACTCAATGTGTGCAGGAGGGTTTCCTGACACAATATGTTGACAGGCCAACAAGAGGCGAGGCCACTTTGGATTTGGTTTTGGGTAATGAACCAGGCCAGGTGTTAGATTTGGAGGTAGGAGAGCACTTTGGGGACAGTGACCACAATTCGGTGACGTTTACGTTAGTGATGGAAAGGGATAAGTATGCACCGCAGGGCAAGAGTTATAGCTGGGGGAGGGCAATTATGATGCCATTAGACATGACTTGGGGGGGATAGGTTGGAGAAGTAGGCTGCAAGTGTTGGGCACACTGGATAAGTGGAGCTTGTTCAAGGAACAGCTACTGCGTGTTCTTGATAAGTACGTACCGGTCAGGCAGGGTGGAAGGCGTCGAGCGAGGGAACCGTGGTTTACCAAAGAAGTGGAATCTCTTGTTAAGAGGAAGAAGGAGGCCTATGTGAAGATGAGGTGTGAAGTTTCAGTTGGGGCGATTGATAGTTACAAGGTAGCGAGGAAGGATCTAAAGAGAGAGCTAAGACGAGCAAGGAGGGGACATGAGAAGTATTTGGCAGGTAGGATCAAGGAAAACCCAAAAGCTTTCAATAGGTATGTCAGGAATAAAAGAATGACTAGGGTAAGAGTAGGGCCAGTCAAGGACAGGGATGGGAAGTTGTGTGTGGAGTCTGAAGAGATAGGCGAGATACTAAATGAATATTTTTCGTCAGCATTCACTCAGGAAAAAGATAATGTTGTGGAGGAGAATGCTGAGACCCAGGCTATTAGAATAGATGGCATTGAGGTACGTAGGGAAGAGGTGTTGGCAATTCTGGACAGGCTGAAAATAGATAAGTCCCCGGGGCCTGATTTATCCAGGGATTCTCTGGGAAGCCAGGGAAGAGATTGCTGGGCCTTTGGCTTTGATTTTTATGTCATCATTGGCTACAGGAATAGTGCCAGATGACTGGAGGATAGCAAATGTGGTCCCTTTGTTCAAGAAGGGGAGTAGAGACAACCCCGGCAACTATAGACTGGTGAGCCTCACGTCTGTTGTGGGTAAAGTCTTGGAGGGGATTATAAGAGACAAGATTTATAATCATCTAGATAAGAATAATATGATCAGGGATAGTCAGCATGGCTTTGTGAAGGGTAGGTCATGCCTCACAAACCATACCGAGTTCTTTGAGCAGGTGACTGAACAGGTAGACGAGGGTAGAGCAGTTGATGTGGTGTATATGGATTTCAGTAAAGCGTTTGATAAGGTTCCCCACGGTAGGCTATTGCAGAAAATACGGAGGCTGGGGATTGAGGGTGATTTAGAGATGTGGATCAGAAATTGGCTAGCTGAAAGAAGACAGAGGGTGGTGGTTGATGGGAAATGTTCAGAATGGAGTTCAGTTACAAGTGGCGTACCACAAGGATCTGTTCTGGGGCCGTTGCTGTTTGTCATTTTTATCAATGACCTAGAGGAGGGCGCAGAAGGGTGGGTGAGTAAATTTGCAGACAACACTAAAGTCGGTGGTGTTGTCGACAGTGCGGAAGGATGTAGCAGGTTAAAGAGGGACATAGATAAGCTGCAGAGCTGGACTGAGAGGTGGCAAATGGAGTTTAATGTAGAGAAGTGTGAGGTGATTCACTTTGGAAGGAATAACAGGAATGCGGAATATTTGGCTAATGGTAAAGTTCTTGGAAGTGTGGATGAGCAGAGAGATCTCGGTGTCCATGAACATAGATCCCTGAAAGTTGCCACCCAGGTTGATAGGGTTGTGAAGAAGGCCTATGGAGTGTTGGCCTTTATTGGTAGAGGGATTAAGTTCCAGAGTCATGGGGTCATGTTGCAGCTGTACAGAACTCTGGTACGGCCGCATTTGGAGTATTGCGTACAGTTCTGGTCACCGCATTATAGGAAGGACGTGGAAGCTTTGGAGAGGGTGCAGAGGAGATTTACCAGGATGTTGCCGGGTATGGAGGGAAAATCTTATGAGGAAAGGCTGATGGACTTGAGGTTGTTTTTCGTTAGAGAGAAGAAGGTTAAGAGGAGACTTAATAGAGGCATACAAAATGATCATTGGGTTAGATAGGGTGGACAGTGAGAGCCTTCTCCCGCGGATGGAAATGGCTGGCACGAGGGGACATAGCTTTAAACTGAGGGGTAATAGATATAGGACAGAGGTCAGAGATAGGTTCTTTACGCAAAGAGTGGTGAGGCCGTGGAATGCCCTACCTGCAACAGTAGTGAACTCGCCAACTTTGAGGGCATTTAAAAGTTTATTGGATAAACATATGGATGATAATGGCATAGTGTAGGTTAGATGGCTTTTGTTTCGGTGCAACATCGTGGGCCGAAGGGCCTGTACTGCGCTGTATCGTTCTATGTAACAGTGTGCACAGTACAGGATTATCCAGTGTAACAGTGTGTACAGTACAGGGGTATATCCATTCTGACACTGTGTACAATACAGGGCTATATCCAGTGCAACAGGGTGTACAGTCCAGGATTATCCAGTGTAACAGTGTGTAAAGTATAGGGGTATATCCAGTGTAAAAGTGTGTACAGTACAGGGGTATATCCAATGTAAAAGTGTGTACAGTACAAGGGTATATCAAGTGTAAAAGTGTGTACAGTACAGGGGTATATCCAGTGTAAAAGTGTGTACAGTACAGGGGTAAAACAAGTGTAAATGTGTGTACAATACAGGGATATATCCAGTGTAACAGTGTGTACAATACAGGGCTATGTCCAGTGCAACAGTGTGTACAGTACAGGGGTATATCAAGTGTAAATGTGTGTACAGTAGAGGGTTATCCAGTGCAACAGTGTGTACAGTACAAGGGTATATCCAGTGCAACAGGGTGTACAGTCCAGGGTTGTAACTGTGTGTACAGTACAGGGATATGTCCGTTCTAACAATATGCACAGTACAGGGGTATATCCATTCTGACAGTGTGCGCAGTACAGGGGTATATCCATTCTGACAGTGTGCACAGTACAGGGGTATATCCAGCGTAACAGTGTGTACAGTCCAGAGATATATCCAAACTAACAGTGTGTACAGAAGAGGGGTATATCTATTCTGACAGTGTGTACAGGACAGGGGTATATCCAGTGTGTGCAGTGCTGGGATATATCCAGTGCAACAGTGTGTGCAGTGCTGGGATATATCCAGTGTGACAGTGTGTACAGTACAGGGGAAGATCCAGTGTAACAGTGTGTACAGTACAGGGGTATATCCAGTGTGACAGTGTGTACAGTACAGGAATATATCCAGTGTAACCGTGTACAGTACAGGATTATCCAGTGTAACAGTGTGTACAGTACAGGGGTATATCCAGTGCAACAGTGTGTACAGTACAGGGGTATATCCAGTGCAACAGTGTGTACAGTACAGGGGTATATCCAGTGCGACAGTGTGTACAGTACAGGGGTATATCCCGTGCAACAGTGTGTACAGTACAGGGGTATATCCAGTGTGACAGTGTGTACAGTACAGGGATATATCCATTGTAACAGTTTGTACAGTACAGGAATATATCCAGTGTAACAGTGTGTACAGTACAGGGGTATATCCAGTGTAACAGTGTGTGCAGTACAGGGGTATATCCAGTGTGACAGTGTGTACAGTACAGGGGTATCTCCAGTGCAACAGTGTGTACAGTACAGCGGTATATCCAGTGCAACAGGGTGTACAGTCCAGGGATGTATCCAGCGTAACAGTGTGTACAGTACAGGGATATATCTAAACTAAAGGTGTGTATAGTAGAGGGGTATATCCATTCTGACAGTGTGTACAGTACAGGGGTATATCCAGTGCAACAGTGTGTACAGTACAGGGGTATATCCAGTGTATCAGTGTGTACAGTACAGGGGTATATCCAGTGCAACAGTGTGTACAGTACAGGGGTATATCCAGTGTAATAGTGTGTACAGTACAGGGATATATCCAGTGTAACGGTGTGTACAGTACAGGGATATATCCAGTGTAACAGTGTGTACAGTACAGGGGTATATCCAGTGCAACAGTGTGTACAGTACAGGGGTATATCCAGTGTAATAGTGTGTACAGTACAGGGATATATCCAATGTGTACAGTAGAGGGGTATATCCATTCTAACTGTGTATACAGTACTGCGGTATATCCTGTGCAACAGTGTGTACAGTACAGGGGTCTATCCAGTGTAACTGTGTGTACAGTACAGGGGTATATCCAGTGTAACTGTGTGTACAGTACAGGGGTATATCCAGTGTAACCGTGTGTACAGTACAGGGGTATATCCAGTGTAGCCGTGTGTACAGTACAGGGGTATATCCAGTGTGACAGTGTGTACGGTCCCGGGGTATATCCAATGCAACAGTGTACAGTACAGGGGTACATCCAGTGTGCACAGTACAGGGGTATACCCAGTGTAGCAGTGTACACAGTACAGGGGTATATCCATTCTGACACTGTGTACAGTCCAGGGTTATATTCAGTGTAACAGCATGTACAGTACAGGGGTATATCCATTCTGCCAGTGTGTACAGTACAGGGGTATACCCAGTATAACAGTGTGCACAGTATAGGGGTATATCCATTCTGACAGTGTGTACAGTACAGTATACCCAGTGTAGCAGTGTGTACAGTATAGGGGTATGTCCAGTATAACAGTGTGTACAGTACTGGGGTATATCCATTCTGACAGTGTGTACAGTACAGGGGTATATCCAGTGCAAGTGTGTACAGTACAGGGGCATATCCAGTGCAACAGTGTGTACAGTACAGGGGTATATCTAAACTAAAAGTGTGTACAGTAGAGGGGTATATCCATTCTGACAGTGTGTACAGTACAGGGGCATATCCAGTGCAACAGTGTGTACAGTACAGGGATATATCCAGTGTAACAGTGTGCACAGTACAGGATTATCCAGTGTAACAGTGTGTACAGTATGGGGTATATCCAGTGCAACAGTGTACAGTACAGGGGTATATCCAGTGTAACAGTGTGTACAGTAGAAGGGTATATCAATTCTGACAGTGTATACAGGACAGGGGTATATCCAGTGCAACAGTGTGTACAGTACAGGGGTATATCCAGTGCAACAGTGTGTACAGTACAGGGGTATATCCAGTGCAACGGTGTGTACAGTACAGGGGTATATCCAGTGCAACGGTGTGTACAGTACAGGGGTATATCCAGTGCAACAGTGTGTACAGTACAGGGGTATATCCAGTGTAACCGTGTGTACAGTACAGGGGTATATCCAGTGTAACCATGTGTATAGTACAGGGATATATCCAGTGTAGCAGTGTGTACAGTACAGGGGTATATCCAGTGTGACAGTGTGTACGGTCCCGGGGTATATCCAATGCAACAGTGTACAGTACAGGGGTACATCCAGTGTGTACAGTACAGGGGTATATCCAGTGTAACAGTGTGCACAGTACAGGGATATATCCATTCTGACACTGTGTACAGTCCAGGGTTATATTCAGTGTAACAGCATGTACAGTACAGGGATATATCCATTCTGACAGTGTGTACAGTACAGGGGTATACCCAGTGTAGCAGTGTGTACAGTACAGGGATATATCCATTCTGACAGTGTGTACAGTACAGGGTTATATTCAGTGTAACAGCATGTACAGTACAGGGATATATCCATTCTGACAGTGTGTACAGTACAGGGGTATATCCAGTGTAACAGTGTGTACAGTACAGGGGTATATCCAGTGTAGCAGTGTGTACAGTACAGGGATATATCCATTCTGACAGTGTGTACAGTACAGGGGTATACCCAGTATAACAGTGTGCACTGTATAGGGGTATATCCATTCTGACACTGTGTACAGTCCAGGGTTATATTCAGTGTAACAGCATGTACAGTACAGGAGTATACCCAGTGTAGCAGTGTGTACAGTATAGGGGTATGTCCAGTATAACAGTGTGTACAGTCCAGGGGTATATCCATTCTGACAGTGTGTAAAGTACAGGGTATATCCATTCTGACACTGTGTACAGTCCAGGGTTATATTCAGTGTAACAGCATGTACAGTACAGGGGTATATCCAGTGTAGCAGTGTGTACAGTATAGGGGTATACCCAGTATAACAGTGTGTACAGTCCAGGGGTATATCCATTCTGACAGTGTGTAAAGTGCAGTGGTTTAGCCAGCGTGACAGTGTACCATGCAGTGGTTTAGCCAGTGTACAGTGTACAATGTGGAGATATGGCCAGTGTGACAGTGTACAGTGCAGTGGTTTAGCCAGCATGACAGTGTACAGTGCAGTGGTTTAGCCAGTGTACAATGTGGAGATATGGCCAGTGTGACAGTGTACAGTGCATGCTCCGGGCCCCGGGAGGAGCGCCAAAATGGTTGCCGTTGGAGATGTGGAGGCGCTGCATCCGGGAGATGGACTGAATACTCTCCACCTCGTGGGAGGCTTGTTTTTCACTCTCCGCATTTTTGTATTGTGAGTAGCGATGTTTTGAATGCTCATTCACAGAGCACGCTTCAATGGCGACTTTCAAGGTCGTGATTGATTTTCAGCAATTGCTCTCGCAGAGGATCAGAGTGAACTCCAAAAACGATTTGGTCTCTGATCATGGAGTCAGTTATGTCACCGAAGTTGCAGGATTGCGCTAGCAGTCTAAGGTTAGTTAGATAACTATCGAAGGATTCACCTTTACCTTGCCTCCACTGCTTAAAGGTGTAGCGCTCAAATATATCGCTCGTGTCCACCTCGCAATGGCTGTCGAATTTTTCCAGGATGGTCTGGTATTTCGTTTTGTCCTGCCCTTCTGTGTATTGACATCAGTTGAAGATCTCTATCGCGTGGTCACCCGCAGTGGTCAGTAGGAGAGCAATCTTCCGAGCATCGGTCGCACCATTCCGGTCGGATGCTTCCACGTATAGTTGGAATTTTTGTTTGAACGAACGCCAGTTAGCGCTAAGATTACCGGTGGTCCTGAGTTGATGAGGAGCCTGAACCTCGTCCATCGTGCCTGGATTTGGTTGCTGGCTGTCTCTGACCTTACTGAGTGGAACTCGGGAGATTGAGAAGTCACTCCTGTACCAGGTTGTGAAGCTGCCACTTGGTGTCGGCTCTGCTGAAAGATGCTCCAGACTCGGAGATAAGTTCAACGTATTT
Organism: Scyliorhinus torazame; assembly: GCF_047496885.1. Classification (NCBI taxonomy): domain Eukaryota; kingdom Metazoa; phylum Chordata; class Chondrichthyes; order Carcharhiniformes; family Scyliorhinidae; genus Scyliorhinus; species Scyliorhinus torazame. Next base: position 3,935,957 of record NC_092733.1, on the reverse strand, counting down.
ATTGAGCGATTAACAATGCTCCTAAATGAGTTCGACACTCTGCTAATCTGACTCTAGTTACTCTGCTAACTATACAAGCTTGCTCTAGACCACGGGCTAGGGTGTGATGTTGCTGTTAATCAACCCTGTCCTGCTCTCTAGGTTTCTGCCGGTGGAAGAGGCAGAGCCTGTGTGCCTCGTCCTTTTTATATGGGTTGTGTAGTGCCCCCTTGTGGTAATGCCACCTCTGGCTGTCCTGATTACCCATTGGTTGTGTCCTGTTCTGATGAACCATTGGTTGCGTGTCTGCATATTATGACACAGGGGAAGTATCACAGGCGGTGGTATGGGAGGCCCCGAAGACAGTAGTGAAGGGGGAGGTGATATTGTTTAAGACCAAGGTGGATAAAGAGAGGGAGGAGCGACAAAGGCTGACAGAGTTGGAGGTAGACAGGAGGTATGCAGGGGAAGCAGATCCAGCCCTTCTGGACAGAAGCAGGAGCTCCAGGCTAGTTTCGACCGGTTGTCCATGGGGAAGGCGATGAGGTGGGTGAAGGGAGCGGTTTATGAATATGGGGAGAAAGTGCATGCTGGCAAGCCATCTTCGGAGGGAGGCAGCAGCGAGGGAGATGCTCCAGGTACGGTATAGGACAGGGAAATCGGTGGTGGCTCCGGACCAGATCAATCAGGTGTTTGAGGAGTTCTATGAAAAGCTGTACAGGTCGGAGGCACCGGGGGAGGATCAAGGTATGAGGGAGTTCCTGAAAGAGTATCCGAGCCTGGAGGAGGATGATAGGGCCAGATTGGAGGATTCAGTGGTGGAACAAGAGGTAAAGGAGGCAATCGGGGACGGTGCAGGGCTGGATGGGTTTCCAGTGGAGTGTGTTGCTAACTTTGGTTGGCTCTTAATTCGTTGCTCGTTGTGTCTTTACTGAATTTGCTCTGTTTCTATAGCCTTTGCTCTAGAGCCGCCAGGTATCTTTATGATACCACCACGAGGTTCAAGTTCAAGTACTGATCAATAACTCAATACACCAGTTAGTAAGATGCAAATCCAAACACATTTATTATACACAGTCAATCACTACTCGTGTATTAAACTCTACTTACTAGACTATCTCTAACACTATAGGCCTATACTTAGCTGTGGAACTGGCCCACCAGGTCAGGGGAACAAATGGCCTTTCGTTCGATTCTGAGTCTGCAGGATTCAAAGCTGGTATGGACTGGTAGCTAGGAGCGCCTATCTCGTAGCGAGCGTTGACTGGAGACTTACTTGGTTGATGCGGCAGCTTGGCAGGTCACGGTCAAGGGTTGTTTCGAGCTGCTGAGAGGCCCTGCCAAGAAGGACGAATTGAACTTGGGGACTCTACTTTATAGTCCCCAGGGGCTTCGCGCCCTTTTGGGCGGACCCCGTATCTGGTTCCAAGTGATTGGACTATGTTCCGATCACTTGGATCGATTTCTCCAATACTGGAGCTGTTCCCTGATCGCTGGGCGGACCCTGAGTGTCCGTTGGCCTTCCTTTGTCTTGGCTCCTGCTGGCGCCGAGGAGTCTGGCTTGGTCTTATTCACCTTAAATGTTTCCATTGTTCCCGGGGATCGCTCATTAGTTTGCGGATGGTTGCTGGTTTCAGTGCTGTCTGGGTTTCTGCAAGTTCTAATACACAGGAGACTTTGCACCTGCTAGTTTTTCCTGGCATGGCTGAATTTCCCTGCAGTCTTTGCGGACCTCCATTTTAAGTTGGGAAGTGGCTACAAGTACGAGAAGAAGTTCAAAGACACAATTGGTGCCGCTGATGGTGAGGATGTTTGAGGAAGCGATAGGGAAGGGGGTGTTACCACAAACTTTGGGACAGACTTCGATCTCCCTGCTGTTAAAGAAAGACAAGGACCCAATAGGGTGTGGGTTGTATAGGCCCATATCACTACTGAATGTAGGCATGAAGATACTGGTGAAGGTGCTGGTGGCTAGACTGGAGGGGTGCCTCCCGGAGGAGATGGAGAAGTCAGCATGTTCTCCCCGTGTCTGCGTGGGTTTCCTCCGGTTTCCTCCCACAAGTCCCAAAAGACGTGCTTGTTAGGTAATTTGGACATTCTGAATTCCCCCTCCGTGTACCCGAACAGGCGCCGGAATGTGGCGACTAGGGGATTTTCACAGTAACTTCACTGCAGTGTTAATGTAACCCTACTTGTGACACTAATAAAGATTATTATAAAGATCATTGAAACACTGCAGGAGAAGGTGGGCAGGAGGCGGTCTCCCTTTCCCAGCTACCTGCTCTGCCCGGAGGAAACCCACGCAGACACGGGGAGAACGTGCAGACTCCACACAGACAGTCACCCAGCGGGAATCGAACCGGGGACTTTGGAGCTGTGAAGCAACATTGCTAACCACTACAGTGAGGGGCGTGTTGTTAATGTCTTTGTTTTTCATTTGTTTTCTTTTGTTGTTTAGTTGATGAAAATGCTGAAAATGTGGAGAATAAAAGGATTTTTTTAAAAGATAATTCTCCCTCTGCTCCCACATTCCTCTCGGTCCCACACTCACTGTTGGCCTTTTCCAGTGCTTCAGAATTGCCCTCTCTTGTTCACTGTGGTTTCCTCAACAACTAACGATCGAAGGCTCATTTGTATTTCGTCCTGACGGATTGGAATGAAAGTTGGTCTCAGCTGAGTGGCCGCAGGTTTTGAGTTTGGGATATTACACACCAGTTTCAGCAGCTCTGAATTCAACTGGAAATGGTGGAGTTCCAGATAGAGCAGCACAGGCGTTAACCCTGCAATCATTTCAGAAACATCGGGATGTAACAAGAACAGCCAGGTTTTTCTGGGTGGATAAATTGGGATTGGCAGATTCACCATCCTCCTCAGTAATTAAATACCTTATTGTGAAACTGGTGCTCTGACTCAGAGAAGGATGTGGGCGTGAGAAAAGGAGAGTGACTCTGCTGGGGGTGGAAATCCAGTCTGCAGTCGATATCCTTCAAATACCAACTCCAAACCCGTCGCCCACTGCGCAGATCTCCAGGAGAATCGGAAAATCAGAGCGAGCACCTGGGTTTCTTTCTCTACCAATTATAAAAAGTAGTTTTAAAATATTTGTCTTAGGCTTTCCTTTCCCCTCGAGGAGAAACTATTGTTAAGGCTGAGCCATCAAAAGCTGGCTAGACAGGAAACAAAAGCAAAGTCAATGGTCAAAAAACAAAACCCTGACCCAAAACTAAACCTGAAAGATTTGAACGTGAACTACACATTTCTGGCAGCAGGTGGAAGTGTCGCACCACATAACCCCATCAGCCAGCAACAGTACAAGTGGACGCCCCCGACTTTACACCTCCACAACCCAGAGAATCTAATCTTAATAGTGCTGTTTGAGGGATATTAGAGGGAACTCCCCTAATTGTCTTTAAAATAATCCCAGGGGATATTTTATATCCATCTGAGTGGTAGATGGCACTTGGTGTGACTTAATGAGCAGCAGAATTTAATATTGCTAATCTCAAAATGTCAAAAATAATAAAGATGTTTCTCTGGTGTGTGAAGTGTAGTTTTGTTATTTGTGTAATTTACACCATTCTGGGGCCAGGACCAAATGGATAAAATCCCCTTTGCTCAATTTCTTCCTAAAGGTGACACGACCTGCCTTCTAGTTGGTGATATGTCGGAGATTGCCGCGTGGGTTTGGTGATATGTCGGAGATTGCCGCGTGGGTTTGGTGATATGTCGGAGATTGCCGCGTGGGTTTGGTGATATGTCGGAGATTGCCGCGTGGGTTTGGTGATATGTCGGAGATTGCCGCGTGGGTTTGGTGATATGTCGGAGATTGCCGCGTGGGTTTGGTGATATGTCGGAGATTGCCGCGTGGGTTTGGTGATATGTCGGAGATTGCCGCGTGGGTTTGGTGATATGTCGGAGATTGCCGCGTGGGTTTGGTGATATGTCGGAGATTGCCGCGTGGGTTTGGTGATATGTCGGAGATTGCCGCGTGGGTTTGGTGATATGTCGGAGATTGCCGCGTGGGTTTGGTGATATGTCGGAGATTGCCGCGTGGGTTTGGTGATATGTCGGAGATTGCCGCGTGGGTTTGGTGATATGTCGGAGATTGCCGCGTGGGTTTGGTGGTTCCCGCTGACATCCTCGATTCCCGCCCTTCTTTCCCCTTTTTAAAGAAGCCTATGCTGGAAATTGATCCCGGTACATTTTACTGTTGAGGATGTGTCGAGTCCAGCGGAAACTGTTCCGTAAAATGACAGTGCTGTGTTATTCACCCTGGGGTAACACGGACTGCAACACGATGCAGATAAACGATAAAGCATACACCAAATGTAGGCCGTGGTTCAATAAGATTTATTGAACTTCAGTAACGAGGCACACAGCTGCCTGTGGGTTGACTCTCTACTACTCTAAGTAAACTAACTCAAACTATCTAGACCAGCTCTGAGCCACGTGTAGAAGGTGTTGAATGATTTGTACACCCTGACTGTCACTACAGTTGTCACCAGTGGAAAGAGGCGGAGTGCTGATGCCTCGTGTGTTTTATAGTTGGAAGCCCCCCGCTGGTGTTCTGTCTGGTGATTGGTTGTGTTCTGTTCTGTATGTTCATTGGCTCACCTGGGTGTCTGTCACTGCCTGCTGTTACCTCATGATGTGCATGGGTGCATAGTATGACAGACAGCATTAAATGCTTCTCCGTCAATGGTGGCGGACGAAGGCCTGAGCCTCGAGGAAGGCAGGGTGGAGGTGATAACGCCATCAGAGTGCGGCCAAAATAGCGGGAGTAAAGCCATCGGGTGATACTGCTGCTGTAGCTGCTGCTGTTCCAATCACAGTCAATCCCAAATAAAGATCAAAGCCCAGAAAGAAGCAAAATGGAAGGAGAATTTTGTCGGATTGTACAATCAAAATGGTGGAAATAAAACCGGTCGATGGCGCTGTTACTCTTGTCACAATGGATTTCCTCTGTGAAGTCATGGTTGCAGAATTGAAAACAATTCACCCAACACTTGTAAAGACAAGTTCGGTGGAGGACCCACTGGCCCCAATGAAGGAGATTTTGGGCAAGATTTCAGCGATGTTATAACCTACCTGCTTACCATTGGCTGGGGACTAATGACTATCCCACAATCCTGTGGGAGTATGAGCTTCCCCAATGAGGGGGGCGGAGAAACCATTAGTAAACTCCTAGTATAAATAAAGCTGGCCAGTTTGGAAGCAGCAGGTAGGAGTGTGCAGCAAGGGAAGTTGCTGCTGCTGTTATATATATATGTTATTGTAAATAAATGTTATTACTTTGTATCCTTAAAACTCGTGCTGGATTCTTCGTGGCCCTTACAAAAAGCGACAGTGCGGGAACGTGGGAAATTGCTGAAGGGGATGGAAGAGGCAGTGTCAAGACACAGCGACCACCTCAAATCACGAGAAATAGAGGTAGCAAGGGTTCATATCATCAATAAAAACCTGAAGAGGGGGAAGACAGTGACGGACCCGAGGGCGGTGAACGAAGTGTTCCAGGATCGCCAGCTGCGGGATCCTCCAGTCCGCTAACCGCGATTTCCTGCACGCCGCACCCTCGCCAGCAGCGGGATCCTCCAGTCCGCTAACCGCGTTTTCCTGCACGCCGCACCCTCGCCAGCAGCGGGATCCTCCAGTCCGCTCACCGCGTTTTCCTGCACGCCGCGCCCTCGCCAGCAGCGGGATGCTCCAGTCCGCTAACCGCGTTTTCCTGCACGCCGCACCCTCGCCAGCAGCGGGATCCTCCAGTCCGCTAACTGCGTTTTCCTGCACGCCGCGCCCTCGCCAGCAGCGGGATCCTCCAGTCCGCTAACCGCGTTTTCCTGCACGCCACGCCCTCGCCAGCAGCGGGATCCTCCAGTCCGCTAACCGCGTTTAGCCGCGCCCTCACCAGCAGCGGGATCCTCCAGTCCGCTAACCGCGTTTCCTGCACGCCGCGCCCTCGCCAGCAGCGGGATCCTCCAGTCCGCTAACCGCGTTTTCCTGCACACCGCGCCCTCGCCAGCAGCGGGATCCTCCAGTCCGCTAACCGCGTTTCCTGCACGCCGCCCCCTCGCCAGCAGCGGGATCCTCCAGTCCGCTCACCGCGTTTTCCTGCACGCCGCACCCTCGCCAGCAGCGGGAACCTCCAGTCCGCTAACCGTGTTTTCCTGCACGCCGCGCCCTCGCCAGCAGCGGGAACCTCCAGTCCGCTAACCGTGTTTTCCTGCACGCCGCACCCTCGCCAGCAGCGGGAACCTCCAGTCCGCTAACCGCGTTTTCCTGCACGCCGCGCCCTCGCCAGCTGCGAGATCCTCCAGTCCCCTAACCGCGTTTTCCTGCACGCCGCACCCTCGCCAGCAGCGGGAACCTCCAGTCCGCTAACCGTGTTTTCCTGCACGCCGCACCCTCGCCAGCAGCGGGAACCTCCAGTCCGCTAACCGTGTTTTCCTGCACGCCGCACCCTCGCCAGCAGCGGGAACCTCCAGTCCGCTAACCGCGTTTTCCTGCACGCCGCGCCCTCGCCAGCAGCGGGAACCTCCAGTCCGCTAACCGTGTTTTCCTGCACGCCGCACCCTCGCCAGCAGCGGGATCCTCCAGTCCGCTAACCGCGTTTTCCTGCACGCCGCGCCCTCGCCAGCAGCGGGATCCTCCAGTCCGCTAACCGTGTTTTCCTGCACGCCGCACCCTCGCCAGCAGCGGGATCCTCCAGTCCGCTAACCGCGTTTTCCTGCACGCCGCGCCCTCGCCAGCAGCGGGATCCTCCAGTCCGCTAACCGTGTTTTCCTGCACGCCGCACCCTCGCCAGCAGCGGGATCCTCCAGTCCGCTAACCGCGTTTTCCTGCACGCCGCACCCTCGCCAGCAGCGGGATCCTCCAGTCCGCTAACCGCGTTTAGCCGCGCCCTCGCCAGCAGCGGGATCCTCAGGTCCGCTAACCGCGTTTTCCTGCACGCTGCGCCCTCGCCAGCAGCGGGATCCTCAGGTCCGCTAACCGCGTTTTCCTGCACGCTGCGCCCTCGCCAGCAGCGGGATCCTCCAGTCCGCTAACCGCGTTTTCCTGCACGCCGCGCCCTCGCCAGCAGCGGGATCCTCCAGTCCGCTAACCGCGTTTACCTGCACGCTGCGCCCTCGCCAGCAGCGGGATCCTCCAGTCCGCTAACCGCGTTTCCTGCACGCTGCGCCCTCGCCAGCAGCGGGATCCTCCAGTCCGCTAACCGCGTTTTCCTGCACGCTGCGCCCTCGCCAGCAGCGGGATCCTCCAGTCCGCTAACCGCGTTTTCCTGCACGCCGCACCCTCGCCAGCAGCGGGATCCTCCAGTCCGCTAACCGCGTTTTCCTGCACGCTGCGCCCTCGCCAGCAGCGGGATCCTCCAGTCCGCTAACCGCGTTTTCCTGCACGCCGCACCCTCGCCAGCAGCGGGATCCTCCAGTCCGCTAACCGCGTTTTCCTGCACGCCGCGCCCTCGCCAGCAGCGGGATCCTCCAGTCCGCTAACCGCGTTTACCTGCACACCGCCCCCTCGCCAGCAGCGGGATCCTCCAGTCCGCTAACCGCGTTTTCCTGCACGCTGCGCCCTCGCCAGCTGCGGGATCCTCCAGTCCGCTAACCGCGTTTACCTGCACACCGCCCCCTCGCCAGCAGCGGGATCCTCCAGTCCGCTAACCGCGTTTCCCTGCACACCGCCCCCTCGCCAGCAGCGGGATCCTCTGGTCCGCTAACCGCGTTTACCTGCACGCCGCCCCCTCGCCAGCAGCGGGATCCTCCAGTCCGCTAACCGCGTTTTCCTGCACACCGCGCCCTCGCCAGCAGCGGGATCCTCCAGTCCGCTAACCGCGTTTCCTTCACGCCGCGCCCTCGATAGCAGCAGGATCCTCCAGTCCGCTAACCGCGTTTCCTTCACGCCGCGCCCTCGATAGCAGCGGGATCCTCCAGTCCGCTAACCGCGTTTTCCTGCACGCCGCACCCTCGCCAGCTGCGGGATCCTCCAGTCCCCTAACCGCGTTTACCTGCACGCCGCGCCCTCGATAGCAGCGGGATCCTCCAGTCCGCTAACCGCGTTTTCCTGCACGCCGCGCCCTCGATAGCAGCGGGATCCTCCAGTCCGCTAACCGCGTTTTCCTGCACGCCGCGCCCTCGCCAGCAGCGGGATCCTCCAGTCCGCTAACCGCGTTTTCCTGCACACCGCGCCCTCGCCAGCAGCGGGATCCTCCAGTCCGCTAACCGCGTTTTCCTGCACACCGCGCCCTCGCCAGCAGCGGGATCCTCCAGTCCGCTAACCGCGTTTTCCTGCACACCGCGCCCTCTCCAGCAGCGGGATCCTCCAGTCCGCTAACCGCGTTTTCCTGCACACCGCGCCCTCGCCAGCAGCGGGATCCTCCAGTCCGCTAACCGCGTTTCCTGCACGCCGCGCCCTCGCCAGCAGCGGGATCCTCCAGTCCGCTAACCGCGTTTTCCTGCACGCCGCACCCTCGCCAGCAGCGGGATCCTCCAGTCCGCTAACCGCGTTTTCCTGCACGCCGCACCCTCGCCAGCAGCGGGATCCTCCAGTCCGCTAACCATGTTTAGCCGCGCCCTCGCCAGCAGCGGGATCGTCCAGTCCGCTAACCGCGTTTTCCTGCACACCGCCGCGCCCTCACCAGCAGCGGGATCCTCCAGTCCGCTAACCACGTTTAGCCGCGCCCTCGCCAGCAGCGGGATCCTCCAGTCCGCTAACCGCGTTTTCCTGCACGCCGCACCCTCGCCAGCAGCGGGATCCTCCAGTCCGCTAACCGCGTTTTCCTGCACACCGCCGCGTCCTCACCAGCAGCGGGATCCTCCAGTCCGCTAACCACGTTTAGCCGCGCCCTCGCCAGCAGCGGGATCCTCCAGTCCGCTAACCGCGTTTTCCTGCACACCGCGCCCTCACCAGCAGCGGGATCCTCCAGTCCGCTAACCACGTTTAGCCGCGCCCTCGCCAGCAGCGGGATCCTCCAGTCCGCTAACCGCGTTTTCATGCACGCCGCACCCTCACCAGCAGCGGGATCCTCCAGTCCGCTAACCGCGTTGAGCCGCGCCCTCGCCAGCAGCGGGATCCTCCAGTCCGCTAACCGCGTTTTCCTGCACGCCGCACCCTCGCCAGCTGCGGGATCCTCCAGTCCGCTAACCGCGTTTTCCTGCACGCCGCACCCTCGCCAGCAGCGGGATCCTCCAGTCCGCTCACCGCGTTTTCCTGCACGTCGCGCCCTCGCCAGCTGCGGGATCCTCCAGTCCGCTAACCGCGTTTTCCTCCACGCCGCACCCTCGCCAGCAGCGGGATCCTCCAGTCCGCTAACCGCGTTTTCCTCCACGCCGCACCCTCGCCAGCTGCGGGATCCTCCAGTCCGCTCACCGCGTTTTCCTCCACGCCGCACCCTCGCCAGCAGCGGGATCCTCCAGTCCGCTAACCACGTTTACCTGCACGCCGCACCCTCGCCAGCAGCGGGATCCTCCAGTCTGCTAACCGCGTTTTCCTGCACGCCGCGCCCTCGCCAGCTGCGGGATCCTCCAGTCCCCTAACCGCGTTTTCCTGCACGCCGCGCCCTCACCAGCAGCGGGATCCTCCAGTCCGCTAACCGCGTTTTCCTGCACGTCGCGCCCTCGCCAGCTGCGGGAACCTCCAGTCCGCTAACCGCGTTTACCTGCACGCCGCGCCCTCGCCAGCAGCGGGATCCTCCAGTCCGCTAACCACGTTTTCCTGAATTAACGCCTTCAGAATTGATTTCAGTATTTTCCCTACTGCTGATGTCAGGCTAACAGATTTGAAATTCCCTGTTTTCTCTCTCCCGGATTTATTCAATAGTGCTTGCAGTTTACTTTCTAATTTGCAGGCGTTCCTGAATCTGTGGAATTTTGTAAGATGATCACTGCACCTCCTTCAACACTCTGGGATGTCGATCATCAGGTGCAGGGGTTTTGTCCACATTCAGGTCCACAACTTCCACTTTTTCACTAATGTTACTTTTTTTTCAGATCCTCTCAATATCACGAGTCCCTTGTCTCTCCAATATTTCAGGGAGGATTTCTACCTTCCTCTGTGAAGGAAGATTCTGCCACTTTCTGAGAACCCACAGTAAAGTCTCCATTCTCTGCCTGTAATGGGCCCACATTTGTCTGTTTTCCTATTCACACCGAGAGATTCTCCTCCATGCGTGCTCCCCGCCAGGGTGAGACAGCCAGCACATTCTCCTCCATGCGTGCTCCCCACCAGGGTGAGACAGCCAGCACATTCTCCTCCATGCGTGCTCCCCACCAGGGTGAGACAGCCAGCACATTCTCCTCCATGCGTGCTCCACACCAGGGTGAGACAGCCAGCACATTCTCCTCCATGCGTGCTCCCCACCAGGGTGAGACAGCCAGCACATTCTCCTCCATGCGTGCTCCCCACCAGGGTGAGACAGCCAGCACATTCTCCTCCATGCGTGCTCCCCACCAGGGTGAGACAGCCAGCACATTCTCCTCCATGCGTGCTCCCCACCAGGGTGAGACAGCCAGCACATTCTCCTCCATGCGTGCTCCCCACCAGGGTGAGACAGCCAGCACATTCTGTGGTTCAATACAGCAACCACGCTCAGCTTAGCTCCAATTTCACCAAACACACCTTTGGCTGACACACATTCACCGACTGTTTGGCTATTTGATTATTTTGCTCAGTACAGGAGGTCTGTCTGGTAACGGCAGGGGTTGGTGGAATCCAGTTTCAGAAATACTGCTGTAACTGCCCAGAGAGTGCTTGATGCAGACACCTGAGAACACCACCGTCTGGAGGTTTCCCTCCAACCCACTCATCATCGTGAGAATATATCGTGGAAATATATCGCCGTTCCTTCACTGTCACTTGGGCAAAATTCTGGAACCCCTCCCTAAGAGCTCTGTGGGTGTACCTACATGGACTTTGGCCGTTAAAGAAGGCAGCTCACCACCACCACCTCGAGGGCAATTAGAAATGGGCAATAAAGGCTGCGCGAATCAGCGACACCCAGACCACGTGTACAAGAAAAAAGGACCGGAACAGCGTAGACAGAGCTTGACTTTCCCAGAAGGAATAAAACAAAAACATTACAAAATAAGAATACTGGTCTGTACTGGATTTGCATTTTGGGTTGTATCTAACCCCGTGCTGTACCTGTCCTGGGAATGTTTGATGGGGACAGTGTAGAGGGAGCTTTACTCTGTATCTAACCCCGTGCTGTACCTGTCCTGGGAATGTTTGATGGGGACAGTGTAGAGGGAGCTTTACTCTGTATCTAACCCCGTGCTGTACCTGTCCTGGGAGTGTTTGATGGGGACAGTGTAGAGGGAGCTTTACTCTGTATCACACCCCGTGCTGTACCTGTCCTGGGAGTGTTTGATGGGGACAGTGTAGAGGGAGCTTTACTCTGTATCTAACCCCGTGCTGTACCTGTCCTGGGAATGTTTGATGGGGACAGTGTAGAGGGAGCTTTACTCTGTATCTAACCCCGTGCTGTACCTGTCCTGGGAGTGTTTGATGGGGACAGTGCAGAGGGAGCTTTACTCTGTATCTAACTCCGTGCTGTACCTGTCCTGGGAGTGTTTGATGGGGACAGTGCAGAGGGAGCTTTACTCTGTATCTAACTCCGTGCTGTACCTGTCCTGGGAGTGTTTGATGGGGACAGTGCAGAGGGAGCTTTACTCTGTATCTAACCCCGTGCTGTACCTGTCCTGGGAATGTTTGATGGGGACAGTGTAGAGGGAGCTTTACTCTGTATCTAACTCCGTGCTGTACCTGTCCTGGGAATGTTTGATGGGGACAGTGCAGAGGGAGCTTTACTCTGTATCTAACCCCGTGCTGTACCTGTCCTGGGAATGTTTGATGGGGACAGTGTAGAGGGAGCTTTACTCTGTATCTAACCCCGTGCTGTACCTGTCCTGGGAATGTTTGATGGGGACAGTGTAGAGGGAGCTTTACTCTGTATCTAACTCCGTGCTGTACCTGTTCTGGGAGTGTTTGATGGGGACAGTGCAGAGGGAGCTTTACTCTGTATCTAACTCCGTGCTGTACCTGTCCTGGGAGTGTTTGATGGGGACAGTGCAGAGGGAGCTTTACTCTGTATCACACCCCGTGCTGTACCTGTCCTGGGAATGTTTGATGGGGACAGTGTAGAGGGAGCTTTACTCTGTATCTAACCCTGTGCTGTACCTGTCCTGGGGGTGTTTGATGGGGACAGTGTAGAGGGAGCTTTACTCTGTATCTAACCCCGTGCTGTACCTGTCCTGGGAGTGTTTGATGGGGACAGTGTAGAGGGAGCTTTACTCTGTATCTAACCCCGTGCTGTACCTGTCCTGGGAATGTTTGATGGGGACAGTGTAGAGGGAGCTTTACTCTGTATCTAACTCCGTGCTGTACCTGTCCTGGGAGTGTTTGATGGGGACAGTGTAGACGGAGCTTTACTCTGTATCTAACCCCGTGCTGTACCTGTCCTGGGAGTGTTTGATGGGGACAGTGCAGAGGGAGCTTTACTCTGTATCACACCCCGTGTTGTACCTGTCCTGGGAATGTTTGATGGGGACAGTGTAGAGGGAGCTTTACTCTGTATCTAACCCTGTGCTGTACCTGTCCTGGGGGTGTTTGATGGGGACAGTGTAGAGGGAGCATTACTCTGTATCTAACCCCGTGCTGTACCTGTCCTGGGAGAGTTTGATGGGTCTGTGTAGATAGAGCTTTACTCTGTATCTAACCCCGTGCTGCACCTGTCCTGGGAGTGTTTGATGGGTCTGTGTAGAGGGAGCTTTACTCTGTATCTAACCCCACGCTGTACCTGTCCTGGGTGTGTTTGATGGGGACAGTGTAGATAGAGCTTTACTCTGTATCTAACCCCACGCTGTACCTGTCCTGGGAGTGTTTGATGGGTCTGTGTTCGCTTTACTCTAACATGACCTGATTTTGGAGTGTGAGCTGTTCCTTTGGCCTCCACATTGAGTAGTGAGGAGAGACCAAACTGTTACATTCAATGCTGAGTCAAAGACAGGCAGTTCGCCGGGAAAGTGTCCTGTTGTGGCTGGCCATGTGATTTGAAGAAGTTGGGATCAGAGGACAAATCATTGACCTGGGAAGCCCCGAGGAATCGACGCATTTCCCTGCTACTTGACTGGAAATAGCATTTGCGAGGTGGCAGGAATTGTTTGAACAAATGTTGATGTGGTGTGTGTGGGTGGGTTGAAGGAGGACCGCACTGTGCGGTTAGAAGGTATCCAGTTGCCTTTTGTCATGATAAGTTTGTTCTTGTTGTGTTTGGCCTTCTTGTGACGCCTGCTTTCGTGTCAAATCTCTGCTGGATGCGAAACATGATTGCAACATATTTTCTGGAAACGGGTGTTGGTTTAAAGAACTGTGAATTAAGATGTCAGAATCGATGAGTTTAAACAGTACATGCTCGCTGGGTCCCGCTGTCATAACACTGAATCTGTCCCGCTTGACTGTAGACGAGATCCAGTTGCTGATTCTGGCTGTTGCCAGCTCAATTGATGCAAATGGACAAGCGACAAGTTTTGTAAAACCAACATTTCTAAATTCCTCATTTCCTCCTCCCAGGAGGGCTGGAGTCACACGGCACAGAAAGAGGCCGTTTGGCCCATCGCAGCCCTGCTGGCCATCAGCATGGGATGTGGATATTGCGCTCCAATCATTGCCCTGGTGACCAGCAATATGGCAGCATGATATTCACTATAAAATAAAGACGTCTCCAAAGGACAGTGCTCTGGGATTGAAGCAAAGCCTGGCAGTGCCACAGCTCCACATGAGGAGCCATCAGGGCACCGAACTATCGAGTGGTTAGAATGCCGGAGGCCATTCAGCCTCATTGAGCCGGTGAGACTGGAAGAAGAATCACCTCGGGAAACATGTCCACAGCAGATCAGACAGCGAGCGGCATTCTCTGTCGCCCAGTGATACGCAATCAATTACACTCAAGACCAAGTGATTCATAACTAAAGGCTTTAATCGACTAGAACTCTTCCCCAGCAGCTTCGGTACAGAAAGTGAAGGCTGCTGGGATGGCACCGGTTCTTATACTCCGCCTGTCAGGGCGGAGCTACGTAACAACAGCCAATGGTAAACTCCTGGGTCTAACCAATGGTCATCAGCCTCTCAGGTACCGCAATACCTGGTACTACCACATTCACCCCCTGTTAAAAAAGAGCCCGGCGGGGGTGGTGGCCAGCGTTAATAGTCGCCTTTCGCATGGTATGACCAGGTGTGGAGGTACGGTGATGTCGAGGATATTTACAAAGTGTTCATAGTGCAGCAATCAGTCGATCGGGCGGCCTGGTCGTCCTTCTGGAGAGTCTGGGCTTCGGCGGGGATTCTGATGGGGGTCCCGGCGGTTGCGACTCCGGGAGCGTGGTGTCGTCCTCCCTGGCAGCTTCGTCACCCCTAGGTGGCGCTGTTGGGGCAAAAGGTTGACGGGGGGGGGGGGGGTCTGTAGGGGGCGTCGGTGGGTGGGCGGGCCTAGGCAGGAGCGGCGGGAGTACTGGCCCTCCAGTGAGGTGCTGGGGGGCGGGCAATGGTTCGTGTGCGCGTGGTGTTCCGGCGGGCGCCAGGTCCCGGAGGGAGACTGTGTCTTGCCGGCCGTCAGGGAACGCCACATAGGCGTACTGGGGGCTAGCGTGCAGCAGGTGGACCCTCTCGACCAACGGGTCCGACTTGTGCGCCCTCGCATGCTTCCGAAGCAGGACGGGTCCGGGTGTCGCTAGCCAGGTCCCGGACGAGAACTTCCTGGGGAAAACAAGGAGACGTTCATGAGGTGTCTGATTGGTAATTGTACAGAGCAGAGACCGGATGGCGTGGAGGGCCACCGGGAGGACTTCCTGCCAGCGGGAGACTGGGAGATTCCTGGACCGTAGGGCCAGTAGGACGGTCTTCCAGACCATTCCGTTCTCCCTCTCTACCTGCCCGTTTCCCCGGGGGTTGTAACTAGTTGTCCTGCTTGAGGCGATGCCCCTGTTGAGCAGGAATTGACGCAGTTCGTCGCTCATAAAGGAGGACCCCCTATCACTGTGTATGTACGTGAGGAAACCGAACAGTGTAAAGATACCCTGGAGGGCCTTGATGACGGTGGTTGTGGTCATGTCTGGGCAGGGGATGGCGAATGGGAACCGGGAGTACTCGTCAATCACGTTAAGGAAGTACGTGTTGCGGTCGGTGGAGGGGAGGGGGCCTTTGAAATCCATACTGAGGCGTTCAAAGGGACGGGATTAAAGCCTTTATCAGGTGCGCCTTCTCTGGCCGGTAGAAGTGCGGTTTGCACTCCGCGCAGATTCGGCAGTCCCTGGTGACTGCCCTGACCTCCTCGATGGAGTAAGGCAGGTTTAGGGACTTAACGAAGTGGAAGAACCGGGTGACTCCCGGGTTGCAGAGGTCCTCGTGGAGGGCTCGGAGGCGGTCCACTTGTGCTGTGGCGCAAGTGTCGCGGGACAGGGCGTCAGGAGGCTCGTTTAGCTTCCCCGGATGGTACAAGATCTCGTAGTTGAAGGTGGAGAGTTCTATCCTCCACCGCAAGATCTTGTCGTTCTTAATCTTGCCCCGCTGTGCATTATCGAACATGAAGGCAACCGACCGTTGGTCCGTGAGGAGAGTGAATCTCCTGCCGGCCAGGTAATGCCTCCAGTGTCGCACAGCTTCAACTATGGCCTGGGCCTCCTTTTCGACCGAGGAGTGGCGAATTTCGGAAGCATGGAGAGTGCGGGAGAAGAAAGCCACGGGCCTGCCCGTTTGGTTAAGGGTGGCTGCCAGAGCTACGTCGGACGCATCGCTCTCGACCTGGAAGGGGAGGGACTCGTCAATGGCGCGCATCGTGGCTTTTGCAATGTCTGCTTTGATGCGGCTGAAAGCCTGGCGGGCCTCCGTCGACAGGGGGAAGGTTGTGGACTGGATCAGGGGTCGAGCTTTGTCTGCGTAGTTGGGGACCCACTGTGCATAATAGCTGAAGAACCCGAGGCAGCGCTTCAGGGCCTTGGGGCAGTGAGGGAGGGGGAACTCCATGAGGGGGCGCATGCGCTCAGATTTCCTGCCTTGGACAGTGAGGTTCGCGAGGCAGAACCCCTTTATCTCCACCGAGTGTGACCCGGAGGCCAGGGAGATCCTTTGGTTTACAGGGTGGGTTACAAGTGAACAGTGCCTTACCGTGTCGGGGTGAACAAAGCTTTCCGTGCTCCCGGAGTCGATCAGGCACGACGTCTCGTGGCCGTTGATGGAGACCGTCGTTGTAGCTGTTGCAAGCGTCCGGGGTCGACTTTGATCCAGTGTCACCGAGGCCAGCTGAAGCAATTGCGAGTTCCGATCGGGCAGCGTGTAGTCGGCTGTGCTGGGGGCCTGGGGCCCCATCCAAGGTGGCGTCACCCATGGGTCACACATGGTGTCCAGGGATGAACAAGGCGGCGGCGGCGATGGACAAAATGGCGGCGCCCACACATCCAGCGTGGTGTCCGGGGGGCAAGGTGGCCGCGCCCGTGGGTCGCACGTGGCCCAAGGATAGGGGGGTGGCCATGAGCGCTGGCCGGTCGCGGCCTGAAGGGGGGGTTGCCGATAGTCGCTGGAGACCGCGGCCACGGCGCGGGCCTGGCAGACCCCCACAAAGTGGCCCTTCTTGCCGCACCCTTTGCAGGTGGCGGTGCGGGTCGGGCAGCGCGGGCGGGGATGATTCACCTGCCCGCAGAAGAAACAGCGGGGCCAGGCGGCATTAGCGGGCCGTCTCGTAGCGCAGGCCTGTGGGGTCAGAGGGAAGGTCAGTGGGGCTGCCGCTGCGGGGTGCCATGCAGCCCAGGGGGCCATCGCGCGGTTGGGCGCAAAGGACTGCGCGTTTTTGTAGGCACGTCCATGGACCCTGCCAGGGCTCGTGCCTCTGTGAGTCCCAGAGTGTCCCTTTCAAGGAGTCTTTGGCGGATAACTGGGGAGCTCATACCTGCTACGAAAGCATCCCTGATTAAAAGTTCCGTGTGTTCGCTCCCCGAAACTTGCGGGCAGCCACAGTTTCGGCCCAGCACAGTAGCGCCCGGTAGAAATCTTCCAACGTTTCCTCGGGGCTTTGCCGCCTAGTCGCCAGCAGGTGACGAGCGTAGACCTGGTTCACAGGTTGGATATAATGTCCTTCTAGCAGTTCGATCGCGGCATCATAGTTCTCCGCCTCCTCGATGAGAGGGTAGATCCCAGGGCTGACCCATGAGTGCAGGAGATGCATCTTTTGTCCTTCCGTGGGGATGCCTACGGCTGTGTCGAGGTAGCCCTTCAAGCACGCCAGCCAGTGTTTAAAAATAGCAGCAGAGTTATCCGCGTGGGGGCTGAGCTGGAGTCACTCCGGTTTGATGCGGAGATCCATCCTTCCAACTTAAATTGTAGCAGATTAAATTGATGCACAATCAATTACACTCAAGACGAAGTGATTCATAACTGAAGGCTTTAATCTGCTAGAACCTTTTCCCCAGCAGCTTCGGTACAGAAAGTGAAGGCTGCTGGGATGGCACCGGTTCTTATACTCCGCCTGTCAGGGCGGAGCTACGTACAACAGCCAATGGTAGACTCCTGGGTCTAACCAATGGTCATCAGCCTCTCAGGTCCTGCACTACCTGGTACTACCACACCCAGCCACCTGTTTCTCAGCTGTGAACCGCTTGCAGGTGGCAGGATTATATCCTCTCACTGCTTGTCAATGAGATTTCCCATTGAATCCCCCACAAAACCCGCTGGGGGGGGTGGGGGGGGGGGGTTTGGAGGAATTAATTTTTTTACTTCAGTCTCTTTTCCCTTCTTGGCGAAGTAGATGAGTTGCTTCCACTCCAGAGATGCCCAGCACTGTTGTTAGAAAGTGCCAGTGACCCCCAAGGTAATTTAACGTGCCTTACCCGCTCTCTGCTCGCTAAAACAACCCCTGCCTTACTGGAAGGTGGAATTTTAGAGGCACAAGACCAGGGTATCTTCTCTCTGCGGGACAAATTTGGCATTTTCAGCATTTCTAATTTCAGATTTCTAGCAAATTGAATTTCTTTTTGTCATTTTGCACTGTCATCAGAGTAAAACCAAGATTACACACCGATCATTCACAGAGATTACAGTCAAAAACCAACAGCTCAGAGCAAAAGCACACAGACAAATATTGCATCTGAAGGTACATTGGAAAGGACGTCAGAATTGGGAACTCCTCAGCAGAACCCGTCAAGACCATCAGCACCACAGCCACACAAACAACCCCAGACACAAGTATATCTATTGTAGGTAAAACATCCGGAGGAGCCTCAGGGAATACAGGACATGCGAGGAGTGATAAGAAGTGATCAATGCTCACATCACACAGCCAGATAGTGAGAACTCCCTCTTGAAACGGAGCTTCCCAAATCTGTGTGCAGCCTGGAAGGCTCTGGCTGTGTTATCTGCGGCCAGGATCATACTGGCATGTAGGACACGGCTGTGTCGCCCTCTCACAAGAATGTCCTCCACACCTCATTTACCAAGTATAATGCAGCAATTAAATCCCACAAACGCTTGCAGACGTTGAATGTCTGGAGAGTGTCTGGGGCACTGGAAGACAAAGTACAAAGTCCTCACTTCAAACAGCCCCCATAGGGCACGGTCTCCATTCAAATAAACAGCTCTTGCCAACAGTCTGCCCGTACCCGGATAACTGAGGAACAGCAGCTGGGAATTCCAAGCTCACAGTGAGTGCCTGTCTCACATTCCATGTTACCCTGGCTCAGTGCAATTAGTCAGGTTTTCTACGCCCCCACCCCCCTTTCCACATGAACAGTGAGATTGAAAGGACAGGCAGGGGAGGGGGCCAGCTTCTCCGTGACTGAGCTGTGAGGAATCACTTCTTCTCCTCAATGGTTCGATCTTGGTGAGTGTCCACTGTCATGCAGTGTCTACCAAAGCTTACCCCCACTGCCCTGCTCAACACGAGCTATCCCTGTCCCACCCAGCACCACATACAGGTGTGGGCATGGAGGGTATTCCATGACATACCTTAAGCCCCAATCACTATTACAGTGAGGATTATTGCAAATTATTACAATTTCTGGACATCTGCAATGTAAGCAGAATAGGCTGAAAATACACAGCACAATATTCAAAATCTAAAAGGCGTGTTAATGCATTCACTGCCTCTGTTGAAGGTCCTGCTCGCATTTCCAGAATTTTCTGCTGTTTCCTACTCTTCTAAACAATGTGACTGAGTAAGAACCAAACAGAGCTCGACAGGTTTAGACAAATCCCACTTGGAGCTAAAAACAAGGGCTGGGATTCTCCGCCCCTGAGACTACGTGTTAACGCCAACGCAGAATCCGGGGACTTTCACAACAGCAAAGCTGTCGCCACACCTGGAGCGATTCAGCGACGGTTAAGGGGCAGCACTGCCGCAATGTGGAACACAATCGATTGCAATGAGAAACGGAGCGAGGTTTGCCGGGTCCGTGATTGACACCCAGGAGGCTGACAAGCTGCAGCCGCAGATACACACTGCACTCCCCGCACACACCATCCCAGCCAATAGGGTGACAGCAAGGAGAGCAGCCCCACGCTTCACCGACACCGAGCTGGAGACCCTCCTGGACACCGTGGAGGATAGGGGGGGGGAACCAGATACCCTGCATCTGGAGGGAAGCAGGCAGAACAGGGCCACCGGGCCCACCCAGCCCCCACCCAGCCCCAGCAGCCGGGCCCACCCAGTCACAGCAGCCGGGCCCACCCAGCCCCAGCAGCCGGGCCCACCCAGTCACAGCAGCCGGGCCCACCCAGTCACAGCAGCCGGACCCACCCAGTCACAGCAGCCGGGCCCACCCAGTCACAGCAGCCGGGCCCACCCAGTCACAGCAGCCGGGCCCACCCAGCCCCAGCAGCCGGGCCCACCCAGTCACAGCAGCCGGGCCCAGTCAGCCCCAGCAGCTGGGCCCACCCAGTCCCAGCAGCCGGGCCCACCCAGCCGGGCCCACCCAGCCCCAGCAGCCGGGCCCACCCAGCCCCAGCAGCCGGGCCCACCCAGCTGGGCCCACCCAGCCCCAGCAGCCGGGCCCACCCAGCCCCAGCAGCCGGGCCCACCCAGCCCCAGCAGCCGGGCCCACCCAGCCCCAGCAGCCGGGGCCAGTCCCAGCAGCTGGGCCCACCCAGCCCCAGCATCCGGGCCCACCCAGCCCCAGCATCCGGGCCCACCCAGCCCCAGCATCCGGGCCCACCCAGCCCCAGCAGCCGAGCCCACCCAGCCCCAGCATCCGGGCCCACCCAGCCCCAGCAGCCGGGCCCACCCAGCCCCAGCAGCCGGGCCCACCCAGCCCCAGCAGCCGGGCCCACCCAGCCCCAGCATCCGGGCCCACCCAGCCCCAGCAGCCGGGCCCACCCAGCCCCAGCATCCGGGCCCACCCAGCCCCGGTTGCCCCAGGAGACGCCCACCAATGGGGTCCCAGGTGACAGGGCAGGAATCACAGCAGGCTGCCTCAACTCCTGCTGTACCATCTGGGGAATCACCAAGGCGTTAGGGCCCGTGAGGCCAGAAATTTAGACACCAGTTAAGTTGGCACGGGTGCAGGGCAGAGGATATTTATAGGAGCTCGTGCATAAATCTGTAAATATCTGTTCACATTAAACACCTGGTCCCACTGTTACAACCTGCCTCGGTGCTCTGTCCGATGGGTGTGACGGTGGGCTGGTCTGGGCTGGCCGGTGGGGGAGGGGACAATGGGCGGGCCCTGTGGATGGCCTGGGCTCCACACCCCCACTCCCCATCCCGACCTCCCCCACCACTGCCACCCCAGGGAATTCAATGTCGCTGTGTGATGGAATGGCCAGCTCGCATGCAGGGATCACCCAGGTGGACGGTGGAAAATGCTATCCTGGATAGAAGACACACATTGTCCAAGATGTGGAGCACGGAGCACATCGCACAGCAGGTTTTCATCCCCCATTCCATCAACCAGACTCAGTGTTACCCAGGGGCCGAACCCTGTAATGCGGCAGGAATATAATCATGGAGGGTGTTGCAGGTGGGGGGGGGGGGAGGACAGGTGGGGGGTGGCTGGGGGGGGGGGCAGGTAGTGAGGGGGTGTGGGGGTGGGATGCGGTGTCCGTGCCCCTGGCCAGTCTCCCCCCCAGTCCTCTCTCTCTCCGCCCCCCTCCAGCACCCAGTCGGTGAACCCGGAGATGATCAGAGCGTCCCGTGCGTGTTGGCCCCGGTCGTGTGGCCTCCCATGCCTGCCTGGGCCCCATGTCCAGCCCATCCTCCCCCTCCCCTGCATCCTTCTCGTCGGACGAGGCCTGGCCTTCATCCTCCTCCTCCATCACCCCTCTGCTGTGTAACTTCATTGAAGCTTCCTTGTGACAATAAGCGATTTTTAAAAGATTGTGTGGAGGATGCAGCAGGCCACCATGATGTGGGCGACCCTCTCAGCCTCGTACTGGAGGGCCCCTCTAGAGAGGTCTAGGCACTTGAAGCGCATCTTCAGGAGGCCGACACACTGCTCAATCCGGCTGCCCGCTCCGCTGCTACCCGCTCTGCTGCTGCCCGCTCTGCTGCTGCCCACTCCGCTGCTACCTGCTCTGCTGCTGCCCACTCTGCTGCTGCCCGCTCTGCTGCTGCCCACTCCGCTGCTACCTGCTCTGCTGCTGCCCACTCTGCTGCTGCCCGCTCTGCTGCTGCCCACTCTGCTGCTACCCGCTCCGCTGCTACCCGCTCCGCTGCTGCCCGCTCTGCTGCTGCCCACTCTGCTGCTACCCGCTCCGCTGCTGCCCGCTCCACTGCTACCCGCTCCGCTGCTGCCCGCTCCACTGCTACCCGCTCCGCTGCTGCCCGCTCCGCTGCTGCCCGCTCTGCTGCTGCCCGCTCCGCTGCTACCCGCTCCGCTGCTGCCCGCTACGCTGCTACCCACTCCACTGCTGCCCACTCCGCTGCTACCCGCTCCGCTGCTACCCGCTCTGCTGCTGCCCACTCTGCTGCTGCCCGCTTTGCTGCTGCCCACTCCGCTGCTGCCCACTCCGCTGCTGCTCACTCCGCTGCTGCCTGCTCTGCTGCTGCCCGCTCCGCTGCTGCCCACTCCGCTGCTACCCGCTCCGCTGCTACCCGCTCTGATGCTGCCCGCTCTGCTGCTGCCCGCTCCGCTGCTGCCCCCTCTGCTGCTGCCTGCTCCGCTGCTGCCCGCTCCGCTGCTGCCCGCTTTGCTGCTGCCCACTCCACTGCTACCCGCTCCTGCAGCTTCTTTCTCCTCCTCGAGCAGCTCCAGGTCGTACAGCTGCAGGCCATCCCCCAGGGCTGCGCCAACTAGCAGGGAGGCCACCTTTGCTGATTCAATTCCAATATCCATTGGCTGCACAGCTGAAAGACCGACAGGTTAGCATGGTGCCCAGCCCGTGACCAATCAGGTCCACCGGGCTACATGGTGACCCCGGTTGGGACTGCAGGTTCTGCATGTCCCTCCTCCTCCCCCCCACCTCCCACTCCAATCCCCGCACCCCTGGCCCCATCGCTGGCCGGCACTGTGGGGCCTCTGGCCCTGGTGCACGTCCCTGGGGTACCATCGGCTGTCGCTGCTCTTGCCAGGGGTATTCACCCCGGCCCCCGCAGGGGCTACTGTGTGTGTTCCCGAGGTGGGCCGCCGGTGGGTGGCGGCCGAGTGGGGAAGGGTGGGCAGAGGTGCTGGGTTGAGGGTGAGGGCGGCAGGAGGGGACCCTGCCCCCGACAATGTCGGAAGCGACAATTTCTTTGATCCTAAAGCGGGACAATGACCCACTGCAATGTGGATCGTACAGGCCGATCTCGCTCCTCAATGTGGATGCAAAATTGCTGGCAAAAGTGCTGGCCACGAGGATCGAGGACTGTGTCCCGGGGGTGATTCACGAGGACCAGACGGGATTTGTAAAGGGCAGGCAGCTAAACACCAATGTGCGGCGGCTCTTAAACGTGATAATGATGCCATCGGAGGAGGGAGAGGCGGAGATAGTGGCAGCTATGGACGCGGAGAAGGCCTTTGACCGAGTAGAGTGGGAGTACCTCTGGGAGGTGTTGCGTAGGTTTGGGTTCGGGGGAGGGTTTATCAATTGGGTTAAGCTCCTTTACAGCGCCCCGGTGGCGAGTGTAGTGACGAACCGGCGGAGGTCGGAGTACTTTCGACTGTACCGAGGGGCGAGGCAGGGCCCTGTCCCCCCTGTTGTTCGCATTGGCGATCAAACCATTGGCCATGTCATTAAGGGAGTCTAATAAATGGAGGGGGGTGGTCCGAGGGGGAGAAGAGCATCGGGTGTTGCTATATGCGGATGACCTGTTGCTGTACGTGGCGGATCCAATGGAGGGGACGGTGGAGGTCATGCAGACTCTAAGGGAGTTTGGGGAGTTTTCGGGCTATAAGCTCAATGTAGGGAAGAGTGAGCTCTTTGTATTACAGGCGGGGGACCAAGAAAGAGGGATAGGGGACCTACCGCTGAGGAGGGCGGAGGGGAGCTTTCGGTATCTGGGGATCCAGATAGCCAGGAGTTGGGGGACCCTACATAAACTGAATCTGACGAGGTTGGTGGAGCAAATGGAGGAGGATTTCAAAAGATGGGACATGTTACCGCTCTCGCTGGCGGGTAGAGTGCAGTCGGTCAAAATGGTGGTCCTTCCGAGGTTTCTGTTTGTGTTTCAGTGCCTTCCCATCGTGATCACTAAGGCCTTTTTTAAGAGAGTAGGCAGGAGTATTATGGGGTTTGTGTGGGCGAATAAGACCCCGAGAGTAAGGAGAGGGTTCCTGGAACGCAGTAGGGACCGAGGAGGGTTGGCGCTGCCAAACCTGGGGAGCTACTACTGGGCAGCAAATGTGGCGATGATCCGCAAGTGGGTTATGGAGGGAGAGGGGGCGGCATGGAAGAGGATGGAGATGGTGTCCTGTAAAGGAACGAGCCTGGGGGCGTTGGTGACGGCACTGCTGCCGCTCTCGCCGACAAAGTATACCACGAGCCCGGTGGTGGCCGCAACGCTAAGGATCTGGGGCCAGTGGAGACGGCACCGGGGTGCAATGGGAGCATCGGTGTGGTCCCCGATCAGGGGTAACCACCGGTTTGTCCCGGGGAAGATGGACGGGGGGTTCCAGAGCTGGCATCGGGCGGGGATTGGAAGAATGGGGGACCTGTTCATCGACGGGACGTTTGCGAGCCTAGGGGCACTGGAGGAGAAGTTCGAGTTACCCCTGGGAATGCCTTTAGATATATGCAGGTGAGGGCTTTTGTGAGGTGACAGGTGAGGGAATTCCCGTTGCTCCCGGCACTAGAAGTTCAAGATAGGGTGATCTCAGGTGTATGGGTCGGGGAGGGCAAGGTGTCGGAAATACACCAGGAGTTGAAAGAAGAGGGGGAAGCGCTGGTAGAAGAGTTGAAGGGTAAATGGGAGGAGGAGCTGGGGGAGGAGATCGAGGAAGGTCTGTGGGCTGATGCCCTGGGTAGGGTTAATTCCTCCTCCTCGTGTGCCAGGCTCAGCCTGATACATTTTAAGGTGGTTCACAGAGCGCACTTGACGGGGGTGAGGTTGAGCAGGTTCTTTGGGGTAGAGGACAGATGTGGAAGGTGTTCAGGGAGTCCGGCGAACCATGTCCATATGTTTTGGTCATGTCCGGCACTGGAGGGGTTCTGGAGAGGAGTGGCGGGAACAATATCTCAGGTGGTGAAAGTCCGGGTCAAGCCAAGCTGGGGGCTAGCAATATTTGGAGTAGTGGACGAGCCGGGAGTGCAGGAGGCGAAAGAGGCCGGTATTCTGGCCTTTGCGTCCCTAGTAGCCCGGCGAAGGATCTTGCTAATGTGGAAGGAGGCGAAGCCCCCCAGCCTGGAGGCCTGGATAAACAACATGGCTGGGTTCATAAAGTTGGAGAGGATTAAGTTCGCCTTGAGAGGGTCTGCGCAGGGGTTCTACAGGCGGTGGCAACCGTTCCTAGACTATCTCGCGGAGCGTTAGAGGAAGGTCGGTCAGCAGTAGGAGCAACCTTGGGGGGGGGGGGGGGGGGGGGGACTGCCTGGGAGGGTGGATGAGCAAGAGATAACATGAAGGGTTGGGGAAACTGGCACGTACGGGTGAGGGCCAGTGTACAAAGCTGTGTAAATATATCATTTTGCCATGTATATATCTTGCTCTGCGCGATTTCTCGTTTTTTTTGTTACGGGGGGGGGGGGGTTATTGTTTGTAAGGGAGAAAAATTGTGTTAAAAAACTTTAATAAATATATATATTTTTTTTAAAAGAGGGCGGGGGCGGCAGAGGTGCGGGGTTGGGGGTGGGGTGGTGGGGGGTGACAGTTGTGAGGGGTTGGGGCTGGAGGGGTGACAGTTGTGAGGGGTTGGGGCTGGGGGGGTGGCAGTTGTGAGGGTTGGGGGTGGCAGAGTTGCAGAGTTGGGGTGGCAGAGGTACAGGGTTGGGGTGGGGGGGTGGCAGAGGTACAGGGTTGGGTGTGGGGGGGTGGCAGAGGTACAAGGTTGGGTGTGGGGGGGCAGAGGTGCGGGGTTGGGGGTGGGGTGGTGGGGGGTGGCGGCACCAATACCCAGCCGGTGTTGCTGCAGAGCCAGGGATTGAGGTGAGCAGTCAGTGGGGTGTACAGCAAGATGGCCACGGTATTGCCGCTCCATGCCCGGGCACCGCCCCGATCCCGTGGGTCACCTTGGCCACTCGGCTTGTGCCCCCATGAGCCCCCTTCTCTTCCCCCACCCCGGCCAGTGTCCGGCCCGGCACCCACAGTCGCTCCTCTCTGTGTTTTTCCTCCTCCTCTCTCCCTCAACAGCCGCGACGCCGGTTTCACAATTTTTAAAAGCACAAGTGAACGGTGGCATCGGGAACTCGGGCCATCGGAGGCGGGGCTTCGCGGAGGCCCCGGAGAATACCGGGTCGGGCCCACTAATGATATGCACACGGTGTTTTCTGTACATGTGTTCAGGTACACATTGCCGCTGCTGCCGAGGTGACAGAGAATCGCGATTTGCCGTCAAATTGGCGCCTGCCGCGATTTTGCTGTCGGAACCTATTCTCCGCCTAATCGCGTTTTGCGATTTTGCCCTCGTCAAATGGAGAATCCCGCCCAAAATATTGCACATCAGAGAACTGACCAAACAGTTTCAGCAGAAATCAAACATCCCACTGGACTAAATAATACTAAACAAGGCTGGGGCCAGAATAGGGAATGACCACAGTGATATGAAGTTGATTCATCATGGCATTGTGCACGTTACTCTGCGCACTGCAGCATTCTTGTGGTATTCAGCTACTACACAGGCTTCCCTTTAAGACCATTTCCTGGGGAATTTCTGTGAGGAAATAATCTGAATAGACAGAGTTTGAGGTCAATTAAAGAGGAATTATTGTTGCAATTGTTTTCGATTAAACATTCTCAGAGGCTCTGGCACCTCCCACCCTGTTCCTGCAAAGGAGCATTTCCTGAAGTGTCCAAGGAGACTGGTGCTCCGCACTGTGTCCTGGATCCAAGGGTCCGAGGAGATAATAATAATCTTTAGTGTCACAAGTAGGCTTACATTAACACTGCAATGAAGTTACTGTGAAAAGCCCCTAGTCGCCACACTCCGGCGCCTGTTCGGGTACACTGAGAATTCAGAATGTCCAATTCACCCAACAAGCACGTCTTTCAGCACGGGAGGAAACCGGAGTGGCACGGTAGCACAGTGGTTAGCACTGTTGCTCCACAACGCCAGGGGCCCCGGTTCGATTCCCGCTGGGTGACTGTGTGGAGTCTGCACGTTCTCCCCGTGTCTGCGTGGGTTTCCTCCGGGCAGAGTAGGTAGCTGGGAAAGGGAGACCGCCTCCTGCCCACCTTCTCCTGCAGTGTTTCAATGATCTGTGGATCCTCTCTTGCAGTAGTAAGCGGAGGCTAGCACCTAACTGCACCTCCCAAAACCTTGGGATGGAAGCAAGTGCGAATAGTGAGGATGTAATCCATACTCTGGCTGGATTGGAATTCCATCACATTTCAACTCGACCTTAATACCCCAGTCAACAAAACAAAGACAAAGAAATGTACAGCACAGGAACAGGCCCTTCGGCCCTCCAAGCCCGTGCCGACCATGCTGCCCGGCTAAACTACAATCTTCTACACTTCCTGGGACCATATCCCTCTATTCCCATCCTATTCATATATTTGTCAAGATGCCCCTTAAATGTCCCTATCGTCCCTGCTTCCACCACCTCCTCCGGTAGCGAGTTCCAGGCACCCACTACCCTCTGTGTAAAAAACTTGCCTCGTACATCTACTCTAAACCTTGCCCCTCTCACCTTAAACCTATGCCCCCTAGTAATTGACCCCTCTACCCTGGGAAAAAGTCTCTGACTACCTACTCTGTCTATGCCCCTCATAATTTTGTAGACCTCTATCAGTTCGCCCCTCAACCTCCGTCGTTCCAGTGAGAACAAACCGAGTTTATTCAACCTCTCCTCATAGCTAATGCCCTCCATACCAGGCAACATTCTGGTAAATCTCTTCTGCACCCTCTCTAAAGCCTCCACATCCTTCTGGTAGTGTGGCGACCAGAATTAAACACTATACTCCCAATGTGGCCTAACTAAGGTTCTATACAGCTGCAACATGACTTGTCAATTCTTATACTCAATGCCCCGGCCAATGAAGGCAAGCATGCCGTATGCCTTCTTGACTACCTTCTCCACCTGTGTTGCCCCTTTCAATGACCTGTGGACCTGTACTCCTAGATCTCTTTGACTTTCAATACTCTTGAGGGTTCTACCATTCACTGTATTTTCCCTACCTGCATTAGACCTTCCAAAATTCATCACCTCACATTTGTCCGGATTAACAACAACAGCAATTTACATTCCTATAGCACCACAACCTGCTGATTCCGCTCCGAGTCACTCACCACCCTGACTTGGAAATATATCGGCCGTTCCTTCACTGTCGCTGGGTCAAAATTCTGGAACTCCCTCCCTAACAGCACAGTGGGTGTACCTACACCTCAAGGACTGCAGCAGTTCAAGGAGGCAGCTCACCACCACCTTCTCAAGGGTAACTAGGGATGGGCAATAAATGCCGGCCTAACCAGCGTCACCCACATGCCAAGAACAAATAAAATTAAATCTTTAATGTAATAAAACATCCAAATGCACTTCGCAGGATTGTTAAGCCACAAGGGAGAATGAGGTTTGGGTTAAGGGTGAACCTCGGTATCTATGGGATACTGGGTGTGTGCCCAGATATGTGTACACTGTACCAGCCAAGCAAATGCCCCAGTTCCAATGGCCACTTCAACGCCAGAGTTCGAAAGGATACTGACCTCTGGGAGGTATAATCGGCAGAGAGGGAAATCCAGCATCATAGGTCCCCTGCTGCTGAACATAACCAGCACCTTGTACTATCAGAGTGGTAAGTACAAGGCCCCGAAAACAACAACTGAAACAATGGCACAAGGAGGTCAATGCTGAGGCACTCAAAGACCCAGATAACAGAGCCCTATTCAGCCAATGCCTCACGACCAGCCTGACGACTCCTGGTGACCCAGAGACACGAGTGCCCACAGCGTCTGCTCTGTCCGCAAAGCCTCCATAATCAGCACCGGCTTGATCACTTGGCCTGTAAGCACCACGACTGGTTTGATGGGAATGTCCAGGAGCTGATCACTAAGCTGCAAGTCAAGGCTTTTCTGAACCTAACAGCAGCAACTCGACTCGAGAGCGAGGAAACAGCTCGACAGACAGCTGAAGACTGAAGTCCAGAACAAATGATGGAGGGTGGAGAAAACACAGGAGATCCAGCAGTTAACTGACATCCATGAAACGTGAGTCCACCTATGGCGGAAGCATCGAAGGCCCCGACCTTCTTCCTGCTTCCAGATCACAATGTGGATTCCGCCCACTAAAGGGGGCAAAGGACTCGATCGTCACTGCACAGCAACTGCAAGAGGAATGCAGGGAACAACACCAATCCTTGTACAGGGCGGTCTTTAACCTCACAAAGGCCTTTGACTCTGTCAACCGCAAGGGATTATGGTGCATCCTCTATTTTAGCTGCACCCAAAGGTTTGGCACCATCTTCCGCGCTCCACAATGGCACACAAGCCATGATCCTGACCAACAAATCCACTACAGACCAAATTCCCATTCAGACTGGGGTCAAGCAACAAGCAAGGGCGAGTCATCTCACCGAAGCTCTTCTCAATCGTCCTTGCTGCATTGCCCCACCTCAGCCTCAGTAAACTCCCCTCTGGAGTGGAGCTAAACTACAGAACAAACAGGAGCCTGTTCAACCTCCACCGCCTGCGGGTCAGTCCATTGTCAGCACCTTCACCGAGGTGTGCAAGAGCATGGACCTTACACTAAAAGGAAGACCAAGGTCCTCAATTAACCTGCCCCCATCACCCAGCACTGCTCTCTGATATCAAAATCCATGACGAGGCCTTGGGCAATGTGGACCACTTTTCTTACCTTGGGAGTCTACTGTCAATGAGGGCAGACATCAAGAACGAGGTTCAACACTGCCTTCAATGTGTCAGCGCAGCCTTCAATCATTGAGGAATAGAGCATTTGACGATCAGGGCCTCAGACTTACCTTCTATATGGCTCAGAGACGTGGACTATGTACCACAGGCACCTCAAAACCCTGGAGAAGTGCCACCAGCGCTGCCTCTGCAAGATCCTGCACATCTATTGGCAGGATAGGTGCACCGTCGGTGTTGTCACCCAGGCCAACACCCCCAGCATCAAAGCATTGACCACGTTAATGTTGGGAAGGCACATTGCCCACTATGCCTGACACAAGACTCTTAAAACAAGTGCTTTACGCACAACTTTGACATGCCAAGAAACCCCAGGAGGGCTGAGGAAATGCTTCAAGGACACCCTCAAAGCCTCCTTGGCAAAGTGCAATATCCCCACCGACACCTGGGTGTGGAGTGAGTCACCCTCGACCCCGAGGGACAGCCGAAGATGAGGAAAGGTATCAGTGCGCTGGGTTTCTGTGGAGTACTGCGCCTGGATGTCTATACACTTTGGAGAGATGTAGTAATGTATTTGAGAGTGAATATTGTCATCTCGTGTTACATTCACTCTGCAGACACAGCCTGTAATATTTTCTCAGAGCTATTTATAGCACCAACTTCCTGTTTGGATATAAAACTCTGCCGATAATCCAGTTCCTCTTTACTGGTTGAGGATATTTTGGGTGACCTCATGATTCAGTAAAATCCTTTTTGAAGTTGTCATAGTCAACTTTCAAACAAAAGGGCTTTTATAATTGTGCGTGTGGTTATGGAAACAGTTTGAGGGTTCCGATGTGTTTTGTGATTTGTGAACCCTTTCCTCCTACTTATTCTCCCATCCTCCTGTAAACTCCGACAGCCATCTCCTCAGTTGTAACCTGGACTTTTCATTTGTCTCAATCAGGAGTAACCTACTCCCACTGCTATTAATCTGCTCCTTTTCTGGTTTCAATGCCCTTAATCCCAGCAGATGCAATTACTCCTTTTCTCCACACCAATGATTTCTGGAACTCCTTTTATCACTCAGGCCAACACCCCCAGCACAAAGCATTGACCACGTTTAATGTTGGGAAGGCACATTAACCCTCTGCCTCACCGCTAATACAAAGCAGGAGGAGTGCGGACACAATCCATCTCCTCTTTTGTTTCTTCTTCCCAATTCCTCCTTTCCATGCATCCATTCTCTCCTTGAATCCTTGTCATTTTAGCGATTTCTTTTTTCCCACCAGCATCTTCCAATCCTGCGCTAAACCCATCCGTTCCATGGGACCCACCTCTCCTACCCAGTCATTTCTGACTCACAAACTCTTCATTCTGACCCCTATTCTCATGCGCTGGACTATTCTGAAGAGCTGACTATGCACAACTTCAGCAGTTCCTGTCCTTATCCTTAAACCTCTCCCTGCGCTTCCCTAACCCAAGCTCAGTAACCTCCTTCACCTCTAAACCATCTCCCAATGCTTTCGTCCTCTGATTCCAACCGTGAGTAGGTTCCTTCTCTCATTGTCCAACATTCAGCCAGACCAGCTGTATTCCCGGGAACTCCTAAATCCCTTCTGCTTCTTTCTCTTCTTTAAAAAATCTCCAAATCCATCTGTTTAACCAGGTTTTCCATCATCCCTCTTAATCTTTGCTTTCCTGGCTTCATTTATTTTTATATTGT
Organism: Scyliorhinus torazame; assembly: GCF_047496885.1. Lineage (NCBI taxonomy): Eukaryota > Metazoa > Chordata > Chondrichthyes > Carcharhiniformes > Scyliorhinidae > Scyliorhinus > Scyliorhinus torazame. The sequence goes on along the minus strand of NC_092733.1, from coordinate 3,904,868 downwards.
GAAGCATCTTTAATGCATCATTTACATTAAAGGTGCTGAATATATAAGATCTTGTTAATATTGGCTGCAAGTTTTCTCCCAGTTGCACAGGCCATGGAGATTGAAGTTAACAGTCCAGTTACACCTGCCTGTCACCCGACAAAATACCACCTGACCACAGTGTGGTCTCCACCTCATTGCTCCCGAGTTGAGGGTGAGAATTGAGCAGAGGTGGAAGATTGACCTTTGTACTGCACAGTGTTGCACATTAGTGTAGTATTCAGTGTTATTCTGGGACACTCAGAATCTCCGGACCCTACCTCCATTATCATATCCCAAATCAGCTGCTTCATTCGACTGAACCATTAGCCTAGTTGAACTTCACACCTCTCATCTCTCTATTCCAACCTTATCCTTAGAACTCCTGAAACCCTCAACGTGCTCACCTCCAGACTTGACTTTTACAAAACTCACCCTCACTAGCCTCCAAATATTTTCAGACTCACCCATAGCTCTGCTGTTCACTTCTTCACCCATACAGAGTGTCTCTGTGTCATTGCCCTGCTGACCAAAACTGTTTCCTCATTTCCAGGGCAATCATTGTTTACAAATCCTCTTGTGGCCTCATCCCTCTGCAATGCGTACCCCCCATCCCCCGCCCCGCCCATATCCCAACTCTTCTGACTCCATCTACATATCCCTCACACCTCCCTCCCCACACCCAGGGTGGAATTCTCCAGCCCTTCCCACCAGTGGGATCTTCTGGTCCTGTTGAAAGCAATGGGTTCCCTGGGGAACAGCCAGCAAGTAACGCCAATGGTCGTTAACTTCGGTGGGACCAGGAAATCTTGCTGGCGGCCAATGAGGAACCACCTCTGGAAAACCTGCCGTGGAGGAGGCCAGAAAATCCCAGCCACAGACGTTATCGCCAATGGCAGAGACTTCAATCATTAGCACTCTGGACTCTAGAATATTCTTCAGAATCACCTACAGCTCTGGAAACCTCTCGAATTACACTTTGCCTTAGCTGCTCTCTATTTTGCCACTTTTAACTTTGAAAAAGAGATATGAATTTTCCAGTGACCAATGTAAAATAAATCACATGACAAGATTTCACACTTTAAGACTTTTACTGTCACAAACAAACTAAAATCAACTTCAAGTAAACATTACTTAGTAGGCAACCAATAACAAAATTACAGCAAAGGTATTCACTATTAACTTCTTAACACAACCAAAAAGTCCACTCCATGTTTGTACATTACACTGTACTCTTACCAGAAATGTTGTTGTTTAAAGTACCAAGGTCTTCCCAATTTTAACAGGGTCTTTTCTCCCTGCCGCACCAGGGTGAATCTTGTAACGTCCCTTTAAATAAAGCACCTTTCAGGGCTGCACAGTGGTTAGCACTGTTGTTTTACGCCATCGAGGACCCAGATTCGATCCCAGCCCTGGGTCACTGTCTGTGTGGAGTTTGCACATTCTCCCCGAATCTGCGTGGATCTCACCCCCACAACCCAAAAAGATGTGCAGGGTAAGTGAATTGGCCACGTTAAATTACCCCTTAATTGGGTACTCTAAATTTATTAAAAAATAAATAATACAAATAAAGAAAGAAATAAAGCACCCATCACTTAACCTTTTAAGCATAATCGAATAGGCTTCCAGTAGCAAGGCCCCCTCTGGTGACTCCTTAGTCTTTAACTCTCCACATCATAATTTCTTTGGATAGGAGGTCCATCCCCATCAGCACTCTGCTTAGTGACTAACCCAAAAATAGACCTTTTCCTCTGACTGGCATAGCAGCATCTGGTGTGGGCCTCCTTCCCCAAATCTTTCTGCCTCTGACTGACTCTGTGAGTCTGTATACAGTAACACCAGCTGCTTCATTCTCTGTTCCAAGCTATCAAAACTTGCAACTTGCTTTCAATAAGTTTTGATTTGAGTTTTGTCTCCATAAATGCAAGTCACATGGGTTTGTCTTCAGGCAGGTTTCATCAGGTTTCCTCTTCTCTAAACAATCTATTTTATCTTGAATTAAATGAGACAATTTAAAACATAACCATCTTATAGAGTTCAGCTTTTGTAACAAAAGCCTCGGGACAATTTGCTATGTTAAAGGTGTATTATAATGTAAATTGTCATATTATTATCATCCTGTTTGAAAGGGAGAAGAGAAGAATAGATCTAAGACTGGTATTTTAAACTTAAATAAGGGCAACTATATGGGCATGAAAAATGAACTAGCTGAAGTGAAGTGAGTACTAGGCTATAGGATAGATCAAAGAGAAGCAGTGGCAGACATTGAAGGGGATATTTCAGAATACTCAGAATAAGTATATTCCTACTATGAGGAAAAATCCTAAAAGGAGGATCCACCATCTGTAGTTAACTAAAGAAGTTAAGGAAAGCATCAAACTTAAAGACAAGTCTATAATTGCATAAAGGTGCGTGTCAGGTCATTAGATTGATCAGAATATAAAGAACAGCAGAGAATGGCTAATAGATTAATCAGAGAAAGAAATTAGAGTATGAGAGGAAGCTAATTAGAATTGTAGAAACAGATAGTAAGGACGAGTGCTGGCTGAGGCTGAGCAGACCTTTCTCAACACTCAGTAAAACAAATTTTTTTAAATGTTAGATGTGGCCCACGTCATCATGCTGACGGGGCAGGGCGGGGCCAGAAATAACCAAAGGGTGCCCCAACCTCCAGTAGAAAAAACAGGAATGCCCCCATGAAATTACAATTACTGGGGAATCAGTGCTGAGCAAACTGATGGAGCTGTGGCTGACAAGTCTCCAGGTCCTGATGGATTTCATCCTAGGCTCTTCAAAAGAGGCGGCTAATGAGATAGTAAATGTGCTGGTGTTAGTCTTCCAAAATTTGCTACATTCTGGAAAGGTTCTATTTAAGAAAGGAGAGAGGCAGAAAACAGGTGAATATTGGCCAGTTAATTTGATGTCTGTCATAGATTATCACAGAATTTACAGTGCAGAAGGAGGCCATTTGGCCCATCGAGTCTGCACCGGCTCTTGGAAAGAGCACCCTACCCAAGGTCCACACCTCCACCCTATCCCCATAACCCAGTAACCCCACCCTACACTAAGGGCAATTTTGGACACTATGGGCAATTTATCATGGCCAATCCACCTAACCCGCACATCTTTGGACTGTGGGAGGAAACCGGAGCACCCGGAGGAAACCCACGCACACACGGGGAGGATGTGCAGAGTCCGCACAGACAGTGACCCAAGCCGGAATCGAACCTGGAACCCTGGCGCTGTGAAGCATTTGTGCTATCCACAATGCTACCGTGCTGCCCTGTCGTGGGGAAGGTTTTAGGATCGATCATTAAGGAGGTTATGGCTGAGCACTTAGAGAAACTCAAGGTAATCACGAAGAAACAGTGATTAAGAAAATCATGTTTAATCAATTTATTAGAATTCTTTGAAGGAGTCACGTGTGTTCTGGATAAAAGGGAAAGAGTGAACGTACTGTACTTAGGTTTCCAGAAAGCATTCGATAAGGTGCCACATCAAAAGTTATTGTGGAAAATAAAACCCTATGTTGTATGGGATAACATATTGGCATGGATTGACTCGCTGACAGAAAACAGAGAGCAAGGATAAATGTGTATTTTTCTGATTGGCTGGATGTGATAAGTGGAATCCTACAGCTGTATGTGCTGGGCCTCAACATTTTACAATTAATATCAATGACGTAGATAAGGGGAGCAAAGGCACGGTAGCTAAATTTGCAGATGACACACAGTACAGTCCCGAAAGACGTGCTTGTTAGGTGAATTGGACATTCTGAATTCTCCCTCTGTGACCTGAACAGTAACCAGAATGTGGTGACTAGGGGCTTTTCACAGTAACTTCATTGCAGTGTTAATGTAAGCCTACTTGTGACAATAATAAAGATTATTATTAGATTAGATAGGTAGGAAAGTGTTATAACCTGCCTACTTACGATTGGCTGGGGACTAATGACTATCCCACAATCCTATGGGAGTATGAACTTCCCCAATGAGGGGGGCGGAGAAACTCCTAGTATAAATAAAGCTGGCCAGTTCAGGAACCAGCAGGAAGGAGAAGGTAGCAAGGGAAGTTACTGCTACTGTTATGTATATATTGTTATAGTAAATAAACGTTATTATTTTGTATCCTTAAAACTCGTGCTGGATTCTTCGTGGCACTCACAAAAGAAAGTATGTTCTGAAGAGGACATAAGTAGGCAACAAAATGATATCGGACCGAGGGGCCAAATGGCCAATTCTGCTCCAATTTTGAATGTTTGCATTACTACCAACATTGCAGAGAGGTAAAGCCAGCTCAACACTCTGTAAAAAAAAAAAAGAAAAACGGTAGATGTGGCCCACGCCATCATGCTGGCGGGGCGGGGCGGGGCCAGAAATAACCAAAGGGTGCCCCAACCTCCAGTAGAAAAAACAGGAATGCCCCCATGAAATTACAATGACTGGGGAATCAGTGCTGAGCAAACTGATGGAGCTGTGGCGATAATCAGAAAGAAGATTAAGTTTAAATAAAGTGGCTGAACAATGGTTGACACAATCAATCCCATTACATCATTGAAGAACTCAAAACAGTTAGATGAAGAGAACTGGCAAGTTAGGCTTTCAGAGTCAGGGACATGTGTGTTTCTGACCAAAGTGCCTGAAGATGTTGGATATTGATTGACCAGCCATTCAAACTACATATAGCTTAGCGCTTCAGAGTGGAGGAGCTTGTGGAACTGTGACAAGTTTTAGGAATGCTGGACATTTGGAAATATGCAGGTTGACCTTAAAAGTAGGAAATTAAGAAAGGTGGGAGTGGAAGGTTAACTGGAGGTTGTTTAGGCTCGAGAGGCGAGACGGAATCTTTTACGCTCTCTCTTCCTGGCCCTACAACATTATAGTCTTGTAAACAATAACAGGAGGAGTAAAGGGCTTTGGAAACTGATGTGGCCCATTAACCCATGTCTCCCTGTTGAAATATTCAGACCTGCCATCCCACTTTAATATTCCCCAGCTCAGCTCTGATTCCCAGATAATAATAATCGCTTATTGTCACAAGTAGGCTTCAATGAAGTTACTGTGAAAACCCCCTAGTCGCCACATTCTGGCGCCTGTTCGGGGAGGCTGGTATGGGAATTGAACCCGGGCTGCTGGCCTTGTTCTGCATTAGAAGCCAGCTGTTTAGCCCACTGTGCTAAACCAGCTAAACCAGATTATCTCATCATGCAAATTCAGTAAATTAGGTCTCTCACTACGCCCAATATAAATGGAACATCAAAACCCATCTCGCAGGAGGGCGGCAGGAGGGAGTAAGGCCTCCTCGAGAGCAGCAGGAAGGAGAGGAAACAGAAAGCAGCTTCCACCATTATGATCTTACTTAATGTGGGGATCCATCATCATGACACCTATTCAAAAATGATGTAAAGGACTTCCGGGTGCGGCGATGACCAGCTGAGTCGCACGTTTCGGCAGCTCCCTGTGAAACGGACTTTTGGGCTCTTGATAGGAGCCCCAACGGCAATTTTGACGGCTAAAAACACTGTGCGGTAAACCAGAAGGGAATCCCCCCTGGATACGGATGGAAAAAGGAGGAGAGAGTGGCCAGATTGCAGTGGATCCTTTAGAACAGCGGCAAGGAAGGCAAGCAAAAACCAAGATGGCGTCGGAAGGTGGCAGTTTAACATGGGGCCCTGAACAACAAGAGTTCTTGAAATGCTGTGTGGAAGAGATCAAAAAGGAAATGAAGAAAGAGCTGTTGGCCCCGATACTACAGGCGATCGAAGGGCTAAAGGAGGAACAAAAGACCCAGGAGCGGGAGCTTCGGGTCGTGAAGGCAAAGGCAGCCGAGAATGAGGACGACATACAGGGCCTGGTGGTGAAGACGGAGATGCATGAGGCACATCAGAAACGATGTGTGGAAAGGTTGGAGGCACTGGAAAACAACGCAAGGAGGAACAACCTGAGGATTCTTGGTCTTCCTGAAGGTGTGGAGGGAGCGGACGTCGGGGCATATGTGAGCACGATGCTGCACTCGTTAATGGGAGCGGAGGCCCCGGCGGGTCCGTTGGAGGTGGAGGGAGCATACCGAGTGATGGTGCGAGGACCGAGAGCAGGAGAAATTCCCAGAGCCATAGTGGTGAGATTCCTCCGTTTTAAGGATAGAGAAATGGTCCTTAGATGGGCGAAGAAAACTCGGAGCAGTAAATGGGAGAACGCGGTGATCCGCGTTTATCAAGACTGGAGTGCGGAGGTGGCGAGAAGGAGGGCGAGCTTTAATCGGGCCAAGGCGGTGCTTCATAAAAAGATGATAAAATTTGGAATGCTGCAACCGGCAAGACTGTGGGTCACATATCGAGGGAGGCATCACTACTTTGAGACGGCGGATGAAGCGTGGACTTTTATTGTGGAAGAAAAACTGGAATGAGCGGGTTATTAAAAAGAACGTTCGAACAAAGTGGTGGGGCGAATGTGGGGGGCAAAGAGGGGTTTTATGTACTAATCCTGCGATGTGGTAACTTTTCTCTCTCCCACAGGTGGTGATGGGGGGAGGAGGGGAGGTGGAGGAGATGGGGCGTTGGCCATTGGGGGCGGGGCCAAGGGAGAAGCGCGGGCTTGGTTCCCGCGCTATGATAATCATGGCGGGAATAGAGAAGCAGGAAGGAGGGGGCGTCGCACGGTGCGAGCCGAGGTCACGGGGGGAAGCCGAGGTCAGCCAGAGTTTGCTGACTTCTGGGAGCAACATGAGGGGAGTAATTACGCTAGCGGGGGATCTAGCGAGGGGGGTGGGAGGGGGGAATTACTGGGTTGCTGCTGCTGGGGAGAGGGGGAGCTGGTATGGGAGAGGATGGGCGGGGGGGCACCGCCTGGGGGAGATACAGCTGGGACCGGGTGAGGAGCTGGAAAAAGGTGATGGCTAATCGACAAGGGAGGGGGGGAGTAGGAAGCCCCCCAACTCGGCTGATCACGTGGAACGTGAGAGGGCTGAACGGGCCGATAAAGAGGGCACGGGTACTCGCACACCTTAAGAAACTTAAGGCAGATGTGGTTATGTTACAGGAAACGCACCTGAAACTGATAGACCAGGTTAGGCTACGCAAAGGATGGGTGGGGCAGGTGTTCCATTCGGGGCTAGATGCGAAAAACAGGGGGGTGGCTATATTAGTGGGGAAGCGGGTAATGTTCGAGGCAAAGACTATAGTGGCGGATAACGGGGGCAGATACGTGATGGTGAGTGGCAAACTACAGGGGGAGACGGTGGTTTTGGTAAACGTATATGCCCCGAACTGGGATGATGCCAATTTTATGAGGCGGATGCTAGGACGCATTCCGGACCTAGAGACGGGAAAGCTGATAATGGGGGGAGATTTTAATACGGTGTTGGAACCAGGGCTGGATAGGTCGAAGTCCAGGACTGGAAGGAGGCCGGCAGCAGCCAAGGTACTTAAAGATTTTATGGAGCAGATGGGAGGCGTAGACCCGTGGAGATTTAGCAGACCTAGGAGTAAGGAGTTCTCGTTTTTCTCCTATGTCCATAAAGTCTACTCGCGAATAGACTTTTTTGTGCTGGGTAGGGCATTGATCCCGAAGGTGAGGGGAACGGAGTATACGGCTATAGCCATTTCGGATCACGCTCCACACTGGGTGGACTTGGAGATAGGGGAGGAAACAGGAGTGCGCCCACCCTGGAGAATGGACATGGGACTAATGGCAGATGAGGGGGTGTGTCTAAGGGTGAGGGGGTGCATTGAAAAGTACTTGGAACTCAATGATAATGGGGAGGTCCAGGTGGGAGTGGTCTGGGAGGCGTTGAAGGCGGTGGTTACAGGGGAGCTGATATCAATAAGGGCACATAAAGGGAAGCAGGAGAGTAAGGAACGGGAGCGGTTGCTGCAAGAACTTTTGAGGGTGGACAGACAATATGCGGAAGCACCGGAGGAGGGACTGTACAGGGAAAGGCAAAGGCTACATGTAGAATTTGACTTGCTGACTACAGGCACTGCAGAGGCACAATGGAGGAAGGCACAGGGTGTACAGTACGAATATGGGGAGAAGGCGAGCAGGTTGCTGGCACACCAATTGAGGAAAAGGGGAGCAGCGAGGGAAATAGGGGGAGTGAGGGATGAGGAAGGAGAGATGGAGCAGGGAGCGGAGAGAGTGAATGGAGTGTTCAAGACATTTTATAAAAAATTATATGAAGCTCAACCCCCGGATGGGAGGGAGAGAATGATGGGCTTCTTGGATCGGCTGGAATTTCCCAAGGTGGAAGAGCAGGAAAGGGTGGGACTGGGAGCACAGATCGAGGTAGAAGAAGTGGTGAAAGGAATTAGGAGCATGCAGGCGGGAAAGGCCCCGGGACCGGATGGATTCCCAGTCGAATTCTATAGAAAATATGTGGACTTGCTCGCCCCGGTACTGACGAGGACCTTTAATGAGGCAAAGGAAAGGGGACAACTGCCCCCGACTATGTCTGAAGCAACGATATCGCTTCTCTTAAAGAAGGAAAAGGACCCGCTATAATGCGGGTCCTATAGACCTATTTCCCTCCTAAATGTAGATGCCAAGGTCCTGGCCAAGGTAATGGCAATGAGAATAGAGGAATGTGTCCCGGGGGTGGTCCACGAGGACCAAACTGGGTTTGTGAAGGGGAGACAGCTGAACACGAATATACGGAGGTTGTTAGGGGTAATGATGATGGCCCCACCAGAGGGAGAAACGGAGATAGTAGTGGCGATGGATGCCGAGAAAGCATTTGATAGAGTGGAGTGGGATTATTTGTGGGAGGTGTTGAGGAGATTTGGTTTTGGAGAGGGGTATGTTAGATGGGTGCAGCTGTTGTATAGGGCCCCAGTGGCGAGCGTGGTCACGAATGGACGGGGATCTGCATATTTTCGGCTCCATAGAGGGACAAGGCAGGGATGCCCTCTGTCCCCATTATTGTTTGCACTGGCGATTGAGCCCCTGGCGATAGCGTTGAGGGGTTCCAAGAAGTGGAGGGGAGTACTTAGGGGAGGAGAAGAACACCGGGTATCTTTGTATGCGGACGATTTGCTACTATACGTGGCGGACCCGGCGGAGGGGATGCCAGAAATAATGCGGATACTTGGGGAGTTTGGGGATTTTTCAGGGTATAAATTGAACATGGGGAAAAGTGAGTTGTTTGTGGTGCATCCAGGGGAGCAGAGTAGAGAAATAGAGGACTTACCGTTGAGGAAGGTAACAAGGGACTTTCGCTACTTGGGGATCCAGATAGCTAAGAATTGGGGCACATTGCATAGGTTAAATTTAACGCGGTTGGTGGAACAGATGGAGGAGGATTTCAAGAGATGGGATATGGTATCCCTGTCACTGGCAGGGAGGGTGCAGGCGGTTAAGATGGTGGTCCTCCCGAGATTCCTCTTTGTGTTTCAGTGCCTCCCGGTGGTGATCACGAAGGCTTTTTTTAAAAGGATTGAAAAGAGCATCATGGGTTTTGTGTGGGCCGGGAAGACCCCGAGAGTGGGGAAGGGATTCTTACAGCGTAGCAGGGATAGGGGGGGGCTGGCACTACCGAGCCTAAGTGAGTATTATTGGGCCGCTAATATTTCAATGGTGAGTAAGTGGATGGGAGAGGAGGAGGGAGCGGCGTGGAAGAGATTAGAGAGGGCGTCCTGTAGGGGGACTAGCCTACAGGCTATGGTGACAGCCCCATTGCCGTTCTCACCGAGGAACTACACCACAAGCCCGGTGGTGGTGGCTACACTGAAGATTTGGGGAACGTGGAGACGGCATAGGGGAAAGACTGGAGCCTTGGGGGGGTCCCCGATAAGAAACAATCATATGTTTGCCCCGGGGGGAATGGATGGAGGATATGGAATGTGGCAAAGAGCAGGAATAACGCAACTGAAAGATCTGTTTGTGGATGGGAAGTTCGCGAGTCTGGGAGCGCTGACCGAGAAATATGGGTTGCCCCAAGGGAATGCATTCAGGTATATGCAACTGAGGGCTTTTGCGAGGCAACAGGTGAGGGAATTCCCGCAGCTCCCGACACAAGAGGTGCAGGACAGAGTGATCTCAAAGACATGGGTGGGGGATGGTAAGGTGTCAGATATATACAGGGAAATGAGGGACGAAGGGGAGACTATGGTAGATGAACTAAAAGGGAAATGGGAAGAAGAGCTGGGGGAGGAGATCGAGGAGGGGCTGTGGGCAGATGCCCTAAGCAGGGTAAACTCGTCGTCCTCGTGTGCCAGGCTAAGCCTGATTCAGTTTAAGGTATTACACAGGGCGCATATGACTGGAGCACGGCTCAGTAAATTTTTTGGGGTGGAGGATAGGTGTGCGAGGTGCTCGAGAAGCCCAGCGAATCATACCCATATGTTTTGGTCATGCCCGGCACTACAGGGGTTTTGGATGGGGGTGACAAAGGTGCTTTCAAAAGTAGTAGGAGTCCGGGTCGAACCAAGCTGGGGGTTGGCTATATTTGGGGTTGCACAAGAGCCGGGAGTGCAGGAGGCGAGAGAGGCCGATGTTTTGGCCTTTGCGTCCCTAGTAGCCCGGCGCAGGATATTGCTAATGTGGAAAGAAGCCAAGCCCCCGGGGGTGGAGACCTGGATAAATGACATGGCGGGGTTTATAAAGCTAGAGCGGATTAAGTTCGTCCTAAGGGGGTCGGCTCAAGGGTTCACCAGGCGGTGGCAACCGTTCGTCGAATACCTCGCAGAAAGATAGACGGAATGGGAAAAAGAAGGCAGCAGCAGCAGCCCAGGATCGGGGGGGGAGGAGGAACCAGAAGGACTCTCAGGGTTGTTAATATATACTGTATAGTATGTATAGGCTGTTGCTACAGATAATTATATATTGGACTGTTAAATTATATTTTTGGAGAGTGTTACTTGTGACAAGGCAGTTGCCAATTAGGGCTAGTTTTCATTTTTGTTATTTATTATTTATTCATTTTTTGTTTGTAAAATAGGTCATTGTTATTTGTGTTGTTGTAATATTGTGTAAAGGATGCACAATGTACTGTGTTGGTCGACCAAAAATTTTCAATAAAATATTTAATAAAAATTTTTTTTAAATAAAAATGATGTAAAGGTAAACCCAGCAACTCCGGGCCAATCAGTTTAACTTCAGTGATGGGAAAACTTGTAGAAACAATAATTTGTGACAAAATTAATAGTCAAACGGACAAATGTGGTCAATTAAGGAAAGCCAGCAAGGACTCATAAAACAAAAATTATGTTGAATTAACTTGTTGGAGTTTTTTGAAGGGGGTCGATGAGGGTAACGTTGTTGCTGTGGTGTACATGGACTTTCATAAAGTATTTGATACAGTGCCACACAACAGACTTGTGAGAAAAGTTATAGCTCATGGAATAAAAGGGACAGTCCGAACGGGGATTGACTGATTGACAGGAAACACAGATTACTGGTTCAGAGATGTTTCTCAGTCTGGAGGAAGGTTTGTCGCGGAGGTTTCCAGGATCAGTGTTGGGACCCTTGCCTTTCCTGATATATATTAATGATCCAGACCTTGGTGTACAGGGCACAATTTCAAAATTTGCAGTTAATATGAAACTTGGAAGCATTGTGATCTGTGAGGAGGAGAGTGTGGAACTTGCAAAGGACACCGACAACTCGGTGCAATGGGCAGCCGAGTTACAGCTGAAGATCAATGCGGAGGAATGTGAAGTGGTTCATTTTGGCAGGAAGAATGTAGACAAACAATATAAAATAAAGAGTGCTAACTTAAAGTGGGTGCAGAAAGGGAGGGATCCGGGATGTGCAGAAGTCATTAAAGGTGTCCGGACAGGTTGAGAGCACAGTTAATAAAGAAAGAGTATTGCAGGATTTATTAATAGGGGCATAGAGAACAACAGCAAGGACGTTATGCTGAACTTGTACAGTTGACCCTCAGCTGGAGTATTGCATTTGCATCTAGTTTTGGATGCTACACTTTTAGGAAGGAGATGAAGGTATTGGAGAGAATGCAGGAAAGATTCACGAGAATGGCTCCTACGATGAGGGACTTCAGTTGTGAAGATAGATTGGAGAAATTGGGACTGCTTGCAGAAAAGAATGTTGAGGGGACGTTTGATAGAGGTACAAAAATCATGAGGGATCTGGACAGCGAAGAGAGGAAGAAACTGTTCCCACTTAGCAACACCCAGATTTAAATTAATTAGCAAAAGAACCAAAAGCTATGTGGTTAGGATCAGGAATGCACTGCCTGAGAGTGTTGGGGAAAAAAGATTTGACTGAAGCATTGTCACTGAACTCGTAATCCAGAGACCCAGAGTAACGCTCTGGGAATCCAGGTTCAAATCCCACCACTGCAGATGGTTGTTTTTCCTGAATTTAATAAAAATCTGTAATTACAAGTAATGATCATGAACCCAATCCCGATTGTTGTAAAAACCCATCTGCTTCCCGTACCAGCCTCCCCGAACAGGCGCCGGAGTGTGGCGACTAGGGGCTTTTCACAGTAACTTCTTTTGAAGCCGACTTGTGATGATAAGCGATTTTCATTTCATAATGTCCTTTAGGGAAGGAAATGTGTCGTCCTTACCCGGTCTGGCCTACATGTGACTCCAGACCCCCAGCAATGTGGTTGACTCTTAACTGGTCTAGCTGCCAGCCTAACTCTGACTCAAAGAGAATTGCGGGAACTTTCAGAGAAAATCCAAAACTGCAACATTCAAAAGGTTTATGCTTATAACAAGTTGTCAGATTCCCCGGGTTACTAAAGTAGAAACTTGTGAGTCCAGTGAATTATTACTGACCTGAAAAAAAAATGTGTGAAATGAAGCTTCTGTAAAACCAACCACATTGCTCCTCTTTGAAATAGGTGTTATTGCCTTGATGTGAATGTGCTTTCTTCACTGCAAGCACTCGATAGGTGCTGAGCTCTGCAGAGGCTGGCTAACAACAGAAATGTGAGGGCAGTGTCAGAGCACCATGTCCGAGTGTCACTCCAAACGAATGAAACTGCTGATATCTGTGAAAGATAAAAATACATATTCTGAAAGTTACACATTGCCATGTTCTAAATTCTAACAGTTCTTTCTTCATTGACTCGAACCAAATTAGACATTGCTCATTTGTCAGCTACAGTAAAGTAGGACAGAGTGCAACTTGGTATGAATTAGTGATCGTCTGTACAGAGAGCTCAAAGTGTAACCCCTGCCCTCGAAAGGTGTTTGTTCTGCAAAGCTCTGCAATGTAGAACATTAAAACTCCAATACATAGAATCCCTACAGTGCAGAAGGAGGGCATTCGGCCCATCGGGTCTGCACCAGCCCTCCAAAGGAGCACTCTCCAGCCCCACTCTCCTGCCCTATGCCCATTGCCCCATAACCCCACCCAACCTGCACATTCCTGCGCACTAATTGTCATGATATCCACATTAACGTATCATGGTGCAATCACACACTGATGGACAGGTAGATGGACCAACCAACACACACACAACATCACAGCCAATCACCAGTGAGAGCACACGCACTATAAAACAGGGAACACCACAGTTCCCGCTCATTCCAGCAGGAGATAGCTCAGAGCACAGAGATCACAGCGCGCCACTCAGACATACACCATGTGCTGAGTGCCTCACCAAGATAGTGATAGGGCTGGGTCCACAGGTTAGCTGGTGAAGCACGAACCACAGCCAGAAGTTAATAGTTATTATTTTTTTTTAAAAATATGTTTTATTGAATTTTTTTTCCCAAACAACAATTTTTCCCCTCTTACAAAGCAAACGCAACAATAACAATACAGAAATTTTTAACAATACACAAGTAACAAAACCCCTTTATCTTTGACCTAAACTAAACTAACCGCCGCCCCCCCCCCCCCCCCCTCCCCCTGGGTTGCTGCTGCTGGTCATCTGTCTTCCCTCTAACGTTCCCCTAGGTAGTCGAGAAATGGCTGCCACCGCCTGGTGAACCCTTGAGCCGATCCTCTCAGGGCAAACTTTATCTGCTCCAGTTTAATGAACCCCGCCATATCATTTACCCAGGCCTCCAGTCCGGGGGGTTTCGCCTCCTTCCACATGAGTAGGATCCTGCGCCGGGCTACTAGGGACGCAAAGGCCACAACGTCGGCCTCTTTCGCCTCCTGCACTCCCGGCTCTTCCGCAACTCCAAATAGAGCTAACCCCCAGCCTGGTTTGACCCGGGCCTTCACCACCCGCGAAATCACTCCCGTCACTCCCTTCCACTCCCTTCCAGTGCCGGACACGCCCAAAACATATGTGCGTGGTTTGCCGGGCTCCCGCCACACCTCCCACATTTGTCCTCCACTCCAAAGAACCTGCTCAATCTTGCTCCCGTTATGTGTGCTCTATGTACCACCTTAAATTGAATCAGGCTAAGCCTGGCGCATGAGGAAGAGGAATTTACCCTGCTTAGGGCATCAGCCCACATACCCTCCTCTATCTCCTCCCCTAGTTCTTCTTCCCACTTTCCTTTTAGTTCGCCCACCGACTCCTCCCCCTCTTCCCTCATCTCTCGGTAAATCTCTGACACCTTGCCCTCTCCGACCCACACCCCTGAAAGCACCCTGTCCTGTATCCCCTGTGTCGGGAGCAACGGAAATTCCCTCACCTGTTGTCTAGTAAACGCCCTCACCTGCATATATCTCAAGAAATTTCCCCGGGGCAACTTATACTTTTCCTCCAATGCTCCCAAGCTCGCAAAAGTCCCATCTATAAATAAATCTCCCATCCTCCTAATTCCCAACTGGTACCAGCTCTGAAATCCTCCATCCATTCTTCCTGGGGCGAACCTATGGTTGTTCCTGATTGGGGACCCCACCAGGGCTCCCCGCACCCCTCTCTGTCGCCTCCACTGTCCCCAGATATTCAATGTTGCCGCCACCACCGGGTTCGTGGTAAACTTTTTAGGTGAGATCGGTAGCGGCGCCGTCACCAGCGCCTCTAAACTCGTCCCTTTACAGGACTTTCTCTCCAGTCTTTTCCACGCCGCTCCCTCACCCTCCATCATCCATTTACGTATCATTGCCACATTGGCGGCCCAATAGTAATCGCCCAAGTTCGGTAGTGCCAATCCTCCTCTGTCCCTACTACGCTGAAGGAACCCCCTCCTTACTCTCGGAACTTTCCCTGCCCACACGAAGCTCGTGATGCTCCTGTCTATTTTATTAAAAAAGGTCTTGGTGATTAGTATAGGGAGACATTGAAATACAAATAAGAACCTCGGAAGGACCATCATCTTAATTGCTTGCACCCTGCCCGCCAGCGATAGAGGCTGCATGTCCCACCTCTTGAAGTCCTCCTCCATTTGTTCTACCAGCCGTGTCAGATTAAGTCTGTGCAAGGTTCCCCAGCTCCTAGCAATCTGAATCCCCAGGTATCGGAAGTTTCTTTCCACTTTCCTTAGAGGCAAGCCTTCTATCTCTCTACTCTGGTCCCCTGGATGTATCACAAATAATTCACTCTTCCCCATGTTTAGCCTATACCCCGAGAAATCCCCGAACCACCTCAAAATTTGCATAACCTCTATCATCCCCCCCGCTGGGTCCGACACGTATAACAATAGGTCATCCGCGTATAACGAGACTCGGTGTTCTTCTCCCCCTCTAATCACCCCTCTCCATTTCCTGGAGTCTCTCAACGCCATGGCCAGAGGTTCAATTGCCAACGCGAACAACAATGGAGACAGCGGGCATCCCTGTCTTGTTCCCCTATATAGTCGGAAATACTCCGATCTTAGTCGACCTGTAACAACGCTTGCCGTTGGAGCCCCATAAAGAAGTCTAACCCAGCTAATAAACCCGTTCCCAAACCCAAACCTCCTTAACACTTCCCATAAATACTCCCACTCCACCCTATCAAATGCCTTTTCTGCGTCCATTGCCGCCACTATCTCTGCCTCCCCCTCCACTGGGGGTATCATTATCACCCCTAATAGTCGTCGCACGTTCACATTCAGTTGTCTCCCTTTTACGAACCCTGTCTGGTCTTCGTGCACCACCCCCGGGACACAGTCCTCTATCCTCGATGCCAGTACCTTTGCCAACAATTTGGCGTCCACGTTCAATAATGAAATGGGTCTATAGGACCCGCACTGCAACGGATCTTTATCCCTCTTCAAAATTAACGATATCGTCGCCTCCGACATCGTCGGGGGTAGAGTCCCCCCTTTCCTGGCCTCATTGAACGTCCTCACCATCAACGGGGCCAACAAGTCCACATATTTTCTGTAATACTCCACCGGGAACCCGTCTGGTCCTGGGGCCTTCCCTGCTTGCATGCTTCCCAGTCCCTTAATAACCTCGTCCACCCCAATCGGTGCCCCCAGGCCTACCACCCCCCGCTCCTCCACTTTCGGGAACCTCAATTGGTCCAGGAACTGCCGCATCCCCTCCTCTCCCTCTGGGGGTTGAGACCTATACAGTTCCTCATAGAAGGTCTTGAACACCTCATTTATCTTTCCTGCCCTTCGCACCGTGTCTCCCCTTTCGTCTCTAATTCCTCCTATCTCCCTCGCTGCTGCCCTCTTTCGCAATTGATGAGCCAACAGGCGACTAGCCTTTTCCCCATATTCATACCTCCCCCCTGTGCCTTCCTCCACAGTACCTCCGCCTTTCTGGTGGTCAGAAGGTCAAATTCCGTCTGGAGTCGTCTCCTCTCCCTGTACAATTCCTCCTCCGGGGTCTCTGCAAATTCCCTATCCACCCTTAAAATCTCCCCCAGTAATCTTTCCCTTTCCTTGGCCTCTGTTTTCCTTTTGTGGGCCCCAATGGAGATCAGCTCTCCTCTGACCACCGCTTTTAGTGCTTCCCATACCACTCCCACAGGGACCTCGCCGTCGTCATTGACCTCCAGGTATCTCTCAATACACCCCCGCACTCTTGCACACACTCCCTCATCCGCCATCAGTCCCACATCTAATCGCCAGAGTGTTCTCTGCTCCCTTTCCTCTCCTAATTCCAGGTCCACCCAATGTGGGGCATGATCCGAAACCGCTATGGCTGAGTACTCAGCTTCTTCCACCCTAGAGATCAACGACCTTCCCAAAACAAAAAAATCTATCCGGGAGTACACTTTATGGACATGGGAGAAGAAGGAAAACTCCCTAGCCCTTGGTCTGAGAAATCGCCATGGATCCACTCCCCCCATTTGGTCCATAAACCCCTTAAGTACCTTGGCCGCTGCCGGCCTTCTTCCGGTCCTTGAGCTGGATCTAGCTAGCCCCGGGTCCAGCACCGTATTAAAGTCCCCTCCTAAAATCAAGTTTCCTACCTCCAGGTCCGGTATACGCCCCAGCATCCGTCTCATAAATCCCGCATCGTCCCAGTTTGGGGCATACACATTAACCAACACGACCTCCATTCCCTCCAGCCTGCCACTCACCATTACATATCTACCTCCGCTATCTGCTACGATGTTCTTTGCTTCAAATGCTACCCGTTTCCCCACCAAAATGGCCACCCCTCTATTCTTTGTGTCCAGTCCTGAGTGGAACACCTGTCCCTCCCATCCTTTCCTTAGCCTAACTTGGTCCGCCACCTTTAGGTGCGTCTCTTGGAGCATAACCACGTCTGCCCTTAGTCCTTTCAAATGCGCGAGCACTCGGGCCATTTTTATCGGTCCGTTCAGGCCTCTCACGTTCCACGTGATCAGCCTCACTAGGGGGCTACCTGCCTCCCTCCCGTGTCGACGAGCCATTACCTTCTCTAGGCCAGTCCCATATCTCGCCTCCGCGCTCCCGCTCGCTCCCCCAGCGTCGCACACCATCCCCGCCCACCCACTCTTTAGCCATTTCCTTTTGGATTTCCGCAGCAGCAACCCAGTTGTCCCCCCCCCCCCCCTCCCCCCCTCCCCGCTAGATCTCTTTCTAGCATGATTGCTCCCCCCATATTACTTCCGTAAGTCAGCTGACTTCAACTGACCCCGGTTACTCCTGCTCACTCCTCGACCCCCCTGTGTGGGGAACTCCCATCCGCCTTGCGCCTGTCTTCCCGCCTTATTCTTTCTGGCGGGGGAACATCCCTTTACCTGACCCGCCTCTTATGGCGCAGCTCCCTTTCCCCTCCCCCTCCCCTTCCCCATTCTCCAACTATGTCCCGTCTTTCCCCCCTCACCGGCGCCCACATTTCCCCAATGTCTCCCCCCTTCCCAATTTACTTCTCAATTAACTTCAACCATAACATTAACAATAACATTTCCTGCAGCATCAGTCCCTCAGTTCTGATCCAATTTCTCTTCTTTGATGAAGGTCCATGCTTCCTCCGCCGTCTCGAAATAATGGTGTCTCTCCTGATACGTGACCCATAGTCTTGCCGGCTGCAGCATCCCGAACTTCACCTTCCTTTTATGCAACACCTCTTTGGCTCGGTTGAAGCTCGCCCTCCTTCTCGCCACCTCCGCACTCCAATCCTGGTATACCCGTACCACTGCATTCTCCCATCTGCTACTCCGCACCTTTTTAGCCCATCTCAGGACCTCTTCTCTATCCTTAAGGCGGTAAAATCGCACGATTATCGCCCTGGGTGGTTCTCCCGCTTTTGGTCTTCTCGCCGGAATCCGATTTGCCCACTCCACCTCCAAGGGGCCCGTAGGGGCCTCAGCACCCATCAGTGAGCTCAGCATCGTACTTGCGTACGCTCCACAGTCCACTCCTTCCACACCCTCAGGGAGACCCAGTATCCGAAGGTTCTTCCTTCGCGCTCCATTTTCTAGGGCTTCGATCCTTTCAGTACACTTTTTATGAAGTGCCTCGTGCGTCGGTGTCTTAACCGCCAGGCCCAGGATCTCGTCCTCAATATCTGTCACCTTCTGCTCCACCACGCGGAGCTCTGTCTCCTGGGTCTTTAATGTCTCCTTGAGCCCCTCAATTGCCTGTAGCATCGGGGTCAGCACCTCCCTCTTCAGCAGCTCCACGCACCGTCTCACAATTTCATCCTGCTCAGGCCCCCATGTCGCCTGCGCTTTCTCCGCCGCCATCTTGTACTTCTCTCTTTCTGACCCTTTGGTCGACGATTCCTCGCGCTGCAGCCGCCGCCGCCGGTTTTTTCCTCCTTCGTTTGGGGGGGACTCCCTTCTCACACACCCCACACCGGGTTGCGTCGTCGAAATATTCCCCGTTGGGGCTCTTAAAAGAGCCTGAAGGTCTGTCGGAGCTGGAGCCGCCGAAGCGTGCGCTAGCAAGGCATCACCGCAACCGGAAGTCCCTTCAGTGGCCTTGATGAGGTCTTTTCACAGTTGTTCCCTCTGCTGCTAGAATTCACCTTTGATACAGGCCCTCAAGCTTTAAGCTTGCCCTTCCCCCGCCTGCATGCTGGAAGAGGCCCTGTTTATCCTGCAGTTGCAGCCAAATCTTTTACTGTTTTTGCCGTGTCTGGCAACCCAGAGACATACCCTTCCTGGGGGACACTGTCGGGGGAATATTGCAGCCTTCTTCCCACACCGGGAAATGTCAAACAAATGCCGTGGGGGCCCTGTAAAAGAGCCCAAAAGTCCGTTCCAAGCAGGAGCTGCCGAATATGCGACCTAGCTCTGCATAGCCGCACCCGGAAGTCTTCTTAATAGTTATTATTGTACAGAATAATAAAACAGAGTTGTACCATCTACAACCGTGTTGGTTCGTTTGCGTATCAGAACACCCAACACGACATGATACCAGGCGTGGAAACTCACCAGCAACTGTGAGACCTATCTGCACATCTCCAGAGATCCGCCATCCTGCTCCATGGACACCATCAGCCCGCCGCAGCCGCTCCAAATCGCTGGAAATCTCGGCGTCAACTGGAAGCTGTTTAAACAGCGCTTCCAGCTCTTCCTAGAAGCCACAGACAGGGAGAATGCATCGGACACCAGGAAGATCGCCCTCCTCCTCTCCATGGCGGGGCAACACGCCATCCACATCTACAACTCCCTGGTATTCGCGGAAGGCGAGGACAAGACGAAGTACAAGACGGTCCTTCTAAAATTTGAGGAACACTTCAGCGTGGAAGTTAATGAGAGCTTCGAGAGATACCTCTTCCAGCAGCGCCTGCAGGGTAAGGATGAGCCTTTTCAATCTTATTTGACACACCTCCGTATCCTCGCGCAGTCCTGCGGCTATGAGGCCACCTCCGACTCCCTGATTCGGGATCAGATAGTTTTTGGGGTCACCTCGGACACCCTACGCCAGCAACTCCTCAAAATAAAGCGCCTCATCCCAGCCACCGTCATCGAAACCTGCGTCTTCCACGAAAACACGACCAGCCGGTAATCCCAATTCCAGACGGCCGAATCAGCACGGCAGGGGCCCTACAAGGCCGAGCGGGTCCAGTCAATCGAGTTCCTCCCGGCCCGCGGCCCGGACGAGGGCGGCCATTTTGCGTGCTTTCCGAGGCCCTCGCGCTTGTACGCGCCCAAAGAGGGGACGTCGACGCAGAGGGACGTGATGCGCTGGCGCGCTCTACGCAGGACTGCACTGCGCATACGCGGTGGCGCAACGAACGCCATGACGTCACGACGTGCGACAACTGTGGATCTGCACACTTAAAGTTTATCCTTTTAGAAAAACAATTTTCTGGTTTTTGGAGTTTTTTTTCGACCCGCGGACTTCTGGGAAGCCCACCCCCCCCCCCCCCCCCCCCCCCACCAACCAATAAATTCTGGTGGAGAGGAAACCCGAGACACTACACGTGTAGTGTCTCCCACCCACCCTCCTCCTCTAACCTAATAATAAGACCCATTGGTGTGAGGTAAGTGCCATATTATATTATTATTATATTATATTATTAGCATTGTGCAGGTCAAGGTTCGGAGGTGGAGGAGCAGACTCTGTCAGGGAGAGAACCTGAGAACATCTAAGACACTCAGGAGGTAAGTAAGTGATTTTTACTCATTTTTACTTTTGTACCTTTTTCAAATTGTGTGTGTCGGGGGAAACTGAAGTGACATCACAGAAAAGCTGTGGCCTGAGTGGCTGGTTGGGAATCTACACTAAATTTAAAAAATTAAGCATTGGTAACTAATTAAACATAATTACTTAATTATAATTTAGAGGGGTATCTAAGCCAGAGATCGGAGAGTACTATATTTAGCTTTCGCATTTCTATTAGAAATCTAGTGCTAGGAAACAGATTGTTAACAGTAACTTTGAAATTTTTTTTTTAATATATATATTTTAAAAAATGTTTTTTACATTTTAATTTTAATTAATTGACGCAATGTCAGTTAGAGGGGTGCAGTGCTCTGACTGTGAGATGTGGTGGGTCCGGGAGGCTGCCAGCGTCCCGGATGGCTTCATCTGCAGAAAGTGCACCCAACTGGAGCTCCTCACAGACCGCATGGTTCAGTTGGAGCAGCAATCGGATGCACTTAGGAGCATGCAGGTGGCGGAAAGCGTCATAGATCGCAGTTATGTAAATGTGGTCACACCCAAGGTGCAGGCAGAGAAATGGGTGACCACCAGAAAGGGCAGGCAGTCAGTGCAGGAATCCCCTGTGGTCGTCCCCCTCTCGAACAGGTATACCCCTTTGGATACTGTCGGGGGGGATAGCCTATCAGGGGAAAACAGCAGCAGCCAGAGCAGTGGCACCACGGCTGGCTCTGATGTTCAGAAGGGAGGGTCAAAGCGCAGAAGAGCAATAGTAATAGGGGACTCTATAGTCAGGGGCACAGATAGGCGCTTCTGTGGACGTGAAAGAGACTCCAGGATGGTATGTTGCCTCCCTGGTGCCAGGGTCCAGGATGTCTCCAAACGGGTAGAGGGCATCCTGAAGGGGGAGGGCAAACAGGCAGCGGTCGTTGTACATATTGGTACTAACGACATAGGCAGGAAGGGGCATGAGGTCCTGCAGCAGGAGTTCAGGGAGCTAGGCAGAAAGTTAAAAGACAGGACCTCTAGGGTTGTAATCTCGGGATTACTCCCTGTGCCACGTGCCAGTGAGGCTAAAAATAGGAAGATAGAGCAGCTAAACACGTGGCTAAACAGCTGGTGTAGGAGGGAGGGTTTCCATTATCTGGACCACTGGGAGCTCTTCCGGGGCAGGTGTGACCTATATAAGAAGGACGGGTTGCATCTAAACCGGAGAGGCATAAATATCCTGGCCGCTAGGTTTGCTAGTGTCACACGGGAGGGTTTAAACGAGTATGGCAGGAGGGTGGGCACGGGAGCAATAGGTCAGAAGGTGAGAGCATTGAGGGAGAACTCGGGAATGGGGACAGTGGGGCTCTGAGGCAGAGCAGGCAGGGAGAAGTTGCTGAACACAGCGGGTCTGGTGGCCTGAAGTGCATATGCTTTAATGCAAGAAGGATTACGGGTAAGGCAGATGAATTTAGAGCTTGGATTAGTACTTGGAACTATGATGTTGTTGCCATTACAGAGACCTGGTTGAGGGAAGGGCAGGATTGGCAGCTAAACGTTCCAGGATTTAGATGTTTCAGGCGGGATAGAGGGGGATGTAAAAGGGGAGGCGGAGTTGCGCTACTGGTTCGGGTGAATATCACAGCTGTACTGCGGGAGGACACCTCAGAGGGCAGTGAGGCTATATGGGTAGAGATCAGGAATAAAAAGGGTGCAGTCACAATGTTGGGGGTTTACTACAGGCCTCCCAACAGCCAGCGGGAGATAGAGGAGCAGATAGGTAGACAGATTTTGGAAAAGAGTAAATACAACAGGGTTGTGGTGATGGGAGACTTCAACTTCCCCAATATTGACTGGGACTCACTTAGTGCCAGGGGCTTAGACGGGGTGGAGTTTGTAAGGAGCATCCAGGAGGGCTTCTTAAAACAATATTTTACAGTCCAACTAGGGAAGGGGCGGTACTGGACCTGGTATTGGGGAATGAGCCCGGCCAGGTGGTAGATGTTTCAGTAGGGGAGCATTTCGGGAACAGTGACCACAATTCAGTAAGTTTTAAAGTACTGGTGGACAAGGATAAGAGTGGTCCTAGGATGAATGTGCTAAATTGGGGGAAGGCTAATTATAACAATATTAGGCGAGAACTGAAGAACATAGATTGGGGGCGGATGTTTGAGGACAAATCAACATCTGACATGTGGGAGGCTTTCAAGTGTCAGTTGAAAGGAATTCAGGACCGCCATGTTCCTGTGAGGAAGAAGGATAAATACGGCAAATTTCGGGAACCTTGGATAACGAGAGATATTGTAGGCCTCGTCAAAAAGAAAAAGGAGGCATTTGTCAGGGTTAAAAGGCTGGGAACAGATGAAGCCTGTGTGGAATATAAGGAAAGTAGGAAGGAACTTAAGCAAGGAGTCAGGAGGGCTCGAAGGGGTCACGAAATGTCATTGGCAAATAGGGTTAAGGAAAATCCCAAGGTTCCACACACACTGACTCTCACTGGGGTACAGTTCCACACACACTGACTCTCACTGGGATACGGGTTCCACACACACTGACTCTCACTGGGGTACAGTTCCACACACACTGACTCTCACTGGGGTACAGTTCCACACACATTGACTCTCACTGGGGTACAGTTCCACACACACTGACTCTCACTGGGGTACAGTTCCACACACACTGACTCTCACTGGGGTACAGTTCCACACACACTGACTCTCACTGGGGTCCGGGTTCCACACACACTGAGTCTCACTGGGGTACGGGTCCCACACACACTGACTCTCACTGGGGTACGGGTTCCACACACACTGACTCTCACTGGGGTATGGGTCCCACACACACTGACTCTCACTGGGATACGGGTTCCACACACACTGACTCTCACTGGGGTACAGTTCCACACACACTGACTCTCACTGGGATACGGGTCCCACGCACACTGACTCTCACTGGGGTACGGGTTCCACACACACTGACTCTCACTGGGGTACGGGTCCCACACACACTGACTCTCACTGGGGTATGGGTTTCACACACACTGACTCTCACTGGGGTACAGTCCCACACACACTGACTCTCACTGGGGTACGGGTTCCACACACACTGACTCTCACTGGGGTACGGGTCCCACACACACTGACTCTCACTGGGGTACGGGTTCCACACACACTGACTCTCACTGGGGTCCGGGCTCCTCTTCTGGGAGGTGAGTAGTGTATTTAAAAACCTTACCTTTACAGGAGCAGCCCTTTGGATTTCGGCGGCAGCGGTGCGCAGGGGCCTTCTGGGAGGTGAGTAGTGTATTTAAAAGCCTTGCCTGGTCCCGTGTCTGTTCTTCTTTTCTGTTTTATTTGTTTTTATATAAGGCGGGAACCGGAAGTTCGACCTCTGGCAAGTCCCCCCCCCCCCCCCCCCCCCCCAACCAATAAATTCTGGTGGAGAGGAAACCCGAGACACTACACGTGTAGTGTCTCCCACCCGCCCTCCTCCTCTAACCTAATAATAAGACCCATTGGTGTAAGGTAAGTGCCATATTATATTATTATTATATTATTAGCATTGTGCAGGTCAAGGTTCGGAGGTGGAGGAGCAGTCTCTGTCAGCGAGAGAACCTGAGAACATCTCAGACACTCAGAAGGTAAGAAGGTAAGTAAGTGATTTTTACTTATTTTTACTTTTATACCTTTTTTCAAATTGTGTGTGTCGGGGGGAAACTGAAGTGACATCACAGAAAAGCTGTGGCCAGAGTGGCTGGTTGGGATTCTAACCTAAATTTTAAAAAAATTTGAGTATTTGGGAACTAATTAAACATCATAACTTAATTATAATTTAGAGGATATCTAAGCCAGAGATCGGAGAGTATTATCGTTAGCTATCGCATTTCTATTAGAAATCTAGTGCGAGGAAACAGATAGTTGACAGTAACTTTGCAATTTAAAAAAAAAAGTATTTAAAAAAAAAAAAAGACAAATTTTAATTTTAATTAATTGACGCAATGTCAGTTAGAGGGGTGCTGTGCTCTGACTGTGAGATGTGGCAGGTCCGGGAGGCTTCCAGCATCCCGGATGGCTTCATCTGCAGAAAGTGCACCCAACTGCAGCTCCTCACAGACCGCATGGTTCGGTTGGAGCAGCAATTGGATGCACTTAGGAGCATGCAGGTGGCGGAAAGCGTCATAGATCGCAGTTATGTAAATGTGGTCACACCCAAGGTGCAGGCAGAGAAATGGGTGACCACCAGAAAGGGCAGGCAGTCAGTGCAGGAATCCCCTGTGGTTGTCCCCCTCTTGAACAGATATACCCCTTTGGATACTGTCGGGGGGGATAGCCTATCAGGGGAAAACAGCAGCAGCCAGAGCAGTGGCACCACGGCTGGCTCTGATATTCAGAAGGGAGGGTCAAAGCGCGGAAGAGTAATAGTAATAGGGGACTCTATAGTCAGGGGCACAGATAGGCGCTTCTGTGGACGTGAAAGAGACTCCAGGATGGTATGTTGCCTCCCTGGTGCCAGGGTCCAGGATGTCTCCGAACGGGTAGAGGGAATCCTGAAGGGGGAGGGCAAACAGGCAGAGGTCGTTGTACATATTGGTACTAACGACATAGGCAGGAAGGGGCATGAGGTCCTGCAGCAGGAGTTCAGGGAGCTAGGCAGAAAGTTAAAAGACAGGACCTCGAGGGTTGTAATCTCGGGATTACTCCCTGTGCCGCGTGCCAGTGAGGCTAGAAATAGGAAGATAGAGCAGACAAACACGCGGCTAAACAGCTGGTGTAGGAGGGAGGGTTTCCATTATCTGGACCACTGGGAGCTCTTCAGGGGCAGGTGTGACCTGTATAAGATGGACGGGTTGCATCTAAACCGGAGAGGCATAAATATCCTGGCCGCGAGGTTTGCTAGTGTCACACGGGAGGGTTTAAACTAGTATGGCAGGGGGGTGGGCACGGGAGCAATAGGTCAGAAGGTGAGAGCATTGAGGGAGAACTAGGGAATAGGGACAGTGTGGCTCTGAGGCAGAGCAGACGGGGAGAAGTTGCTGAACACAGCGGGTCTGGTGGCCTGAAGTGCATATGCTTTAATGCAAGGAGCATTACGGGTAAGGCAGATGAACTTAGAGCTTGGATTACTACTTGGAACTATGATGTTGTTGCCATTACAGAGACCTGGTTGAGGGAAGGGCAGGATTGGCAGCTAAACGTACCAGGATTTAGATGTTTCAGGCGGGATAGAGGGGGATGTAAAATGGGAGGCGGAGTTGCGCTACTTGTTCGGGAGAATATCACAGCTATACTGCGAGAGGACACCTCAGAGGGCAGTGAGGCTATATGGGTAGAGATCAGGAATAAGAAGGGTGCAGTCACAATGTTGGGGGTATACTACAGGCCTCCCAACAGCCAGCGGGAGATAGAGGAGCAGATAGGTAGACAGATTTTGGAAAAGAGTAAAAACAACAGGGTTGTGGTGATGGGAGACTTCAACTTCCCCAATATTGACTGGGACTCACTTAGTGCCAGGGGCTTAGACGGGGCGGAGTTTGTAAGGAGCATCCAGGAGGGCTTCTTAAAACAATATGTAAACAGTCCAACTAGGGAAGGGGCGGTACTGGACCTGGTATTGGGGAATGAGCCCGGCCAGGTGGTAGATGTTTCAGTAGGGGAGCATTTCGGTAACAGTGACCACAATTCAGTAAGTTTTAAAGTACTGGTGGACAAGGATAAGAGTGGTCCGAGGATGAATGTGCTAAATTGGGGGAAGGCTAATTATAACAATATTAGGCGGGAACTGAAGAACATAGATTGGGGGCGGATGTTTGAGGACAAATCAACATCTGACATGTGGGAGGCTTTCAAGTGTCAGTTGCAAGGAATACAGGACAGGCATGTTCCTGTGAGGAAGAAAGATAAATACGGCAATTTTCGGGAACCTTGGATGACGAGTGATATTGTAGGCCTCGTCAAAAAGAAAAAGGAGGCATTTGTCAGGGCTAAAAGGCTGGGAACAGACGAAGCCTGTGTGGCATATAAGGAAAGTAGGAAGGAACTTAAGCAAGGAGTCAGGAGGGCTAGATGGGGTCATGAAAAGTCATTGGCAAATAGGGTTAAGGAAAATCCCAAGGCTTTTTACACGTACATAAAAAGCAAGAGGGTAGCCAGGGAAAGGGTTGGCCCACTGAAGGATAGGCAAGGGAATCTATGGGTGGAGCCAGAGGAAATGGGCGAGGTACTAAATGAATACTTTGCATCAGTATTCACCAAAGAGAAGGAATTGGTAGATGTTGAGTCTGGAGAAGGGGGTGTAGATAGCCTGGGTCACATTGTGATCCAAAAAGACGAGGTGTTGGGTGTCTTAAAAAAATATTAAGGTAGATAAGTCCCCAGGGCCTGATGGGATCTACCCCAGAATACTGAAGGAGGCTGGAGAGGAAATTGCTGAGGCCTTGACAGAAATCTTTGGATCCTCGCTGTCTTCAGGGGATGTCCCGGAGGACTGGAGAATAGCCAATGTTGTTCCTCTGTTTAAGAAGGGTAGCAAGGATAATCCCGGGAACCACAGGCCGGTGAGCCTTACTTCAGTGGTAGGGAAATTACTGGAGAGAATTCTTCGAGACAGGATCTACTCCCATTTGGAAGCAAATGGACGTATTAGTGAGAGGCAGCACGGTTTTGTGAAGGGGAGGTCGTGTCTCACTAACTTGATAGAGTTTTTCGAGGAGGTCACTAAGATGATTGATGCAGGTAGGGCAGTAGATGTTGTCTATATGGACTTCAGTAAGGCCTTTGACAAGGTCCCTCATGGTAGACTAGTACAAAAGGTGAAGTCACACGGGATCAGGGGTGAACTGGCAAGGTGGATACAGAATTGGCTAGGCCATAGAAGGCAGAGGGTAGCAATGGAGGGATGCTTTTCTAATTGGAGGGCTGTGACCAGTGGTGTTCCACAGGGATCAGTGCTGGGACCTTTGCTCTTTGTAGTATATATAAATGATTTGGAGGAAAATGTAACTGGTCTGATTAGTAAGTTTGCAGACGACACAAAGGTTGGTGGAATTGCGGATAGCGATGAGGACTGTCTGAGGATACAGCAGGATTTAGATTGTCTGGAGACTTGGGCGGAGAGATGGCAGATGGAGTTTAATCCGGACAAATGTGAGGTAATGCATTTTGGAAGGGCTAATGCAGGTAGGGAATATACAGTGAATGGTAGAACCCTCAAGAGTATTGAAAGTCAAAGAGATCTAGGAGTACAGGTCCACAGGTCATTGAAAGGGGCAACACAGGTGGAGAAGGTAGTCAAGAAGGCATACGGGATGCTTGCCTTCATTGGCCGGGGCATTGAGTATAAGAATTGGCAAGTCATGTTGCAGCTGTATAGAACCTTAGTTAGGCCACACTTGGAGTACAGTGTTCAATTCTGGTCGCCACACTACCAGAAGGATGTGGAGGCTTTAGAGAGGGTGCAGAAGAGATTTACCAGAATGTTGCCTGGTATGGAGGGCATAAGCTATGAGGAGCGATTGAATAAACTCGATTTGTTCTCACTGGAACGAAGGAGGTTGAGGGGCGACCTGATAGAGGTATACAAAATTATGAGGGGCATAGACAGAGTGGATAGTCAGAGGCTTTTCCCCAGGGTAGAGGGGTCAATTACTAGGGGGCATAGGTTTAAGGTGAGAGGGGCAAGGTTTAGAGTAGATGTACGAGGCAAGTTTTTTACGCAGAGGGTAGTGGGTGCCTGGAACTCACTACCGGAGGAGGTAGTGGAAGCAGGGACGATAGGGACATTTAAGGGGCATCTTGACAAATATATGAATAGGATGGGAATAGAAGGATACGGACCCAGGAAGTGTAGAAGATTGTAGTTTAGTCGGGCAGTATGGTCGGCACGGGCTTGGAGGGCCGAAGGGCCTGTTCCTGTGCTGTACATTTCTTTGTTCTTTGTTCTTTGTTCTTTTGTTCCACACACACTGAGTCTCACTGGGATACGGGTTCCACACACAGTGACTCTCACTGGGGTACGGGTCCCACACACACTGACTCTCACTGGGATACGGGTTCCACACACACTGACTCTCACTGGGGTACGGGTCCCACACACACTGAGTCTCACTGGGGTACGGGTCCCACACACACTGACTCTCACTGGGGTCCGGGTTCCACACACAGTGACTCTCACTGGGGTCCGGGTTCCACACACGGAACACTGCTTGCTTTGGACACATGCCTTCTTCACACTTTGGGCAACACAGCACAATCAGATCCATCAATGTTACCACACCTCAATGCTGTCTTATATTACACTGGAAAGAAGTCACTCTAGCCTTACCCTGTGTGATGAATGGCTACTATGGGTGACACAATGTAGGTGATGCCCCTTTAAGACCGGGTATGGAACCCTGGCGGACTCCGCCTCCGGCTCCACCCACCAGGGAGCCGTATATAAGGTGATGCCCTGTAGGCGGCACTCAGTAAGCACACGTCTCTGTAGCTGGCTAGTTCTCTGCTTATTAAAGCCTTCATTTACCATTCCACACTCTTGTGTCGTTATTGAGGGTACTTCACTCTGTCATTACAATACAGCAATCTGATCTCACGCTATCGTCAACACACTCTGCTCCCTCTGTGCTGAACACAGATTTATTTATTTTTTGATGGGAACTGGCTGAAGCCCAAGTATAACGCCGCCCCCCCCCCCCCACCCCCCGCCCTGCTGCACTCCTCTGACTGATCTCGCTCTGGTGGACTCAGGCAGGAGCTCCAGGTTGTCAGAGATTCATCACTGAATAGCAACATCTGATATACACATCAACCTATTCTTAGAGCGAGCCTGGGACTCACTCTGTCACACACTTTCAGTAACTTGCAGAGGTTTTAACTCAATTGAAAATGGAGCTTCATTTGTCCAATAGTTCAACATCTCCAATTTCATCAAACAAGATAGTGCTCCATCACAGACCCCGATACATTGTGGCTAATCCATACATAGATGATCAGAACTAGTTAGCAGCGATCAATAAACACGGACCTGGAATTTAGGCCGTGTAGTCCCTGTTTTCAGGTACTCGGAACAACAGTGGGTCACAAGGTTCACAGTCAAACCTAAGGGGTATGTGATTGTGAGATGGCCTCTGCTTCCTGTCCCCATTTTTGGGACTTGGTAGGTGGCTACACAGGCTAATTTCCGAGATCCCACCTGGCTAAAATCATCTTTGTATAGCTAAACTACAAGTCAAAAGGGTCTTGCGACACAGCGCAATCTGTCTTATTTGATGACATTGAAGATATTGAATTATTTTACAAATAAATCCTTGCATCTGCAAACCATTCTTCGTATGATAAATAGCAGCAAAGTGTTCTTCCACCAGCATTCTTCCTCTCTGAACTAAGAGAAAGAACAGGTTTTTAAAAATTCACTGGATGTGGGCATTTATTGCCCACCCCAATTGCCTTTGAACTAAGTTTCACAGGGCATTCAAACCACTTTGCTGTGGATCTGGAGTCACAGATCAGGTAAGCACGGCAGATTTTCTTCCCATTAATGAGCCAGTTGGTTTCTTTACAACAGTTGACAATGGTTTCATGATCATTATTCGACTTTTAATTCCTGATTTCTCTTGCCTGCCATGGGAATCGAACCCAGGTTGTCCGAGCGTTACCCTGGGTCTCTGGATTACTAGTCCAGCGACAACAGCAGCATGCCACCGCCTCCCCTGAATGGGATTGAAAATGGCTATTGGTGGTTGTACTTATACATCTCCCTATCAGTCAGATTCTACCAGGAGAAGCATTAAAAGTGGTTTCCTTCCCTCAGAGATTTCAGATACTCTGGAGACAGTTCACTCTTTAATTGACTGATTTCCTAACCCCACAGGGGCTTCTGGTCTGTATTTACTCGCCTTTGTCCTCAGCTATCCCTCCGAACAAAAAACAATTGTCAATCTGAGTCTTGAAAGTTCCAATTGTTCCAGGATCCACTGGTATTTGGGGAGATTTCCACCACACTCTGGGTGGAAAATACTTCCCAATTTCCCACCCTGAACAATCTTGCAATAATTTTAAGATTGTGCACCTTATCTAGATTTCTCATTGGGAATAGTTACCCTGCATTTAGACAATGAAATCCTTTCACCATTTGCTGTTGGCCCAGCTCCAGCTGTGGTGACCTTTCAGGCCATTAGGAATGTGACAGTTAAAAGAACAAATATAGTCCTCAGGCTCAAACTCAGAGCAGGGTTAAGAACATTCTGTCCAACTGGGCTTACTGAAGAGTGGGAATTTATCCAAGAATCTTGGATTGAGGAAAATAACTGGAGCGAGTGTCCCAAGTTGTTCCACACCCTCCTAGGATTCAGCCAGAGGAGGTTTTATACTTTATTTATGAGATGTTTGTGCTTTATGTTATAATCCACCCGTCATCCTCAGCAAAATGACAGAGTTGACCTTGGGTTGTCTTTCCCTGACCCTGTACATTAGAGAGAGACGAGGGGGATGGTAAAACCCATACACTCGGACCTGGGTTCACACAATTGCCTCCTTGTTCCCATCGATCACCGTGATCAGCCGGCTGCTGCAGCTATTACCAGTTGGGTAGTCATTTGAAACTCATTCTGTCATCTGCACATAGTTAACAGCTATACAGCTGCAAGTGTTTTAGAGAAAAAAAAATCTATTTGACAAAAATATGTTTTGTGTCCTCGGCTCTGGAGGTTTAACTTGGCACCGGCCCATTTCTTTGTGCTCTGACTTACTCACTGTCCTGGGAATGTTAACTATTGGTTGAGCAAAAGCGAGTGAACACTTTTGCAAATAAACTGGCCTGGGTTTTAACTGGCAGTGGGAAACCAGGCTCTAGAGAATATCACAGCAGTGTGAATCCTGCCCAATTTTAACATTTAAATCCACTAGCTGACAGGAGGTGATGCAAACCACTCGGCAGCATTGGGTCGCTGGCGGAGTCGACATTGGGCTTGATTTTCATTAACAAAGGCAGGGGAGTCTGTGGTAGAACAGACTTAAGCTTGCTTTGTGGGTGCCTCGTAGCCTCACAGGGAAAGTAAAAAGGGACACGTTGAGCCTCTTTTGGCTTCTCTTCCCCTTAATGGTAGCGGGTGCCTGGAGCTCGCTGCCGGAGGAGGTGGTGGAAGCAGGGACGAAAGTGACGTTTAAGGGGCATCTTGACAAATACATGAATAGGACGGGAATAGAGGGATACGGACCCCGGAGGTGTAGAAGATTGTAGTTTAATCGGGCAGCATGGTCGGCACGGGCTTGGAGGGCCGAAGGGCCTGTTCCTGTGCTGTACATTTCTTCTTTGTTCTTTGTTAACAGCAGCTGCAGGAGACCCATAGGAGCTTCTCTGCTGAAGCCCAGTTAGGATTAGACAGGTCCCATAGACTGTCTCCGGGAACCGACATGATGGCTTAGCGTAGCAGGTTAAAATTCAGGACAGCTTTCCAGTAGGTAAGCGACCTGGGCGATTTTAACAGCTTGTCTACCAGTTCTGCTGTGTGAAAACCATGAACGTCACCTGGTGGCTGACAATGCAAACTTCAAGAATGATCTGTGTGTGGTCTAAAGTGCACTTTTGATCGAATGACATAATGAGTTTTAGATTCCAGCCTTGTGGTCAGAGGAGGGATTGAGTTTGGACCAGGGCTGTTACCTCTTACCGAATAAAAGCAGGAATGACAGGGAATGGGAGAACAATTAACTGACCCCGTCTGTAGGTCAGAGTAAGTGGGTGTTCCTCCCTCATCTGCCCCATTTCACCTTCAATTGCCCAACGTCTCTCTATTCTGCCCCATTTCTCTGCCCCTATTTCGCTTTACTGATCTAGAACTCCGCTGCCTTATTCAAGCTTCTACCAGAAGTATGGTTACCTCCTTTATGTCAAGCATTCCTATGAACCTTTAGAATTCTATGAATTCCTTTAGAGAGGGTGCAGAAGAGATTTACCAGAATATTGCCTGGTATGGAGGGCATTAGCTATGAGGAGCGATTGAATAAACTCGGTTTGTTCTCACTGGAACGAAGGAGGTTGAGGGGCGACCTGATAGAGGTATACAAAATTATGAGGGGCATAGACAGAGTGGATAGTCAGAGGCTTTTCCCCAGGGTAGAGGGGTCAATTACATGGGGACATAGGTTTAAGGTGAGAGGGGCAAGGTTTAGAGTAGATGTACGAGGCAAGTTTTTTACACAGAGGGTAGTGGGTGCCTGGAACTCGCTGCCGGAGGAGGTGGTGGAAGCAGGGACGATAGTGACATTTAAGGGGCATCTTGACAAATACATGAATAGGATGGGAATAGAAGGATACGGACCCAGGAAGTGTAGAAGATTGTAGTTTAGTCGGGCAGCATGGTTGGCACGGGCTTGGAGGGCCGAAGGGCCTGTTCCTGTGCTGTACATTTCTTTGTTCTTTGTTCTTTGAACATCAACAAGCTCTGGGGAAACCAAAGTCTATCCCAGATTTAAACATTCTCCCACTTGGGAGATGCTCCAGATGAAATTTAAGAATCCACAGTTCCAGTCAGACCATGTGCTGTACTCCACTCCCTCACTGTGTAAGGGAGAACATCGTGGGGCTGCCCCCCCCCCCCCTCCCACACACACACACACAGGTTAGAGATTTGATTCAAAACAGTGGTACCCTCATTCCCAGGGTTAAACCTCGCTCCCACCAGGAGCATGGAACCGGTTAGAAGATGTACAGCAGCAAGATCCTCCTTTCACAAACTGTCTATCCCGGCTGAGTCGTCACATCCACCCACAATCTTCCAGTTGTAAAACCCAAGCATTAAAAAGGTACCCTTCCATTACTTCCTGAAGTACCCCAATTTCACTCACTCGTTTTTTATGGCTTCTGCATTGTGGCTCTCAGCCCACCACTGAAATATTTCAGCACCAAATGTTTCCTGTGCTGAAAAAGGTACTCAAATCGGAGGAAAGACATTCTCCACATTCTCTTCTTTCATGTTACTCAGAGTAAGGGTCACAATATTGACCCGAGCCCAGCTGCATGAACACATTAATACTGCAACAAGGGGAGAGGAAGTAGTCTGGGGCCTCAGAACAGGGATCAGATAACAGCAAACCTTTCAGATTTAGCTCAGCACACTGTTCATGAAATATTATTTAATATCTGATTTCCTGCTCCACAGGCAGGGAAATGTCTTTTGTGGGTTTATTAGGGATTGGGGTTTATTTGTCCTCCATCCTCAGGGAATTGTGGTCTGGAAGTAGAGGCTCTATGTGCCCCTCCAGGAATATCTGCCAGGAATGCATGAAATCAGACTCTGCATCAATCACTGGAATAGTGCCCAAGGGATCCTTCTTTTCCGGTTGCTGGAATATGAGAGGAGTCTGGGAAAGGTCCAGCTGCCCTGCAAACTAGCTTCTTGTCACCTTTCTGAACATTGACCCCCCTCTGTTCTGCTGGTCCTAACATTTAATCCACTTTCCAGGAGCTGGATGTTATAACCCGCAAGTGGCCCACGGGATGGAAACAATTAACTTCCCCGTGGCTCTCGCAGAATTCGAGCTCCCCGTTATGCGGGGTGGGGGGGGTTTAAACAAGCTATATTTGTACCATAGAGAAAGCCAGCCAGTCTGGGCACTGGCTGGGGAGAAGAGCCAATCGGGAACAATGCAGCCGTGTACATGAGTCAATTGTAAAATAAAGTTAATTGTTTGTTTCTACCACCTCAGTGTGGACTCTTTGTTGCCCTTACAAAACACACACAACCCAAATCGAAATAGTTCCCTTCCCACTTTGAAATTTCTATGATATAACTTTTGACAGGAAAAACAAAGGTCTGGATTTTCCGTTTCAGCAGCTAAGTGCCGGCTCAAAGGGAGAATTTGCGGGCATTTTATGACCCAAAAATTGGTGCCGACCCCTCACCGATTCCGGGACTGGTGACGGTCTAGCAGCGATGCCAGGTGTTCCCGTGCCGAAAACAGCTGGAGAATTGCCAGGTCCCTGGCTGTGCACGCGCACGGCGACGACCTGCAGCGGTTGCGCCATACAACATGCGCGCGGACCCGACTCACCATCCGCGACCCACAGGCCACCCCCTTACCAGTCTCCCCGGACCACGCGGAAGCCCTCCCGGCCAGCGGCACATATCCTTGCCGAGTGTGGCGGTGCTGGACACAGTCCGCAGTGGCCATGCCGTGTTCCCGACCGCTGAGACCACACGTGTCCCGCACAGTTGGGAACTCGGCTCATGGGGCAGGCGGAGCATTGCGGGAGGACCTGCCGATGACGCGCCAACGGCATGTGTCGCGCAACGCGATTACGCCATTTTGGAGGGGGCGGAGCATGGCTGACTGGCGACAAACCAACGCCAGCCCCAATTTGGGTGTCGGAGTGAATTCTCCGCCTGATTGGGGTCGGGCACCGGAGAATCCCGCCCACAGCGCGCTTTGGGAATTGTTTAGGTTGGTTACAGCAGTTTATTTACTGTTCCACAAGGAAAAACTTCCTATTCCCCCAGTCACACTCACCCTCTCTCAGCTGTGGATTTAGCTGGGGCCCTTGCATTCCCCTCCA
This sequence comes from Scyliorhinus torazame, assembly GCF_047496885.1. NCBI lineage: Eukaryota > Metazoa > Chordata > Chondrichthyes > Carcharhiniformes > Scyliorhinidae > Scyliorhinus > Scyliorhinus torazame. Next base: position 3,869,521 of record NC_092733.1, on the reverse strand, counting down.
CTGCTTCTTCAGCCTCGTAGTGAGGGAGGGCTGCATTGTCAGAGGTGCTGCTTTTCAATGCAATGTTGGGCCAAATGCTGTGCTCTCATTGGTGGTGAGCTTGGAAGCAGGAAGGGTAAATAATTCAATGTGATGGTGGCGTACCCAAACTCTACAGCCTTCCCACCTCTGTCCGGATTACATTCTAGGCAGGAAGGGCCATAGTGGGCCTCCCTGGCCCACTGCCTATCGAGGCCCTTAAGTGGCCAGTTAAGGGCCTTATCCCACTCCAACAGGGGGTGGGCCTGTTGACAGGTGCTGTGCCCGACAGGTAAAACTGTGCAGCCAACTTCTCACCTCTTGATGAAAGACACTCAGTGCCTGATTGAGGAATTCAACCTCACGAAGTGGATTACTGAGAACCTTGACAGGTTGTAAATCTCAAACATTTGCATTTGTGTCTATCTGCAGCCTGATCGAGACTCCCAGAGTGGTGGGGAGTAGAGGGCAGGTGGTGGGGAGTAGAGGGCAGGTGGTGGGGAGTAGAGGGCAGGTGGTGGGGAGTAGAGGGCAGGTGGTGGGGAGTAGAGGGCAGGTGGTGGGGAGTAGAGGGCAGGTGGTGGGGAGTAGAGGGCAGGTGGTGGGGAGTAGAGGGCAGGTGGTGGGGAGTAGAGGGCAGGTGGTGGGGAGTAGAGGGCAGGCTCCATTCAATGTCACAAACAGGGTAACTCATCCACTCTGTCGTTGTGTGTGTTGCTGCCAGCTTGAAGTCTGATGAATCATCCGGGAGGAATTATGAGGAGGAATCTTCATCCACTCTTCATATTGCAGTTTAATGTCCTGATCTGATTAACTGATTGAAAAGGTCAAATATGTCAACTAAACACTGAGATTCTTGATTCTGCTAACCCTTCCAGTTCCAGTACTGAACCAGCCTTGTGCTGTGCTTGCTTCTCCTACTGTGCCCTGTTAGAATCCTTTCAGTGGGACTCTGCTTGTTTGAAACGTCATAAAGCTTCTTGGAAGATGGACACTTCCTGTGTGAAAAAGCAGCGTGAAATCTGCATAACTTCACAAAATACATTGCAGAGTCAGGTGACTTCTTTTGTGCTTTCTGCACAGACCGTGGCAAACGTATAGGGCACGATTTAATGGGGAAAGAAAGTCCCGTTTTGGGCTTGTATAGCGGGAATAGCAGCGCTGATAACGACCCCGCTATCAAACGAGGCTGGCAGTGCCATGGTGTCCCGGCAGCAGTGGGAGTGCCAGGGTACCACTCTGCCCAGAGCCCGATGGCCTAGGAGACCCCCCCCCGGTACCAACACCTGGTCCACGTTGGTGTGGGCCAGTGCTAAACGGTGCTCTGCCGAGGGCTCCCAGGTGCGGCCGGTTATTCCCGGTTCCCGGAAGCATCGGCCAGCGACATATTTAAGTGGGCCTAACTTTGAAATTAAATATGTAAATCTTGTGACGTCTCATTGTGACGTCTCACTAGATCTCATGGGGCATTCAGAGCGTCACAAATCTCGTGAGAAATCTCGTCATGTCACCGAGTCGGGCCCAACCAGGCCGTTCAAACGCACCCATAATATCTGAACATGCCTACCTGGAAAGGCATGTAGAGACTTGAAGAGAATCAGGATTCACCAAACTCACGTGGGGAATTTACAGGTAACTATTGTCTATTTACAGAGTCAAATAGAACGGTCACTCCAGACTCGGTGTCTGCAAACTTGAAATCTAACAAAGAGGGATGTGAAGAAACCATTTTGTCACAAGCAGGTGTGAACAGCCAGCATTCAACCCCATTGAGTGACAATGGCTTATGGGGTCAATGGAAGTATTGATTTTGTGGTCACATCATCAAACTGTCTTGAAATAGCTAATATCTCATTATTATTATTGAGCACAGCCCAGCAGGTCTGTCTGGGATAGAGAATGAACCGTCTCTCACTCAGCACAAGCGACAATTCTCAAACATCACCTTCCTTCGGCAGAGATTGGCGTTTATTTATTTGGTGATGGTACTTGTCCACCTTGGGAGATGCTGGACTGCGCCAGGGTGTATCTCACTTCTAGAATGCACATCATCTGTTGTGGCTGTGGAAGCTGATTGGTGAATGGCAGTCCCTTCCACAGCTGAAAAGCGTTGGCCCAAAGTCAGTTGTTTTCTTTGCATCTGGCGGCTTCTCTTTTCCACCACCTGCTCATTATTTTTTGCTCTGACTGCTTATCCGGGTTCCCAGCTCAGCAGCGGGAACGTCCCATACATCAGCTTTGATCCTGGTCAACTTGAGGTCTTACTGACAGACATCCTTGTACTGCAGACAGGGGCTGCTTGTTGGTCTTGTACCGATAGCAAGCTCATCGTGGGCACGTCTTTGGGGATGCAGCCATCATCCATTAGATTCACACGACCCAGTCAATGGGGCCGCCGCTCGAGGGCAAACATGAAGGATGCCTCAGGATGGTGGACTTCCATATTGTCTTTCCAGGAGATACCCAATATTCTATCTGAGGCAGCAGAGTTGGAAACTTTTCAGCTGCTTTTCTCAGCTTGTATAAGCCTCACTACTGTAAAGAAAGGTGCTGAGAACACAATCCTGCCACACACGGAGGTTTGTATTTTTGGTTTGCTTGCTGTTGGTCCACACGTCACTTCTCAACTTTGACATGACAGCCGTGGCCTTGGCAATCCTGGTGCTGATTCCAGCATCAAGGGACAGGATAATAATACCAATAATAATCTTTATTAGTGTCACAAGTAGACTTACATTAACCCTGCAATGAAGTTACTGTGAAAATCCCCTCGTCGCCACACTCCGGTGCCTGTTCGGGTACACGGGGGGAGAATTCAGAATATCCAATTCACCGAACAGCACGTCTTTCGGGACTTGTGGGGGAAACCGGAGCGCCCGGAGGAAACCCCCGCAGACATGGAGAGAACGTGCAGCCTCCACAGACCCAAACTGGGAATCAAACCCAGGTCCCTGTGGCTGTGAAGCCATAGTGCTAACCACTGTGCTACTGTCCCACTCTATTTAGTCCCTCGGTTATTGTCTAATTTTGGTGTGGAATTTGTATCTTTTACTGTGGAGCCAGGCACATTTGTTCAATGCTTCTGCCAGTTCCTCATTTCCCAAGATGCTTTCTCCTGTCTCTACTTCTAAGGGACTAAAGTTTACTTTATCTATGCTCTTTCTTTTTATATACTTGTAAAAGCTCTTAAAATCTGTTTTTAATTCATGGCTAGTTTAGTCTAATTCTATTTTTTTCCTTTATTATCAACTTTTGGATGCCCTTTGCTGATTTCTAAAACACTCCCATTCTTCAGACTTACTATTATTCTTTACAACATTATAAACCTCTTCTTTTAAGTTAATATTACCCTTGATTTCCTTCATAAATCTCGGAGCATTTGTGCTATTCTTTTCTAAAGCAAAGTAGGATGTTTTGTCATACCAGTCAAGCTGCACAAGTTTCAATTGTTTTGTATATTCAAAAGTAACTGAGGGCAGTTGTGACTTTGAATCAGAATAAAGGAATACAAAGGTTGTCCTTGTGGATAATTGCACGACCTCCTCTGGTACGAAGCAAAAGAGCGCTTCAGCCGGCAAACCCCTGACTAAAACACAGTTGATACTGAGGATGTTTCACCGCCGGGAACATCCAGTCGTGTTGAATCTCCCGCCACAACGGAGTGGGAAATCCCAGCCTGACTTACCGCCTTACCGTTCTCACCCAGTTCTGCAGCAAAGATTTCACATGTAACGTCCGCGTTCCTGGGTAAAGACGCATTTGCACCATGAGCTAAATTCTCCGCCGCCCGCTGCCAGTCGCAGGTCGCCGATGCGGTGGAGAATCGGGTGTCAGGGGTAAAAATGGGACCGGCGCATGTTTGCGGTACTCTGCCCCCCCGCTGGTGGCGGAATTCAGGGTTCTCGCCCACGTGCCAGCGGGAGAATGCAAATTCAGGCAATTCTCAGGACACTCCCGATTCTCCAGTCCTCTGGGCTGGGAGTCACGGCGCGGATTATAAAAGGTATGGACAAACGTCGCCCTGACATGGTGATCCTCACCGTGGGCAAACCCCTTAAAGGAGGTTGCCCACAAAGTCCACCTGAGGGCCACCCTCCCCTCCCCCCATGCCAAATGTCTCTGTGGTGGTCCCTTTAAATAGGGGGCTGATGTGGGGGGATTCCTTTAGTTAGGGGGTCTCCGGGGGGGCTTCCTTTTCAGGAGGTCCGGGGCAGGCCCCCATAATCAGGGGGTGTTGGAGAGGGTATCCCTCTATTCAGTGGGTCTCTGGGGGAGGTCACCCCCGTACTTGGGGGAAACGGAGGGAACCCAGAAAAGCCGGGGCTGGAGCGCTGCTTTGCGATGGGGGGCCGGCTGCGGGATTTCACAATCGGGCCACCCGCTCAAAATGGTGACCGAATAGCGGCATTCCCTTGGAATCTCTTTTATTCCTCACCATGCACAAATTTACATGGCTGAGGATTAGGAATCGCTCCCAGTGGGATCGCAAATCAGTAGCGATTGAACTCCAGCAGGAGACCATTGTCCCCCGAATGGAGAATGTCGTTCTGTGTCTTTAATGGCAGCAGGTTGCACACAGAATCCTTCATACCCAGATCGATAGGACACACGACTCAAGCCAACACTTAATGTTCTACTGCATAATGAGGAGGGAGGCTTTTAAACTCTTGAAATCATTTTAAAATGCTTGCACTTTTGCTCTGATGAACAAGTTTCTAAAGAGATGCTTTCAGTGATTTACACACTTTATTACTAAAGGCAGCTTTGACCTGCTTCTCTTGAACTTACTGCCAATCGGATGCCTCCCACTCACATGGCTGACAAAACGTAGCCATCGCTTTAAGAGAAGCAGATGGTGTGTTTGGGGAAGGCGATTGGCCAAGCTGGATTGGAGGAAGAGTTTTGATGTGGGCCACAGTTTTATTGTTTGCAGCTTTATCCCGTCCTCGTGGCTCGGAGCTGAAATTAGGTCATTGGCTAAAAGCAGCAAACGGGAGAGAGACAAACGGATAAAGGGCAAAGAAGACGAGAGAGATTAGAAATGAAAAAGAGAGGACAGGAAAGGAGAAATGAAAAGAGAGAGAGTGATACGAGGAGAACTAAAATATCAGCAAGAACCAGAATCTAACATGAAAGATCCCGAGCTGGATTCCCAGGTCCCCGCCAGGTGTACCCCGGCCGCTCGCTGACAGCAGGATTCTATCGTCCCGCCGCATGTCAATGATATTTCCCATTGAAACCCCACCGACACCACGAGGCCCCCGGGGGGGGGGGGGGGGGGGGGGGGGAGCTCAGCTCAGCCCCTCCACTGCCTCACACTCCATCCTCAGCCCCTCCACCGCCTCACACTCCATCCTCAGCCCCTCCACTGCCTCACACTCCATCCTCAGCCCCTCCACTGCCTCACACTCCATCCTCAGCCCCTCCACTGCCTCACACTCCATCCTCAGCCCCTCCACCGCCTCACACTCCATCCTCAGCCCCTCCACTGCCTCACACTCCATCCTCAGCCCCTCCACTGCCTCACACTCCATCCTCAGCCCCTCCACTGGCTCTCACTCCATCCTCAGCCCCTCCACCGCCTCCCACTCCATCCTCAGCCCCTTCACTGCCTCCCACCCCATCCTCAGCCCCTCCACTGCCTCCCACTCCATCCTCAGCCCCTCCACCGCCTCCCACTCCATCCTCAGCCTCTCCACCGCCTCACACTCCATCCTCAGCCCCTCCACCGCCTCCCACTTCATCCTCAGCCCCTCCACTGCCTCACACTCCATCCTCAGCCCCTCCACTGCCTCACTCCATCCTCAGCCCCTCCACTGCCTCACACTCCATCCTCAGCCCCTCCACCGCCTCCCACTTCATCCTCAGCCCCTCCACTGGCTCTCAGTCCATCCTCAGCCCCTCCACCTCCTCTCACTCCATCCTCAGCCCCTCCACCGCCTCCCACTCCATCCTCAGCACCTCCACCGCCTCCCACTCCATCCTCAGCCCCTCCGCTGCCTCACACTCCATCCTCAGCACCTCCACCGCCTCACTCCATCCTTAGCCCCTCCACCGCCTCACACTCCATCCCCAGCCCCTCCACCGCCTCCCACTCCATCCTCAGCCCCTCCACCGCCTCCCACTCCACCCTCAGCCCCTCCACTGGCTCACACACCATCCTCAGCCCCTCCACCGCCTCACACTCCATCCTCAGCCCCTCCACCTCCTCCCACTCCATCCTCAGCCCCTTCACTGCCTCCCACTCCATCCTCAGCCCCTTCACTGCCTCACACTCCATCCTCAGCCCCTCCACTGCCTCCCACTCCATCCTCAGCCCCTCCACCGCCTCCCACTTCATCCTCAGCCCCTCCACCGCCTCACACTCCATCCTCAGCCCCTCCACTGCCTCACTGCACCCTCAGCCCCTCCACTGGCTCTCAGTCCATCCTCAGCCCCTCCACTGCCTCACACTCCATCCTCAGCCCCTCCACCGCCTCACACTCCATCCTCAGCCCCTCCACCGCCTCCCACTTCATCCTCAGCCCCTCCACTGCCTCACTCCATCCTCAGCCCCTCCACCGCCTCACTCCATCCTCAGCCCCTCCACCTCCTCCCACTCCATCCTCAGCCCCTCCGCTGCCTCACACTCCATCCTCAGCACCTCCACTGCCTCCCACTCCATCCTCAGCCCCTCCACCTCCTCCCACTCCATCCTCAGCCCCTCCACTGGCTCTCAGTCCATCCTCAGCCCCTCCACCTCCTCTCACTCCATCCTCAGCCCCTCCACCGCCTCCCACTCCATCCTCAGCACCTCCACCGCCTCCCACTCCATCCTCAGCCCCTCCGCTGCCTCACACTCCATCCTCAGCACCTCCACCGCCTCACTCCATCCTTAGCCCCTCCACCGCCTCACACTCCATCCCCAGCCCCTCCACCGCCTCCCACTCCATCCTCAGCCCCTCCACCGCCTCCCACTCCACCCTCAGCCCCTCCACTGGCTCACACACCATCCTCAGCCCCTCCACCGCCTCCCACTCCATCCTCAGCCCGTTCACTACCTCACACTTCATCCTCAGCCCCTCCACTGCCTCTCACTCCATCCTCAGCCCCTTCACTACCTCACACTCCATCCTCAGCCCCTCCACCGCCTCCCACTCCATCCTCAGCCCCTCCACTGTCTCTCACTCCATCCTCAGCCCCTTCACTACCTCACACTCCATCCTCAGCCCCTCCACCGCCTCCCACTCCATCCTCAGCCCCTCCACTGTCTCTCACTCCATCCTCAGCCCCTTCACTACCTCACACTCCATCCTCAGCCCCTCTACCAGCTCCCACTCCATCCTCAGCCCCTCCACCGCCTCCCACTCCATCCTCAGCCCCTCCACTGCCTCTCACTCCATCCTCAGCCCCTCCACTGGCTCACACTCCATCCTCAGCCCCTTCATCACCTCACACTCCATCCTCAGCCTCTCCACTGCCTCACACTCCATCCTTAGCCCCTCCACCACCTCACACTCCATCCTCAGCCCCTCCACCGCCTCCCACTCCATCCTCAGCCCCTCCACTGTCTCTCACTCCATCCTCAGCCCCTTCACTACCTCACACTCCATCCTCAGCCCCTCCACCGCCTCCCACTCCATCCTCAGCCCCTCCACTGTCTCTCACTCCATCCTCAGCCCCTTCACTACCTCACACTCCATCCTCAGCCCCTCCACCGCCTCCCACTCCATCCTCAGCCCCTCCACCGCCTCCCACTCCATCCTCAGCCCCTCCACTGCCTCTCACTCCATCCTCAGCCCGTTCACTACCTCACTCCATCCTCAGCCCCTCCACTGCCTCACACTCCATCCTCAGCCCCTTCATCACCTCACACTCCATCCTCAGCCTCTCCACTGCCTCACACTCCATCCTTAGCCCCTCCACCACCTCACACTCCATCCTCAGCCCCTCCACTGCCTCACACTCCATCCTCAGCCCCTCCACCGCATCCCACTCCATCCTCAGCCCCTCCACTGCCTCACACTCCATCCTCAGCCCCTTCATCACCTCACACTCCATCCTCAGCCTCTCCACTGCCTCACACTCCATCCTTAGCCCCTCCACCACCTCACACTCCATCCTCAGCCCCTCCACTGCCTCACACTCCTTCCTCAGCCCGTTCACTACCTCACACTCCATCCTCAGCCCCTCCACTGCCTCTCACTCCATCCTCAGCCCCTCCACTGCCTCTCACTTCATCCTCAGCCCCTCCACTGGCTCACACACCATCCTCAGCCCCTCCACCGCCTCACACTCCATCCTCAGCCCCTCCACTGCCTCACACTCCATCCTCAGCCCCTCCACTGCATCTCTGTTATAACCTGCCTACTGACGATTGGCTGGGGACTAATTATTATCCCACAATCCTATGGGAGTATGAACTTCCCCAATGAAAAGGGCGGAGAAACTCCTACTATAAATAAGCTGGTCAGTCCAGGAACCAGGAGGAAGGAGAAGGTAGCAAGGGAAGTTACTGCTATGTATATATTGTTATAGTAAATAAACTTTATTATTTTGTATCCTTAAAACTCGTGCTGGATTCTTCGGGGCCCTTACAAAACTGGCGACGAAGGTAAAAGTGAATCGCTGTCTACACTGCTGAAGCCACCTCCCTGGATTTTTGTTGGATACAGGTTGGAAGTTGTTTTCTATTATCCCATGCCTCTGTACGGACGTTTGGATGTTTTTGATGCTGCGCTGGAAAGCTGGAACCAGTACACACAACGGATGCGTTACTATTTCCGGGCAAACAATATCACTGAAAACGAGCGCCAGGTGGTCATATTGCTCACCGCCTGCGGGCCGCATACGTTTGGGGCGATTAGGAGCCTTACGTACCCAGCTGCGCCGGACACCAAAACGTTTGACGAACTTGTGAATATAGTGGGGCAACATTTTAACCCAACCCCGTCCACGATAGTCCAGCGTTACCGGTTTAATACCGCTGAGAGGACCCCTGGAGAATCCCTTGCCGATTTTCTATCCAGGCTACGCAGGATTGCGGAGTACTGTGACTATGGTGAGACCTTGTCAGAAATGTTACGCGACCGTTTGGTTTGCGGTATTAACAATGCGGCCACCCAGAGAAAGTTGTTAGCGGAGCCAACATTGACTTTTCAACAGGCAATACAAATAGTCTTGTCCCGAGAGAGCGCAGAGCGAGGAGTACAGGAGCTACAGGGAATGGAAGTGCATGCCTTGGGGCGAAACCCTTTCCGCCCAAAAACGTCCCCCCGCACTCCTGCGGTACCTTGGGCGAGGCAACGACCAGACCGACGCCAGTGGCCATCGGACATTCCTCCCCGAAGGGAGCCTTCTCCAGAGCCAATGGATGAGGAGCCATGTCCGTGTCAGACTTGTAGGCGCCGACCCCGTCGCGGACGGCGGTCCTGGGGACGCCAGAGGCACCGTCGTTCCGACCGAAACTGGGACCAGCCCAGGGGCCGTAACTGGGACCAGCCCAGAGGCCGTACCTCCCATGTGGATGAACCTGCGGCGACCACTCCTGAGGACGTGGAGACGGAGGACGACTGCCTGCAGCTGCATTGTGTGGCACCTCCCCGTGTGGCCCCCATTAAGGTGACAGTACGGGTCAATGGCCACCCGCTGGAGATGGAGTTGGATACTGGCGCAGCGGTCTCCGTGATCGCCCAGAGGACATTCGACCGCATCAAGCAGGGTATACAGACCCTTACACTAACTGACTCACAGGCCAGGTTGGCCACCTACACGGGGGAACCACTGGACATTGCAGGAACTACAATGACCCCTGTTGTCTATGGACGCCAGGAGGGGCGTTTCCCACTTATTGTAGTGCGTGGCCATGGGCCCAGCCTGTTGGGTCGGGACTGGTTGCGCCATTTGCGGTTGCAATGGCAGCACATCCTCCAAACAGTTTCTGGAGGGTTGACTGAGGTGCTAGGACGATACCCAGAGGTATTCCAGCCTGGTCTGGGGAAAATAAAAGGGGCCGTAGCCCGTATCCAAGTTGAACCAGGAGCCACACCGCGCTATTTCCGGGCGCGCCCAGTGCCTTATGCTTTGCTCGAGAAGGTAGAAGGGGAGCTCACTCGTTTGGAGAGTTTGGGTATTATCAGGCCCGTCCGTTTTGCTGACTGGGCAGCACCAATTGTACCTGTAATGAAGCCAGATGCCACAGTTCATTTGTGTGGCGACTATAAACTTACAGTGAATACGGCTTCCCGACTCGACCGATATCCAATGCCTCGCATAGAGGATCTCTACGCGAAGCTTGCAGGTGGACTCTCGTTCACAAAATTAGATATGAGTCACGCCTACCTGCAGTTGGAGCTGGACCCTGCCTCCCGACCATATGTAACAATTAACACACACCGGGGCCTGTATGAATATACACGGTTGCCCTTTGGAGTATCCTCTGCCTGCGCAATTTTTCAACGTGTTATGGAGGGCATTTTGAGAGGTTTACCATGTGTGGCTGTCTACCTAGATGACGTGTTGATTACAGGGACGTCGGAGCAAGAGCATTTGGAAAATCTGGAGGCTGTCCTTAAACGCCTTTCGGAGGCTGGAGTCCGTTTACGTCGCACAAAGTGCGTATTTCAGGCAAAAGAAGTAGTCTACCTAGGTTATCGGGTGGACCGCGAGGGTCTGCACCTCGTCGCAGAGAAGGTGCGTGCAATTCAACAGGCCCCCGCCCCGACTCACACTTCGCAGCTTCGTTCTTTTCTCGGTCTCGTAAACTATTACGGGAAGTTCCTCCCCAATCTGGCAACTACGCTGGCCCCGTTGCACCTTCCGCTAAAGAAAAATCACACCTGGGTTTGGGGTCAGCCGCAAGAAACCGCTTTCCGGCGGGTAAAGCAACAATTGTCGTCGTCTGGGTTACTAACCCACTATGATCCGGGAAAGCCTTTGCTCGTCACATGTGATGCATCCCCGTATGGTATTGGGGCCGTCCTGTCCCACAAGATGGAGAACGGGGCCGAGCGACCGATAGCTTTTGCCTCCCGCACATTGACTGCAGCGGAGAAGAAGTACGCGCAGATCGAGAAGGAGGGCCTGGCAGTGGTTTTCGCGGTGAAACGCTTCCACCAGTATGTGTACGGCCGCCATTTCACTATCGTGACTGATCATAAGCCCCTGCTGGGACTCTTCAGAGAGGATAAGCCGATACCGCCCATTGCTTCTGCACGGATCCAGCGCTGGGCTTTGTTGCTTGCTGCATATGAGTATTCTCTGGAGCACAAACCAGGTACGCAGATAGCAAATGCCGACGCACTGAGCCGATTGCCTTTATCGACCGGCCCCATGTCGACCCCCACGACCGGTGAGGTGGTCGCAACCCTAAATTTTATGGACACCTTGCCTGTCACGGCATCACAGATCCGTGAGTGGACCCAGACGGAGTCAGTCCTGTCAAAGGTTCGGCACATAGTCCTGTATGGTGGGCAGCATAGACAGCTCCCAGGCGAGTTGCGGGCATTTTCCTCCAAGCTGTCAGAGTTCAGCGTGGAAGACGGCATCCTCTTGTGGGGGACGCGTGTGGTTGTCCCGGAAAAAGGCCAGGAGCTGATATTATCAGACTTGCACAATGGGCATCCGGGCGTGACCAAGATGAAAATGTTGGCCCGGAGTTATGTCTGGTGGCCAGGCCTCGACACCGACATTGAGAAGGTGGCCCAAAACTGCTCCATTTGCCAGGAGCATCAGAAGCTTCCGCCGGCCGCGCCCCTACATCACTGGGAATGGCCAGGGCGGCCTTGGGCACGCTTACATGCAGATTTCGCAGGCCCTTTTCAGGGATCCATGTTCCTCCTACTAATTGACGCCCAGTCCAAATGGCTGGAGGTGCATAAGATGCAGGGGACAACGTCCTGCGCAACAATTGAAAAAATGCGTTTATCATTTAGCACGCATGGCCTCCCCGAGGTGCTGGTCACGGATAACGGCACTCCATTCACGAGTGAGGAGTTTGCTAGGTTTACAAAGATGAACGGCATCCGCCATATCCGCACTGCCCCTTACCACCCGGCTTCAAATGGGTTGGCAGAGCGTGCAGTGCAAACATTCAAAAGAGGCCTAAAGAAGCAGTCTTCCGGATCAATGGACACGAGACTGGCTCGGTTTTTGTTTACGTACAGGACCACCCCCCATGCAGTGACTGGGGTAGCTCCCGCAGAACTCCTAATGGGCCGGAGACTTCGCACCCGCCTTAGTATGGTCTTCCCGGACATTGGCGCAAAAGTACGCCGCACGCAAGAACGGCAGGGACCGGGATTGTCTCAGCATCGTCCGATTCGGCAGTTTGCGCCCGGTGACCCAGTATTCGTGCGGAATTTTGCTGGTGGTGCCCAATGGGTTCCTGGGGTAATCTTTCGCCAAACGGGCCCTATATCGTACCAAGTGCAAGCCCAGGGTCGTCTCCAGCGAAAACATGTAGACCACGTCCGGTCCAGAAGATCATCCCCGCCCCCGGAGCTCAGTTCAACAGCGGCAAAGACCAGAAACAAGGGAAGGTAGTCCTCCAAATCTTCCACTGGTGCCTAACTCGAAGCCTGCGCAGGTCATGACGGGACCGAATGGGGATCGAGACGCTGACATGACGGAGGCAGCAGACTCTGACTCCGAGATGGAGACACAGATGAATCAGAGGGGGAATCCTCGGGTCCACGGGCCGTGGATGTACAACCGCGCCGTTCATCACGGAAGCGCCGGTCTCCGTCTCGTTATACGCCGCCTGATCCAGCGCCGCGTGCAAATGGCGTCCGGCCTGCGGCCAAACGAGTTTGACGCCTTCCTTCGCCAGGGTCTTCGGTGGATTCCTTGGACTTTGGGGGGGAGGGATGTTATAACCTGCCTACTGACGATTGGCTGGGGACTAATGACTATCCCACAATCCTGTGGGAGTATGAGCTTCCCCAATGAGGGGGGCGGAGAAACTCCTACTATAAATAAGCTGGCCAGTCCAGGAACCAAGAGGAAGGAGAAGGTAGCAAGGGAAGTTACTGCTACTACTATGTATATATTGTTATAGTAAATAAACTTTATTATTTTGTATCCTTAAAACTCGTGCTGGATTCTTCGGGGCTTTTACAAAAATCTCACTCCACCCTCAGCCCCTCCACTGCCTCACACTCCATCCTCAGCCCCTCCACTGCCTCCCACACCATCCTCAGCCCCTCCACTGCCTCACACTCCATCCTCAGCCCCTCCACTGCCTCCCACACCATCCTCAGCCCCTCCACTGCCTCACACTCCATCCTCAGCCCCTCCACCGCCTCCCACTCCACCCTCAGCCCCTCCACTGCCTCGCACTCCATCCTCAGCCCCTCCACTGCATCTCACTCCATCCTCAGCCCCTCCAATGCCTCCCATACCATCCTCAGCCCCTCCACTGCCTCACACCCCATCCTCAGCCCTGCCACCGCCTCCCACTCCATCCTCAGCCCCTCCACCGCCTCCCACTCCATCCTCAGCCTCTCCACCGCCTCACACTCCATCCTCAGCCTCTCCACCGCCTCCCACTCCATCCTCAGCCCCTCCACTGCCTCCCACTCCATCCTCAGCCTCTCCACCGCCTCCCACTCCATCCTCAGCCCCTCCACTGGCTCTCACTCCATCCATTCCCATTATTCATCCTGCCTGTAGCAGTAGCTGTTGGTGAGCAGCTTGAGTCATTGCTAAATTACCCTTAGTGTCCAAAAAGGTTGGGTGGGGTTATTGGGTTATAGATTAGATGTGTGGGCTTTGGAAGGGTGCCCTTTCCAAGGGCCGGTGCATACTCGATGGGCTGAATGGCCTCCTTCTGCTCTGTAAATTCTATAAATGTGGAGCAGCAGTAAGAAGACTGGCTGGATTTCAAAGCAGGTTCTAGGTGTCACTCCAATACATAACATTGAGGCCCACAACCCTTACTTCAGCTCTGGGCTGGATTTCACTGGAGCTGCAAAGGTGAAAGGCCAGTGTGGCAGCAGGGGCTGAGTGGAGTTTGTTTGTGATCAGCATCGTGGGTTCGTGCGGAGCTGGATAATTAACAAAGACAATCTGTGTCGCACACATTGGTTGCCCACAGCTGAGGGATACATATGTTGTGTGGAGCTGTTTAAATATTAATGCAACGCAAAACACATGGACATGAGGCTTTAACCAGCAAGAAAATTAAAGCAAGCTGCGTTACTATGGAAATGTTTCTGACTGGAAATATTGTAAAATTCCCTCAGCAGATTCTGAAGCATTTTATTCAAAATCCAGGATTCTTTTCTGCAATAAACTATTAGCCATCAAATAATCTGCCTCCTTCTGCACTTCTTACTGACTGCCTGATGCCCATTAGTCACTCATCCAGCTTTTTCCAACCTTCCGACTGAATTAATTCTGTTCTTAGTTAGTCCCATGGGGCTGAGGCCTACCTCCTCAACATTCCAGTCTGGAAGTTGCTGCGTTCGAATCGAAGTGAGTTTTCAGTAAATGTGCAGGTAAATTAATGAAACCGTGGGCAGAATTTTCCTTTTTTCTTCTAAGTGCTGGCTCAGGAGAGTAAAGTGCACGGCACCTCACCGGAGACACCTCCCCTCACCGGAACCTCACTGGAGACACCTCCCCTCACCGACACCTCCCCTCACCGACACCTCACTGGAACCTCCCCTCACCGGAACCTCCCCTCACCGACACCTCCCCGGAGACACCTCCCCTCACCGAAACCTCCCCTCACCGACACCTCCGGAACCTCCCCTCACCAACACCTCCCCTCACCGGCACCTCCGGAACCTCCCCTCACCGGAACCTCCCCTCACCGGCACCTCACCGGAGACACCTCACCTCACCGGAACCTCCCCTCACCGACACCTCACCGGAGACACCCCACCTCACCGGAACCTCCCCTAACCGACACCTCCGGAACCTCCCCTCACCGACACCTCACCGGAGACACCTCACCTCACCGGAACCTCCCCTCACCGACACCTCATCGGAGACACCTCACCTCACTGACACCTCCGGAGCCTCCCCTCACCGACACCTCACCTCACCGGAACCTCCCCTCACCGACATCTCCGGAATCTCAACTCATCGACACCTCACCGGAGACACCTCACCTCACCGGAACCTCCCCTCACCGACACCTCACCGGAACCTCCCCTCACCGACACCTCCAGAACATCCCCTCACCGACACCTCACCGGAGACACCTCACCTCACCGGAACCGCCCCTCACCGACACCTCACTGGAGACACCTCACCTCACCGACACCTCCGGGGCCTCCCCTCACCGACACCTCACCTCACCGGAACCTCCCCTCACCGACACCTCCGGAACCTCCCCTCACCGACACCTCACCGGAGACACCTCACCGGAACCTCCCCTCACCGACACCTCCGGAACATCCCCTCACCGACACCTCACCGGAGACACCTCACCGGAACCTCCCCTCACCGACACCTCCGGAACCTACCCTCACCGACACCTCCGGAACATCCCCTCACCGACACCTCACCGGAGACACCTCACCGGAACCTCCCCTCACCAACACCACCCCTCACCGGAACCTCCCCTCACCGACACCTCACCGGAACCTCCCCTCACCGAAACCTCCCCTCACCGGAACCTCCTCTCACCGACACCTCACCGGAACCTACCCTCACCGGAACCTCCCCTCACCGGGACCTCCCCTCACCAACACCTCACCGGAACCTGCCCTCACCGACACCTCACCGGAGACACCTCACCGGAACCTCCCCTCACCGGAACCTCCCCTCACCGGAACCTCCCCTCACCGACATCTCACCGAAACATCCCCTCACCGGAACCTCACCAGAACCTACCCTCACCGCAACCTCCACTCACCGGAACCTCACCTCACCGACATCTCACCGGAACCTCCCCTCACCGACACCTCACCGGAGACACCTCACCGGAACCTCACCTCACCGGAACCTCCCCTCACCGGAACCTCCCCTCACCGACACCTCACCGGAACCTCCCCTCACCGGAACCTCCCCTCACCGACACCTCACCGGAACCTCCCCTCACCGACACCTCACCGGAACCTCCCCTTACCGGAACCTCCCCTCACCGACACCTCACCGGAACCTCCCCTCACCGACACCTCCAGAACATCCCCTCACCGACACCTCACCGGAGACACCTCACCTCACCGGAACCGCCCCTCACCGACACCTCCGGAACATCACCTCACCGGAGACACCTCACCGGAACCTCCCCTCACCGGCACCACCCCTCACCGGAACCTCCCCTCACCGGAACCTCCCCTCACCGAAACCTCCCCTCACCGGAACCTCTCCTCACCGACACCTCACCGGAACCTACCCTCACCGGAACCTCCCCTCACCGGAACCTCCCCTCACCGACACCTCACCGGAACCTGCCCTCACCGACACCTCACCGGAGACACCTCACCGGAACCTCCCCTCACCGGAACCTCCCCTCACCGACATCTCACCGGAACATCCCCTCACCGGAACCTCCCCTCACCAAACCCTCACCAGAACCTACCCTCACCGGAACCTCCACTCACCGGAACCTCCCCTCACTGAAATCTCACCGGAACCTCCCCTCACCGACACCTCACCGGAGACACCTTACCAGAACCTCCCCTCACCGACACCTCACCGGAACCTCCCCTCACAGGAACCTCCCGTCACCGACACCTCACCGGAACCTCCCCTCACCGGAACCTCCCTCACCGACACCTCACCGGAACCTCCCCTCACCGGAACCTCCCCTCACCGGAACCTCCCCTCACCGGAACCTCCCCTCACCGACACCTCACTGGAACCTCCCCTCACCGACACTTCACCGGAACCTCCCCTCACCGGAACCTCCCCTCACCGGAACCTCACCTCACCGGAACCTCCCCTCACCGGAACCTCCCCTCACCGATACCTCACTGGAACCTCCCCTCACCGGAACCTCCCCTCAGCGACACCTCACCGGAACCTCCCTTCACCGACACCTCACTGGAACCTCCCCTCACCGGAACCTCCCCTCACCGACCCCTCACCGGAACCTCCTCTCACCGACACCTCACCGGAACCTCCCCTCACCGACACCTCACCGGAATCTCCCCTCACCGGAATCTCCCCTCACCGACACCTCACCAGAGACACCTGACCGGAACCTCCCCTCACTGACGCCTCACCGGAACCTCCCCTCACCGACACCTCACCGGAGACACCTCACCAGAACCTCACCTCACCGACACCTCACTGGAACCTCCCCTCACCGACACCTCACTGGAACCTCCCCTCACCGACACCTCACCGGAACCTCCCCTCACCGGAACCTCCCCTCACCGACACCTCACCGGAACCTCCCCTCACCGTCACCTCCCCTCACCGGAACCTCCCCTCACCGACACCTCACTGGAACCTCCCCTCACCGACACCTCACCGGAACCTCCCCTCACCGGAACCTCCCCTCACCGGAACCTCCCCTCACCGACACCTCACAGGAACCTCCCCTCACCGGAACCTCCCCTCACCGACACCTCACCGGAACCTCCCCTCACCGGAACCGTCCCTCACAGACACCTCACTGGAACTGCCCCTCACCAACACCTCAACGGAGACACCTCACCGGAACCACCCCTCACCGACACCTCACCGGAACCTCCCCTCACCGACACCTCACTGGAACCTCCCCTCACCGACACCTCACCGGAAACTCACCTCACCGACACCTCACCGGAACCTCCCCTCACCGACACCTCACTGGAGACAGCTCACCAGAACCTCCCCTCACCGGAACCTCGCCGGAACCTCCCCTCACCGGAACCTTCCCTCACCGACACCCCACCGGAACCTCCCCTCACCGGAACCTCCCCTCACCGGAACCTCCCCTCACCGACACCGACCCTCACCGGAACCTCCCCTCACCGGAACTTCCCCTCACCGGAACCTCCCCTCACTGACACCTCACCGGAACCTCCCCTCACCGGGACCTCCCCTCACCGACACCTCACTGGAACCTCCCCTCACCGACACCTCACCGGAACCTCCCCTCACCGACACCTGACCGGAACCTCCCCTCACCGACACCTCACCGGAACCTGTCCTCACCGACACCTCACCGGAACCTCCCCTCCCCGACACCTCACCGGAACCTCCCCTCATCGGCACCTCACCGGAACCTCCCCTCACCGACACCTCACCATAACCTCCCCTCACCGGAACCTCCCCTCACCGTCACCTCGCCGGGACCTCCCCTCACCGGAACCTCCCCTCACCGGAACCTCTCCTCACCGACAACTCACCGGAACCTCCCCTCACCGGCACCTCGCCGGAACCTCCCCTCACCGACACCTCACCGGAACCTCCCCTCACCGACACCTCACCGGAACCTCCCCTCACCGGCACCTCACCGGAACCTCCCCTCACCGAAACGTCACCAGAACCTACCCTCACCGGAACCTCCACTCACCGGAACCTCCCCTCACTGAAATCTCACCGGAACCTCCCCTCACCGAAACGTCACCAGAACCTACCCTCACCGGAACCTCCACTCACCGGAACCTCCCCTCACTGAAATCTCACCGGAACCTCCCCTCACCGACACCTCACCGGAGACACCTCACCGGAACCTCCCCTCACCGACACCTCACCGGAACCTCCCCTCACAGGAACCGCCCCTCACCGACACCTCACCGGAACCTCCCCTCACCGGAACCTCCCTCACCGACACCTCACCGGAACCTCCCCTCACCGGAACCTCCCCTCACCGGAACCTCCCCTCACCGACACCTCACCGGAACCTCCCCTCACCGACACCTGACCGGAACCTCCCCTCACCGACACCTCACCGGAACCTGTCCTCATCGGCACCTCACCGGAACCTCCCCTCACCGACACCTCACCATAACCTCCCCTCACCGTCACCTCGCCGGGACCTCCCCTCACCGGAACCTCCCCTCACCGTCACCTCGCCGGGACCTCCCCTCACCGGAACCTCCCCTCACCGGAACCTCTCCTCACCGACACCTCACCGGAACCTCCCCTCACCGGCACCTCGCCGGAACCTCCCCTCACCGACACCTCACCGGAACCTCCCCTCACCGACACCTCACTGGAACCTCCCCTCACCGGCACCTCACCGGAACCTCCCCTCACCGAAACGTCACCAGAACCTACCCTCACCGGAATCTCCACTCACCGGAACCTCCCCTCACTGAAATCTCACCGGAACCTCCCCTCACCGACACCTCACCGGAGACACCTCACCGGAACCTCCCCTCACCGACACCTCACCGGAACCTCCCCTCACAGGAACCTCCCCTCACCGACACCTCACCGGAACCTCCCCTCACCGGAACCTCCCTCACCGACACCTCACCGGAACCTCCCCTCACCGGAACCTCCCCTCACCGGAACCTCCCCTCACCGGAACCTCCCCTCACCGACACCTCACTGGAACCTCCCCTCACCGACACTTCACCGGAACCTCCCCTCACCGGAACCTCCCCTCACCGATACCTCACAGGAACCTCCCATCACCTCACCGGAACCTCCACTCACCGGAACCTCACCTCACTGGAACCTCCCCTCACCGGAACCTCCCCTCACCGACACCTCACCGGAACCTCTCCTCACCGACACCTCACTGGAACCTCCCCTCACCGACACCTCACTGGAACCTCCCCTCACCGACACCTCACCGGAACATCCCCTCACCGGAACCTCCCCTCACCGATACATCACTGGAACCTCCCCTCACCGGAACCTCCCCTCACCGACACCTCACCGGAACCTCTCCTCACCGACACCTCACCGGACCCTCCCCTCATGGGAACCTCCCCTCACCAACAGCTCACCGGAACATCCCCTCACCGACACCTCACCGGAACCTCCCCTCACCGGAACCTCCCCTCACCGACACCTCACCGGAACCTCCCCTCACCGGAACCTCCCCTCACCGATACCTCACTGGAACCTCCCCTCACCGGAACCTCCCCTCAGCGACACCTCACCGGAACCTCCCTTCACCGACACCTCACTGGAACCTCCCCTCACCGACACCTCACCGGAACCTCCCCTCACCAACCCCTCACCGGAACCTCCTCTCACCGACACCTCACCAGAACCTCCCCTCACCGACACCTCACCGGAATCTCCCCTCACCGGAATCTCCCCTCACCGACGCCTCACCAGAGACACCTGACCGGAACCTCCCCTCACCGACGCCTCACCGGAATCTCCCCTCACCGACACCTCACCGGAGACACCTCACCAGAACCTCACCTCACCGACACCTCACTGGAACCTCCCCTCACCGACACCTCACTGGAACCTCCCCTCACCGACACCTCACCGGAACCTCCCCTCACCGGAACCTCCCCTCACCGACACCTCACCGGAACCTCCCCTCACCGTCACCTCCCCTCACCGGAACCTCCCCTCACCGACACCTCACTGGAACCTCCCCTCACCGACACCTCACCGGAACCTCCCCTCACCGGAACCTCCCCTCACCGGAACCTCCCCTCACCGACACCTCACAGGAACCTCCCCTCACCGGAACCTCCCCTCACCGACACCTCACCGGAACCTCCCCTCACCGGAACCGTCCCTCACCGACACCTGACCGGAACCTCCGCTCACCGGCACCTCACCGGAGACACCTGACCGGAACCTCCCCTCACCGACGCCTCACCGGCACCTCCACTCATCGGAACCTCTCCTCACCGACACCTCACTGGAACTGCCCCTCACCAACACCTCAACGGAGACACCTCACCGGAACCACCCCTCACCGACACCTCACCGGAACCTCCCCTCACCGACACCTCACTGGAACCTCCCCTCACCGACACCTCACCGGAAACTCACCTCACCGACACCTCACCGGAACCTCCCCTCACCGACACCTCACTGGAGACAGCTCACCGGAACCTCCCCTCACCGGAACCTCGCCGGAACCTCCCCTCACCGGAACCTTCCCTCACCGACACCCCACCGGAACCTCCCCGCACCGGAACCTCCCCTCACCGGAACCTCCCCTCACCGACACCGCCCCTCACCGGAACCTCCCCTCACCGACACCGATCCTCACCGGAACCTCCCCTCACCGGAACCTCCCCTCACCGGAACCTCCCCTCACTGACACCTCACCGGAACCTCCCCTCACCGGGACCTCCCCTCACCGACACCTCACTGGAACCTCCCCTCACCGACACCTCACCGGAACCTCCCCTCAGCGACACCTCACCGGAACCTCCCCTCACCGACACCTGACCGGAACCTCCCCTCACCGACACCTCACCGGAACCTCCCCTCACCGACACCTCACCGGAGACACCTCACCTGAACCACCCCTCACCGGAACCTCCCCTCACCGGAACCTCCCCTCACCGGAACCTCCCCTCACCGACTCCTCACTGGAACCTCTCCTCACCGACACCCCACCGGAACCTCCCCTCACCGACACCTCACCGGAGCCTCCCCTCACCGGAACCTCCCCTCACCGACTCCTCACTGGAACCTCCCCTCACCGACACCTCACCGGAACCTCCCCTCACCGGATCCTCCCCTCACCGACACCTCACTGGAACCTCCCCTCACCAGAACCTCCCCTCACCGGAAACTCTCCTCACCGTCACCTTTACCGGAACCTCCCCTCACCGACACCTCACCGGAACCTGTCCTCACCGACACCTCACCGGAACCTCCCCTCCCCGACACCTCACCGGAACCTCCCTTCACCGACACCTCACTGGAACCTCCCCTCACCGGAACCTCCCCTCACCGACCCCTCACCGGAACCTCCTCTCACCGACACCTCACCGGAACCTCCCCTCACCGACACCTCACCGGAATCTCCCCTCACCGGAATCTCCCCTCACCGACACCTCACCAGAGACACCTGACCGGAACCTCCCCTCACTGACGCCTCACCGGAACCTCCCCTCACCGACACCTCACCGGAGACACCTCACCAGAACCTCACCTCACCGACACCTCACTGGAACCTCCCCTCACCGACACCTCACTGGAACCTCCCCTCACCGACACCTCACCGGAACCTCCCCTCACCGGAACCTCCCCTCACCGACACCTCACCGGAACCTCCCCTCACCGTCACCTCCCCTCACCGGAACCTCCCCTCACCGACACCTCACTGGAACCTCCCCTCACCGACACCTCACCGGAACCTCCCCTCACCGGAACCTCCCCTCACCGGAACCTCCCCTCACCGACACCTCACAGGAACCTCCCCTCACCGGAACCTCCCCTCACCGACACCTCACCGGAACCTCCCCTCACCGGAACCGTCCCTCACAGACACCTCACTGGAACTGCCCCTCACCAACACCTCAACGGAGACACCTCACCGGAACCACCCCTCACCGACACCTCACCGGAACCTCCCCTCACCGACACCTCACTGGAACCTCCCCTCACCGACACCTCACCGGAAACTCACCTCACCGACACCTCACCGGAACCTCCCCTCACCGACACCTCACTGGAGACAGCTCACCAGAACCTCCCCTCACCGGAACCTCGCCGGAACCTCCCCTCACCGGAACCTTCCCTCACCGACACCCCACCGGAACCTCCCCTCACCGGAACCTCCCCTCACCGGAACCTCCCCTCACCGACACCGACCCTCGCCGGAACCTCCCCTCACCGGAACTTCCCCTCACCGGAACCTCCCCTCACTGACACCTCACCGGAACCTCCCCTCACCGGGACCTCCCCTCACCGACACCTCACTGGAACCTCCCCTCACCGACACCTCACCGGAACCTCCCCTCACCGACACCTGACCGGAACCTCCCCTCACCGACACCTCACCGGAACCTGTCCTCACCGACACCTCACCGGAACCTCCCCTCCCCGACACCTCACCGGAACCTCCCCTCATCGGCACCTCACCGGAACCTCCCCTCACCGACACCTCACCATAACCTCCCCTCACCGGAACCTCCCCTCACCGTCACCTCGCCGGGACCTCCCCTCACCGGAACCTCCCCTCACCGGAACCTCTCCTCACCGACAACTCACCGGAACCTCCCCTCACCGGCACCTCGCCGGAACCTCCCCTCACCGACACCTCACCGGAACCTCCCCTCACCGACACCTCACCGGAACCTCCCCTCACCGGCACCTCACCGGAACCTCCCCTCACCGAAACGTCACCAGAACCTACCCTCACCGGAACCTCCACTCACCGGAACCTCCCCTCACTGAAATCTCACCGGAACCTCCCCTCACCGAAACGTCACCAGAACCTACCCTCACCGGAACCTCCACTCACCGGAACCTCCCCTCACTGAAATCTCACCGGAACCTCCCCTCACCGACACCTCACCGGAGACACCTCACCGGAACCTCCCCTCACCGACACCTCACCGGAACCTCCCCTCACAGGAACCGCCTCTCACCGACACCTCACCGGAACCTCCCCTCACCGGAACCTCCCTCACCGACACCTCACCGGAACCTCCCCTCACCGGAACCTCCCCTCACCGGAACCTCCCCTCACCGACACCTCACCGGAACCTCCCCTCACCGACACCTGACCGGAACCTCCCCTCACCGACACCTCACCGGAACCTGTCCTCATCGGCACCTCACCGGAACCTCCCCTCACCGACACCTCACCATAACCTCCCCTCACCGTCACCTCGCCGGGACCTCCCCTCACCGGAACCTCCCCTCACCGTCACCTCGCCGGGACCTCCCCTCACCGGAACCTCCCCTCACCGGAACCTCTCCTCACCGACACCTCACCGGAACCTCCCCTCACCGGCACCTCGCCGGAACCTCCCCTCACCGACACCTCACCGGAACCTCCCCTCACCGACACCTCACTGGAACCTCCCCTCACCGGCACCTCACCGGAACCTCCCCTCACCGAAACGTCACCAGAACCTACCCTCACCGGAATCTCCACTCACCGGAACCTCCCCTCACTGAAATCTCACCGGAACCTCCCCTCACCGACACCTCACCGGAGACACCTCACCGGAACCTCCCCTCACCGACACCTCACCGGAACCTCCCCTCACAGGAACCTCCCCTCACCGACACCTCACCGGAACCTCCCCTCACCGGAACCTCCCTCACCGACACCTCACCGGAACCTCCCCTCACCGGAACCTCCCCTCACCGGAACCTCCCCTCACCGGAACCTCCCCTCACCGACACCTCACTGGAACCTCCCCTCACCGACACTTCACCGGAACCTCCCCTCACCGGAACCTCCCCTCACCGATACCTCACAGGAACCTCCCATCACCTCACCGGAACCTCCACTCACCGGAACCTCACCTCACTGGAACCTCCCCTCACCGGAACCTCCCCTCACCGACACCTCACCGGAACCTCTCCTCACCGACACCTCACTGGAACCTCCCCTCACCGACACCTCACTGGAACCTCCCCTCACCGACACCTCACCGGAACCTCCCCTCACCGGAACCTCCCCTCACCGATACATCACTGGAACCTCCCCTCACCGGAACCTCCCCTCACCGACACCTCACCGGAACCTCTCCTCACCGACACCTCACCGGACCCTCCCCTCATGGGAACCTCCCCTCACCAACAGCTCACCGGAACATCCCCTCACCGACACCTCACCGGAACCTCCCCTCACCGGAACCTCCCCTCACCGACACCTCACCGGAACCTCCCCTCACCGGAACCTCCCCTCACCGATACCTCACTGGAACCTCCCCTCACCGGAACCTCCCCTCAGCGACACCTCACCGGAACCTCCCTTCACCGACACCTCACTGGAACCTCCCCTCACCGACACCTCACCGGAACCTCCCCTCACCAACCCCTCACCGGAACCTCCTCTCACCGACACCTCACCAGAACCTCCCCTCACCGACACCTCACCGGAATCTCCCCTCACCGGAATCTCCCCTCACCGACACCTCACCAGAGACACCTGACCGGAACCTCCCCTCACCGACGCCTCACCGGAATCTCCCCTCACCGACACCTCACCGGAGACACCTCACCAGAACCTCACCTCACCGACACCTCACTGGAACCTGCCCTCACCGACACCTCACTGGAACCTCCCCTCACCGACACCTCACCGGAACCTCCCCTCACCGGAACCTCCCCTCACCGACACCTCACCGGAACCTCCCCTCACCGTCACCTCCCCTCACCGGAACCTCCCCTCACCGACACCTCACTGGAACCTCCCCTCACCGACACCTCACCGGAACCTCCCCTCACCGGAACCTCCCCTCACCGGAACCTCCCCTCACCGACACCTCACAGGAACCTCCCCTCACCGGAACCTCCCCTCACCGACACCTCACCGGAACCTCCCCTCACCGGAACCGTCCCTCACCGACACCTGACCGGAACCTCCGCTCACCGGCACCTCACCGGAGACACCTGACCGGAACCTCCCCTCACCGACGCCTCACCGGCACCTCCACTCATCGGAACCTCTCCTCACCGACACCTCACTGGAACTGCCCCTCACCAACACCTCAACGGAGACACCTCACCGGAACCACCCCTCACCGACACCTCACCGGAACCTCCCCTCACCGACACCTCACTGGAACCTCCCCTCACCGACACCTCACCGGAAACTCACCTCACCGACACCTCACCGGAACCTCCCCTCACCGACACCTCACTGGAGACAGCTCACCGGAACCTCCCCTCACCGGAACCTCGCCGGAACCTCCCCTCACCGGAACCTTCCCTCACCGACACCCCACCGGAACCTCCCCGCACCGGAACCTCCCCTCACCGGAACCTCCCCTCACCGACACCGCCCCTCACCGGAACCTCCCCTCACCGACACCGATCCTCACCGGAACCTCCCCTCACCGGAACCTCCCCTCACCGGAACCTCCCCTCACTGACACCTCACCGGAACCTCCCCTCACCGGGACCTCCCCTCACCGACACCTCACTGGAACCTCCCCTCACCGACACCTCACCGGAACCTCCCCTCAGCGACACCTCACCGGAACCTCCCCTCACCGACACCTGACCGGAACCTCCCCTCACCGACACCTCACCGGAACCTCCCCTCACCGACACCTCACCGGAGACACCTCACCTGAACCACCCCTCACCGGAACCTCCCCTCACCGGAACCTCCCCTCACCGGAACCTCCCCTCACCGACTCCTCACTGGAACCTCTCCTCACCGACACCCCACCGGAACCTCCCCTCACCGACACCTCACCGGAGCCTCCCCTCACCGGAACCTCCCCTCACCGACTCCTCACTGGAACCTCCCCTCACCGACACCTCACCGGAACCTCCCCTCACCGGATCCTCCCCTCACCGACACCTCACTGGAACCTCCCCTCACCAGAACCTCCCCTCACCGGAAACTCTCCTCACCGTCACCTTTACCGGAACCTCCCCTCACCGACACCTCACCGGAACCTGTCCTCACCGACACCTCACCGGAACCTCCCCTCCCCGACACCTCACCGGAACCTCCCCTCACCGACACCTCACCGGAACCTCCCCTCATCGGCACCTCACCGGAACCTCCCCTCACCGACACCTCACCATAACCTCCCCTCACCGGAAACTCCCCTCACCGTCACCTCGCCGGGACCTCCCCTCACCGGAACCTCCCCTCACCGGAACCTCTCCTCACCGACACCTCACCGGAACCTCCCCTCACCGGCACCTCGCCGGAACCTCCCCTCACCGACACCTCACCGGAACCTCCCCTCACCGACACCTCACTGGAACCTCCCCTCACCGGCACCTCACCGGGACCTCCCCTCACCGGCACCTCGCCGGAACCTCCCCTCACCGTCACCTCGCCGGAACCTCCCCTCACCGACACCTCACCGGAACCTCCCCTCACCGACGCCTCACTGGAACCTCCCCTCACCGGAACCTCCCCTCACCGGCACCTCACTGGAACCTCTCCTCACCGACACCTCACCGGAACCTCCCCTCACAGGAACCTCCCCTCACCGGCACCTCACCGGAACCTCCCCTCACCGGAACCTCCCCTCACCGGCACCTCACCGGAACCTCCCCTCACCGGCACCTCGCCGGAACCTCCCCTCACCGTCACCTCGCCGGAACCTCCCCTCACCGACACCTCACCGTAACCTCCCCTCGCCGACACCTCACCGGAACCTCCCCTCACAGGAACCTCCCCTCACCGACACCTCACCGGAACCTCCCCTCACCGGAACCTCCCTCACCGACACCTCACCGGAACCTCCCCTCACCGGAACCTCCCCTCACCGGAACCTCCCCTCACCGACACCTGACCGGAACCTCCCCTCACCGACACCTCACCGGAACCTCCCCTCACCGACACCTGACCGGAACCTCCCCTCACCGACACCTCACCGGAACCTCCCCTCACCGACACCTCACCGGAACCTGTCCTCATCGGCACCTCACCGGAACCTCCCCTCACCGACACCTCACCATAACCTCCCCTCACCGGAACCTCCCCTCACCGTCACCTCGCCGGGACCTCCCCTCACCGGAACCTCCCCTCACCGTCACCTCGCCGGGACCTCCCCTCACCGGAACCTCCCCTCACCGGAACCTCTCCTCACCGACACCTCACCGGAACCTCCCCTCACCGGCACCTCGCCGGAACCTCCCCTCACCGACACCTCACCGGAACCTCCCCTCACCGACACCTCATTGGAACCTCCCCTCACCGGAATCTCCACTCACCGGAACCTCCCCTCACTGAAATCTCACCGGAACCTCCCCTCACCGACACCTCACCGGAGACACCTCACCGGAGACACCTCACCGGAACCTCCCCTCACCGACACCTCACCGGAACCTCCCCTCACAGGAACCTCCCCTCACCGACACCTCACCGGAACCTCCCCTCACCGGAACCTCCCTCACCGACACCTCACCGGAACCTCCCCTCACCGGAACCTCCCCTCACCGGAACCTCCCCTCACCGACACCTCACTGGAACCTCCTCTCACCGACACTTCACCGGAACCTCCCCTCACCGGAACCTCCCCTCACCGATACCTCACAGGAACCTCCCATCACCTCACCGGAACCTCCACTCACCGGAACCTCACCTCACTGGAACCTCCCCTCACCGGAACCTCCCCTCACCGACACCTCACCGGAACCTCTCCTCACCGACACCTCACTGGAACCTCCCCTCACCGACACCTCACTGGAACCTCCCCTCACCGACACCTCACCGGAACCTCCCCTCACCGGAACCTCCCCTCACCGATACATCACTGGAACCTCCCCTCACCGGAACCTCCCCTCACCGACACCTCACCGGAACCTCTCCTCACCGACACCTCACCGGACCCTCCCCTCATGGGAACCTCCCCTCACCAACACCTCACCGGAACCTCCCCTCACCGACACCTCACCGGAACCTCCCCTCACCGGAACCTCCCCTCACCGACACCTCACCGGAACCTCCCCTCACAGGAACCTCCCCTCACCGATACCTCACTGGAACCTCCCCTCACCGGAACCTCCCCTCAGCGACACCTCACTGGAACCTCCCCTCACCGACACCTCACCGGAACCTCCCCTCACCAACCCCTCACCGGAACCTCCTCTCACCGACACCTCACCAGAACCTCCCCTCACCGACACCTCACCGGAATCTCCCCTCACCGGAATCTCCCCTCACCGACACCTCACCAGAGACACCTGACCGGAACCTCCCCTCACCGACGCCTCACCGGAACCTCCCCTCACCGACACCTCACCGGAGACACCTCACCAGAACCTCACCTCACCGACACCTCACTGGAACCTCCCCTCACCGACACCTCACTGGAACCTCCCCTCACCGACACCTCACCGGAACCTCCCCTCACCGGAACCTCCCCTCACCGACACCTCACCGGAACCTCCCCTCACCGTCACCTCCCCTCACCGGAACCTTCCCTCACCGACACCTCACTGGAACCTCCCCTCACCGACACCTCACCGGAACCTCCCCTCACCGGAACCTCCCCTCACCGGAACCTCCCCTCACCGACACCTCACAGGAACCTCCCCTCACCGGAACCTCCCCTCACCGACACCTCACCGGAACCTCCCCTCACCGGAACCGTCCCTCACCGACACCTGACCGGAACCTCCGCTCACCGGCACCTCACCGGAGACACCTGACCGGAACCTCCCCTCACCGACGCCTCACCGGCACCTCCACTCATCGGAACCTCTCCTCACCGACACCTCACTGGAACTGCCCCTCACCAACACCTCAACGGAGACACCTCACCGGAACCACCCCTCACCGACACCTCACCGGAACCTCCCCTCACCGACACCTCACTGGAACCTCCCCTCACCGACACCTCACCGGAAACTCACCTCACCGACACCTCACCGGAACCTCCCCTCACCGACACCTCACTGGAGACAGCTCACCGGAACCTCCCCTCACCGGAACCTCGCCGGAACCTCCCCTCACCGGAACCTTCCCTCACCGACACCCCACCGGAACCTCCCCGCACCGGAACCTCCCCGCACCGGAACCTCCCCTCACCGACACCGCCCCTCACCGGAACCTCCCCTCACCGACACCGATCCTCACCGGAACCTCCCCTCACCGGAACCTCCCCTCACCGGAACCTCCCCTCACTGACACCTCACCGGAACCTCCCCTCACCGGGACCTCCCCTCACCGACACCTCACTGGAACCTCCCCTCACCGACACCTCACCGGAACCTCCCCTCAGCGACACCTCACCGGAACCTCCCCTCACCGACACCTGACCGGAACCTCCCCTCACCGACACCTCACCGGAACCTCCCCTCACCGACACCTCACCGGAGACACCTCACCTGAACCACCCCTCACCGGAACCTCCCCTCACCGGAACCTCACCGGAACCTCCCCTCACCGGAACCTCCCCTCACCGACTCCTCACTGGAACCTCTCCTCACCGACACCCCACCAGAACCTCCCCTCACCGACACCTCACCGGAGCCTCCCCTCACCGGAACCTCCCCTCACCGACTCCTCACTGGAACCTCCCCTCACCGACACCTCACCGGAACCTCCCCTCACCGGATCCTCCCCTCACCGACACCTCACTGGAACCTCCCCTCACCAGAACCTCCCCTCACCGGAAACTCTCCTCACCGTCACCTTTACCGGAACCTCCCCTCACCGACACCTCACCGGAACCTGTCCTCACCGACACCTCACCGGAACCTCCCCTCCCCGACACCTCACCGGAACCTCCCCTCACCGACACCTCACCGGAACCTCCCCTCATCGGCACCTCACCGGAACCTCCCCTCACCGACACCTCACCATAACCTCCCCTCACCAGAACCTCCCCTCACCGTCACCTCGCCGGGACCTCCCCTCACCGGAACCTCCCCTCACCGGAACCTCTCCTCACCGACACCTCACCGGAACCTCCCCTCACCGGCACCTCGCCGGAACCTCCCCTCACCGACACCTCACCGGAACCTCCCCTCACCGACACCTCACTGGAACCTCCCCTCACCGGCACCTCACCGGAACCTCCCCTCACCGGCACCTCGCCGGAACCTCCCCTCACCGTCACCTCGCCGGAACCTCCCCTCACCGACACCTCACCGGAACCTCCCCTCACCGACGCCTCACTGGAACCTCCCCTCACCGGAACCTCCCCTCACCGGCACCTCCCCTCACCGACAGCTCACCAGCACCTCGCCGGAACCTCCCCTCACCGGCACCTCGCCGGAACCTCCCCTCACCGGAACCTCCCCTCACCGACACCTCATTGGAACCTCCCCTCACCGGAACCTCCCCTCACCGACACCTCGCCGGAACCTCCCCTCACCGGCACCTCACCAGAACCTCACCTCACCGACACCTTGTCGGAACCTCTCCTCACCGACACCTCGCCGGAACCTCCCCTCACCGGCACCTCACCGGAACCTCCCCTCACTGGCACCTCACCGTAACCTCCCCACACCGACACATCACCGTAACCTCCCCTCACCGGCACCTCGCCGGAACCTCGCCTCACCGACACCTCGCCGGAACCGCCGCTCACCGACACCTCACTGGAACCTCCGCTCACCGACACCTCGCCGGAACCTCCCCTCACCGACACCTCGCCGGAACCTCGCTCACCAACACCTCGCCGGAACCTCCGCTCACCGACACCTCACCGGAACCTCAGCTCACCGACACCTCGCCGGAACCTCCCCTCACCGAAACCTCGCCGGAACCTCCGCTCACCAACACCTCGCCGGAACCTCCCCTCACCGAAACCTCGCCGGAACCTCCGCTCACCAACACCTCGCCGGAACCTCCCCTCACCGACACCTCGCCGGATCCTCCCCTCACCGACACCTCGCCGGATCCTCCCCTCACCGGCAGCTCACTGGCACCTCGTCGACACCTCACCGGCATCTCCCATCACTGGCACCTCGCATGCACCTAGCCGGCAGCTCACCAGCCCCTCACCAGCAACTAGTTGGCACCTCACCGGCAACTCAGCGGCTTTTCTCGCCATATTGTCCAACACATTGAAGAAAGAAATCCTGGAGACTTGTCCCACGCCATTATGCTGATGATGCGGGGCCTGAGAAAAACTGGCAATGTCGGGTTTCCGGTTTACAAAAAGGAACCCCCCCCCCACCCCCGCACACAGAGATCCACCCCCCCCATACCCCCAAGCACAAGGACCTCCCAGCAGGGGCACGGGCAACACCCTCCCTGTGGAGCCCCCCAGAGAGAGCCCTCTGGCACTCGCCGGGATGGCAGAAGTGCCGGGGGCAGTGCTGGGACAGTGCCAGGGGACCGTGCCAGGGGGACAGTGCTGGGGGCAGTGCCGGGGGCAGTGCCAGGGGGACAGTGCCAGGAGGCAGTGCCAGGAGGCAGTGCTGGGACAGTGCCAGGGGGCAGTGCCGGGGGCAGTGCCAGGGGGACAGTGCTGGGGGCAGTGCCGGGGCAGTGCCAGGGGGACAGTGCCAGGAGGCAGTGCCAGGAGGCAGTGCTGGGACAGTGCCAGGGGGCAGTGCTGGGGGCAGTGCCAGGGGACAGTGCCAGGGGGCAGTGCCGGGGGCAGTGCCAGGGGGACAGTGCTGGGGGCAGTGCCAGGGGGCAGTGTCAGGGGGCAGTGTCAGGGGGCAGTGCCGGGGGCAGTGCCAATGGGCAGTGCCGGGGCAGTGCCGGGGGCAGTGCCAGGGGGCAGTGCTGGGGACAGTGCCAGGGGGCAGTGCCGGGGGCAGTGCCAGGGGGCAGTGCCAGGGGGTAGTGCCAGGGGGCAGTGCCAGGGAGCAGTGCTGGGGACAGTGCCAATGGGCAGTGCCAGGGGGCAGTGCCGGGGGCAGTACCAGGGGGCAGTGGTGGGGGCAGTGCCGGGGGCAGTGCCAGGGGGGCTAGCTGGGGTACTGCCCAGGTGTGTTCCAACCCCCCCTTGGGGCTATATTTACCTGTGTATCCCTTTCAGGTTTCCTTCACCTTGATCTCATCTGTAAAAACCTGTTGTAAACCTCGCCGCGTGATGTCATGTTGGCGAGTGAGAAGTGCCAACGCGGGGGTATTGTTCACGGGAGCCCGCTAAATGTATTGAAATGAGGATCCCGATCTTCCTGGGCGGGATCTTGGTTACACCACAGCGGGAGACGGGGATAATCGAGCCACAAGATCTTGCTGGCGAACATCTCTCTTTTGGCCTCTCGTGGGATTTCACAGCCGCGGTCAACATGACTCCCAGTCCCTTCCAGGCACTATCATACCTTTGAAGAAGATGGGTGGGCTTTTCTGGCTGTTCACAATAGCGGGACCTTACATCCCACCGATGGTGCGCCCCCGCCGTGGATTTCAAGATGGTGAGGGGTGCGTTCAACGGGAAACCCCGTTGGCAACAGCAGGACCACAGAATTCTGCCGCTAGCCAATGTGTGCCGCTCTCCACCGCTGCAGAACACACCGCGGGGGGGGGGGGGGGAGGGAAATCCCACCCATTGTGGGGGGGGGGAGGGAGGGAAATCCCACACATCGCGGGGGGGAGGGAGGGAAATCCCACCCATTGTGGGGGGGGAGGAGGGAAATCCCACCCATCGCGGGGGGCGGGGAGGGAAATCCCACCCATCGCGGGGGGCGGGGAGGGAAATCTCACCCATCGCGGGGGGGGGAGGGAAATCCCACCCATCGCGGGGGGGGGGAGGGAAATCCCACCCATCGCAGGGGGCGGGGAGGGAAATCCCACCCATCGCGGGGGGGGGGGGAAGGGGGGGAAGGGAGGGAAATCCCATCCATCATGGGGGGGGAGAGGGAAATACCACCCATCGTGGGGGGGAGGGAAATCCCACCCATCGCCGGGGGGCGGGGGGGAGGGAAATCCCACCCATCATGGGGGGGGAGAGGGAAATCCCACCCATCGTGGGGGGGAGGGAAATCCCACCCATCGCCGGGGGGCGGGGGGGAGGGAAATCCCACCCATCATGGGGGGGGGGGGAGAGGGAAATCCCACCCATCGTGGGGGGGAGGGAAATCCCACCCATCGCCGGGGGGCGGGGGGGAGGGAAATCCCACCCATCATGGGGGGGGGGGGGGAGAGGGAAATCCCACCCATCGTGGGGGGGCAGGGAAATCCCACCCATCGCTGGGGGGGAGGAAGGGAAATCACGCCCATTGCGGGGGAGAGGGAAATCGCACCCAGCGCGGGGGGGGGAGGAGGGAAATCCCACCCATCGCGGGGGGGGGGGGGGGGGGGGGGGGGAGGAGGGAAATCCCACCCATCGCGGGGGGGGGGGGGGGGGGGGGGAGGGAAATCCCACCCATTGCGGGGGGGGGGAGGGAAATCCCACCCATTTTATCACATCGCAACAGATCTCAAAGTTTAAATCTGAAGTTAATGAACAAGTGAACAACCCAGCCGTTATGTTATCTATTCTTTAAGTAGATCAACGATTACAAATCAGAAAACAAACCAGCTTTCTAAATGTATGGTCCTAGAAATGCAAATGTGAACATTTTCAATCACTCGGCTCTCTCCATAGGTTATTATTCCTTGTCCATCTCTTTCAGTCCAGTTGCTGGACCTGTAACTGCATCTTTACCACACGAAGGAGATAAAACCAGCTTTGATGGAATGATTTAGTAAGCTCAGAGAAGGAGGCAAAAGAGGGGGAGGTGTGGCGCTGCTAGTCAAGAGCAGTATTACGGTGGCGGAGAGGATGCTAGATGGGGACTCTTCTTCCGAGGTAGTATGGGCTGAGGTTAGAAACAGGAAAGGAGAGGTCACCCTGTTGGGAGTTTTTTATAGGCCTCCTAATAGTTCTAGGGATGTAGAGGAAAGGATGGCGAAGATGATTCTGGATAAGAGCGAAAGTAACAGGGTAGTTATGATGGGAGACTTTAACTTTCCAAATATTGACTGGAAAAGATATAGTTTGAGTACATTAGATGGGTCGTTTTTTGTATAATGTGTGCAGGAGGGTTTCCTGACACAATATGTTGACAGGCCAACAAGAGGCGAGGCCACGTTGGATTTGGTTTTGGGTAATGAACCAGGCCAGGTGTTAGATTTGGAGGTAGGAGAGCACTTTGGGGACAGTGACCACAATTCGGTGACGTTTACGTTAGTGATGGAAAGGGATAAGTATACACCGCAGGGCAAGAGTTATAGCTGGGGGAAGGGCAATTATGATGCCATTAGACGTGACTTGGTGGGGGATAGGTTGGAGAAGTAGGCTGCAAGTGTTGGGCACACTGGATAAGTGGAGCTTGTTCAAGGAACAGCTACTGCGTGTTCTTGATAAGTACGTACCGGTCAGGCAGGGAGGAAGGCGTAGAGCGAGGGAACCGTGGTTTACCAAAGAAGTGGAATCTCTTGTTAAGAGGAAGAAGGAGGCCTATGTGAAGATGAGGTGTGAAGTTTCAGTTGGGGCGATGGATAGTTACAAGGTAGCGAGGAAGGATCTAAAGAGAGAGCTAAGACGAGCAAGGAGGGGACATGAGAAGTATTTGGCAGGTAGGATCAAGGAAAACCCAAAAGCTTTCTATAGGTATGTCAGGAATAAGCGAATGACTAGGGTAAGAGTAGGGCCAGTCAAGGACAGGGATGGGAAGTTGTGTGTGGAGTCTGAAGAGATAGGCGAGATACTAAATGAATATTTTTCGTCAGTATTCACTCAGGAAAAAGATAATGTTGTAGAGGAGAATGCTGAGACCCAGGCTATTAGAATAGATGGCATTGAGGTACGTAGGGAAGAGGTGTTGGCAATTCTGGACAGGCTGAAAATAGATAAGTCCCCGGGGCCTGATGGGATTTATCCTAGGATTCTCTGGGAGGCCAGGGAAGAGATTGCTGGGCCTTTGGCTTTGATTTTTATGTCATCATTGGCTACAGGAATAGTGCCAGAGGACTGGAGGATAGCAAATGTGGTCCCTTTGTTCAAAAAAGGGAGTAGAGACAACCCCGGCAACTATAGACCGGTAGGCCTCACGTCTGTAGTGGGTAAAGTCTTGGAGGGGATAATAAGAGACAAGATTTATAATCATCTAGATAGGAATAATATGATCAGGGATAGTCAGCATGGCTTTGTGAAGGGTAGGTCATGCCTCACAAACCTGATCGAGTTCTTTGAGAAGGTGACTGAACAGGTAGACGAGGGTAGAGCAGTTGATGTGGTGTATATGGATTTCAGTAAAGCGTTTGATAAGGTTCCCCACGGTAGGCTATTGCAGAAAATACGGAGGCTGGGGATTGAGGGTGATTTAGAGATGTGGATCAGAAATTGGCTAGCTGAAAGAAGACAGAGGGTGGTGGTTGATGGGAAATGTTCAGAATGGAGTTCAGTTACAAGTGGCGTACCACAAGGATCTGTTCTGGGGCCGTTGCTGTTTGTCATTTTTATCAATGACCTAGAGGAAGGCGCAGAAGGGTGGGTGAGTAAATTTGCAGACGACACTAAAGTCGGTGGTGTTGTCGACAGTGTGGGAGGAAGTAGCAGGTTACAGAGGGACATAGATAAGCTGCAGAGCTGGGCTGAGAGGTGGCAAATGGAGTTTAATGTAGAGAGGTGTGAGGTGATTCACTTTGGAAGGAATAACAGGAATGCAGAATATTTGGCTAATGGTAAAGTTCTTGGAAGTGTGGATGAGCAGAGGGATCTAGGTGTCCATGTACATAGACCCCTGAAAGTTGCCACCCAGGTTGATAGGGTTGTGAAGAAGGCCTATGGAGTGTTGGCCTTTATTGGTAGAGGGATTGAGTTCCGGAGTCATGAGGTCATGTTGCAGCTGTACAGAACTCTGGTACGGCCGCATTTGGAGTATTGCGTACAGTTCTGGTCACCGCATTATCGGAAGGACGTGGAGGCTTTGGAGCGGGTGCAGAGGAGATTTACCAGGATGTTGCCTGGTATGGAGGGAAAATCTTATGAGGAAAGGCTGATGGACTTGAGGTTGTTTTCGTTGGAGAGAAGAAGGTTAAGAGGAGACTTAATAGAGGCATACAAAATGATCAGGGGGTTAGATAGGGTGGACAGTGAGAGCCTTCTCCCGCGGATGGAAATGGCTGGCACGAGGGGACATAGCTTGAAACTGAGGGGTAATAGATATAGGACAGAGGTCAGAGGTAGGTTCTTTACGCAAAGAGTGGTGAGGCCGTGGAATGCCCTACCTGCAACAGTAGTGAACTCGCCAACGTTGAGGGCATTTAAAAGTTTATTGGATAAGCATATGGATGATAATGGCATAGTGTAGGTTAGATGGCTTTTGTTTCGGTGCAACATCGTGGGCCGAAGGGCCTGTACTGCGCTATATCGTTCAAAACATCAACTATAATGGTGGTGCTGCCCTTGTCTGTATTTTTAAGGTGCTGATTAGAGTGCCCATAAAGCTGGCTTGGTGTCAAGAGGAGGGTTACTCGCCAAAGAATTGGCTGGTCCAGTTAACGGTGGTGCGTAGAATGTTGATGGTTGAGGAATTGACAATGGTAATGCCACTGCATGTCAATGGGAGATGGTTAGATTCTCTCTTATAGGCGATATTCATCCATCTCCACTTGTGTGGAACATACAATATTTGCTACTTACCTGAATATTAATTCTGTATCTGTTGCTAATTTCAAATTGGAGATTGATTGGTTTTTTTGTTAACCAAAGGTAGGAAGGGATATGGGACGAAGTGGAGTTACGTCACAGACTGGACATGAGGCAGTGACTTAGTGGTATAGTCACTGGACTAGTAAAGCAGAGACCCAGAGTAATGTTCTGGGGACCAAGGTTCAAATCCCGCTGTCATAATATACACCAGTATATCATGGTGCAGACACACACTGATGGACACACAGTGGGACCAATCAACACACACAACACCGCAGCCAATCACCAGTGAGAGCACACGCACTATAAGGACAGGGGGCATCAGAGTTCCCGTTCTTGGGAGTAGCAGCCAGCTCGGAGCACAGAGCTCGCAGCCTGCAACACAGACATTCACCATGTGCTGAGTGCATCAACTGGTTAGGATAAGGTTAAGGTCTAGTTAAAGCTGGTATCGTATTTACCCACAGTTCAACTATGTTTAAATAGTTAACCTTGTAATAAAATAGAGTTGCAACACTTCAAGTGTTGGTGACCTGTTTGTGATCCAGAACACCCAACACATCGTGGTACCACACGTGGTTGCGTACTAGCACTTCTTAGACCTACCTGCAAGTGATCTGCCTTCCGCCAGCCTTCCGTCACCCTGCAACATGGACAACATCAGCCCGCCGCCGCCGCTCCGCATCGCCGGCAACCTAGGGGTCAACTGGAAGATATTCAAACAGTGCTTCCAGCTCTTCGTCGAAGCCACGGACAGGGAGGGTGCCTCATTTACCAGGAAGATCGCTCTGCTCCTCTCCACGGCCGGAGACCATGCCATCCACATTTTCAAATCTCTCACCTTTGTGGATGACGAAGACAAGACAAACTTTAAGACAGTTCTCTTCAAGTTTGACACTCGCTGCAGCATAGAGGTGAACGCTATGTGTTCCAACAGCGTTTGCAAGGTAAGGACGAACCTTTCCAATTCTTTCTCACGCACCTCCGCATCCTTGCGCAATCTTGCAGCTACGGGCCCACCTCCGACTCCATGATACGCGACCAGATCGTTTTCGGTGTTCAGTCGGACCCCCTACGACAGCAGCTCCTCAAAGTTAAGCAACTCACCCTAGCAACCACCAGCAAGACCTGTGTCCTGCATGAAAATGCCACCAGTCGGTATTCCCACATCCAAGCGGCTGAAACGGCGCGGCAAGGTCCCCACGAGGTGGAACAGGTCCAAGTAATTGAGCAACTCCAGGGCCTCAGCCTGGATGGGGGCAGCCATTTTGCACGCTTTTCGCGGACTCCTGCGCTTGTACGCACCAAACGAGGGGACGGCAACGTGGAGGAACGTAATGCGCAGGCGCGCACCACGTAGGACCGCACCGCACATGCGCGGTGGCGCAGGGAACGTGCTGACGTCACGACGTGCGGCAACTGTGGCTCCGCCCATTTAAAGCGGCAATGCCCCGCAAAATCTCGACAATGCCTACGATGTGGCAGACTTGGCCACTATGCTGCCTGCTGTCGAACAGCTCAGCCTGCCAATTCATATCGCTTCAGCCAGCCTCGCAGGAATGTCCGGGCAATTCAACCCACGGTCACCGAGTCCGATTCCCACACAACAGTGACACCGAGGACCCGGAGGCGCCTTTTCGAGTCGGTGTTCGTAACAAAAAACAGGCTGTCCCCGAATCAAAGATACCAGCCGCTGTCGGTATACAGCATCGATCCAGACGATGAGCGGTGTGCCACCCTCATGGTCAACCGGACCCAAATACGATTCCGCCTGGACACTGGTGCCTCCACCAATCTCATGGCGTGGTCTGCTTTCCAAAGCCTTCGGGTTCAACCAACCATTCTCCCATCGGCCTGCCAGCTAGTGGACTACAATGGCAACATCATTCCTGCTACCGGCTCGTGCCAACTCGAAGTGACGCACAACTCATGAAAAGCCATCCTTCCTTTTGAGATCGTGGGCTCCTCGAAGGACTCTCTGCTTGGCGCACAGGCGTGCAAACTGCTAAACCTCGTTCAAAGAGTACACGCTCTCTCTCCCGATGACACGTCCACCTTCCAGGATGCAGACTTCAGGGCGCAACTCGATGCCATCATCGACCAGCACTGCGACGTTTTCGAAGGCATGGGCACGCTTCCATATACTTACAAGATCATACTCAAACAAAATGCCACGCCTGTGGTGCATGCACCTCGCAGAGTCCAAGCACCCCTTAAGGACCGCCTCAAGCAGCAGCTGCAGGACCTCCAAGACCAAGGAGCGACCTACAGAGTCACGGAACCAACCGACTGGGTCAGCTCCATGGTGTGCGTAAAGAAGCCTTCTGGCGAGCTCAGAATCTGCATTGATCCAAAGGATCTGAATCGCAACATAATGAGGGAGCATTACCCAATCCCCAAGCGCAGAGATCACATGCGAGATGGTTCGGGCCAAGCTCTTCACCAAACTTGACTCCTCGAAAGGATTCTGGCAAACTCAACTAGACAGGTCCAGCAGAAAACTGTGTTCCTTTAACACCCCTTTTGGCAGATATTGTGACAACAGGATGCCATTTGGGATCATATCGGCGTCAGAAGTATTTCATAGGATCATGGAGCAAATGATGGAAGGCATTGAAGGTGTTTGCGTCTATGTTGACGACATAATCATTTGGTCCACCACCCCAGGAGCATATCAGCCGACTCCAGCGCGTTTTCAAACGCATACGGGAGCAGGGCCTACACCTCAACAGA
This sequence comes from Scyliorhinus torazame, assembly GCF_047496885.1. Lineage (NCBI taxonomy): Eukaryota > Metazoa > Chordata > Chondrichthyes > Carcharhiniformes > Scyliorhinidae > Scyliorhinus > Scyliorhinus torazame. The sequence continues at coordinate 3,829,763 of NC_092733.1, read as the reverse complement.
GCCAAATGCTCCTTCGGCCAGACGGAACTCAAGTTCCTAGGGGACCACATCTCCCAGTTGGGTGTGCGGCCGGATGCGGACAAGGTGGCTGCCATCACGGACATGAAAAAGCCAGAGGACAAGAAGGCGGTCCTCCGATTTCTGGGGATGGTCAACTTCCTCGGGAAGTTCATCCCTAACCTCGCCTCTCATACCACGGCTCTCAGGAACCTGGTCAGGAAGACGACTGACTTCCAATGGCTCCCTGCCCACGAGCGCGAATGGAGAGAACTCAAAACAAAACTCACCACGGCCCCGGTGTTGGCCTTTTTCGATTCAGCGAAGGACACAAGAATTTCGACAGATGCCAGCCAATCTGGCATTGGGGCAGTGCTCCTGCAACGCGATGAGGCCTCATCATGGGCCCCCGTTGCATATGCGTCACACGCCATGACCCCCACAGAACAGCGCTACGCGCAGATAGAAAAGGAGTGCCTGGGCCTGTTGACCGGTGTCGTCAAATTTCATGATTATGTGTACGGCCTTCCCCAATTCACCGTCGAGACCGACCATCGCCCACTGGTCAATATAATACAAAAAGACTTGAACGACATGACGCCTCGCCTCCAGCTGATTCTGCTCAAACCTTGACGATACGACTTTCAGCTCGTATATGTCATGATATTCAAACACACACATCATGATGGACACACTAACAGGCAAATCAGAGTACACAACACCACAACCAATCACAGACAAGAACACCAACCACATAAAAAGCACGAGCACGACACCTGGTGGTCAGTAGGTCTGGGGAGAAGGGAACAAGAAAGAGCTGTTAAAACATCACAAGCAGGGAACCCCCCACGTGCAGAGTGCAAAGACCAAACTGTAAATAGTAAGTTTAAATAAAGTAGCGTTGTACCATATGCAACCGTGTTGGCTCATCTGTGTGTCAGAACACCCAACACCACATGGTACAGGAGTGGATCGATACCTGCCTACTAACCTGCCATTCTGGACATGGACCACACCGGCAAACCGCAGCCGATGCAAGTCGCGGGGAACCTAGGTACCAACTGGAAGCTCTACAGGCAGCGATTTGACCTGTACATCCGTGCCACCGAAAAACAGAATGTCTCGGATGACACGAAGATTGCAATGCTCCTCTTCTACGCAGGTCCGCACGCCACCGACGTCTTCAACTCACTGGTGTTCGAAGAAGGCGAAAACCAAGCCAAATATGACACGGTCATCCTCAAACTGGACCAGCACTTTCAAGTTGAAGTAAATGAAAGTTTTGAAAGATACCTCTTTCAGCAACGCCTGCAAGGTAAGGAGGAGCTTTTTCAACCCTTTTTGACGCACCTCCGGATTCTAGCGCAGTCCTGCGGTTACGGCACCACCACAGAGCCCATGATCAGGGACCAGATTGTTTTTGGCGTTGCCTCTAGTGGCCTACGCCAGCAGCTTCTTAAAATGAAAAGCCTCACCTTAGCGTCTGCTGTGGAAGCCTGTGTCCTCCACGAAAATGCTACCTGCCGTTTTGCCCGATTTCAGGCGTCTGAGTTGGCACGGAGGGGGTCCCCAGCCGTCGAATCGGCAAGCCAGGCCGCCCACGACGTCGAACGCATCCAGGCCGTCGATTACTTCCCGACCCACGGCCCGAACGACAGCGGCCGCTTCCCGCGCTTTTCGCGGTCTCCCGCGCAGGTGCGCGCCAAAAATAACGGCCACAACGAGGGACGCACTGCGCAGGCGCGCCCACCGCAAGATCGCACTGCGCATGCGCAGTGGCGCAACGAACGCCGTGACGTCATGACGTGCGGCAATTGTGGAGCTCTACATTTAAAAGGGCAATGTCCTGCAAAAAACCGACAGTGCCACAGATGTGGCACGATGGGCCACTACGCAGCCCACTGTCGTTCGGCTCAACCCATGGATCCGGCGCATCCTCGACAACCTCGCAGACAAGTCAGGACCGTCCAGCCCACGCATCAAGACTTCCAGTTAAGTGATGCAGATGACCAGGATGCCTTCCGAGTTTCCGTCATTGATGTCAACAAGGTCAATGCCATCAATCCAGCCGATGAGTGGTGTGCCACCCTGACGGTCAACCCGAACTCGTCGCAAGCCCATTAGACTGGACTTATAATACCGTTCATATGTTTAACAAGTTGCACAATTTTACATGATAACCTGTTGTTGTTTATCGTTCCAGATGTCGTCTGACTGGACAACTGTTCAAGTTTTTTTTTTCTTCTTCTCTCGTTCGCATTTATGTTATGTTATGGTACAACTTGGTTCATGTGACGCACCCGACATCGCCCCATGTACATAGTTCCGTCATATGCACATGCTGCACACGACACACACACACTCTTAGATGCACTCACGACACGATCATATTTTTTACCACGTAGGCACATATCTTTGTAAAAAGGGGGGATGTCATGATATTCAAACACACACATCATGATGGACACACTAACAGGCAAATCAGAGTACACAACACCACAACCAATCACAGACAAGAACACCAACCACATAAAAAGCACGAGCACGACACCTGGTGATCAGTAGGTCTGGGGAGAAGGGAACAAGAAAGAGCTGTTAAAACATCACAAGCAGGGAACCCCCCACGTGCAGAGTGCAAAGACCAAACTGTAAATAGTAAGTTTAAATAAAGTAGCGTTGTACCATATGCAACCGTGTTGGCTCATCTGTGTGTCAGAACACCCAACACCACAGTATATACCCCGGGCAAAGACCTGATGATAGCCGACGCTCTGTCCAGGGCAGTCAACACCCCGTGTGACCCAGCGGGATTCGTCTGCCAGGTTGGCGCCCATGTGGCCTTCGTGGCCTCCTATCTACCGGCCACGGATGAACGCCTCGTCCAAATTCGCCGCGAGACTGCGGCTGACCCCCTGCTACAGCGTGTAATGCGCCACCTGATGGACGGGTGGCTCAAGGGCCAATGCCCGCAGTTCTGCAACATCAGAGACGATCTGGCGGTAGTCGATGGTGTCCTCCTGAAGCTGGACCACATCGTCATCCCATACGGCATGCATCAGCTCATCTTGGAACAGCTACACGAGGGCCATCTTGGCATGGAGAAGTGCCGCCGATGGGCCCGAGAGGAAGTGTACTGGCCCGGCATCAATGACGACATAGCCAACACAGTGCTCAACTGCCCCACCTGTCAGCGGTTCCAGCCGGCCCAACCACTTGAGACCCTACAGCCCCATGAGTTGGTCACTGTCGTGTTGGGTGCTCTGCTACACATAGAGTTGCACCACTTCAAGTGTTGGTGACCTGTTTGTGATCCAGAACACCCAACACATCACCCGCCACTGCAGATGGTGAAATTTGAATTCAATAAAATTCTGGAATTAAAAGTCAAATGATGACCATGAAAACAGTTGATTGTTGTAAAAACCTATCTGGTTCACCAATGTCCTTTAGGGAGGAAATCTGCCGTCCTTACCCGGTCTGGCCTACATGTGACTCCAGACCCACAGCAATGTGGTTGACTCTTAACTGTCTCAAGGGCAATTCGGGATGGGCAGTGAACTCACGTCCCAGGAATGAATAAAATAAAACTGATCACATTGAATAGTGGATTAACTGGAGAGGATAAATCGCCTCCTCGTGTTTCTATGAGAACTCAGTTCGCTGGGAAAGGCAACTCCAACTTGCATCCTGTCAACTTTTCTGTTTAATACTTGCAAGATCCAACAAATTTGCAGCTTTTCGTAAATCCCGATTAGTAATGTGGGTGAGGTGGAGTGAGTGTGGCAGTGGGGAGGGAGTTAGGAATCTTTGAGTGAGACAGGATTGAGTAAAAAGCCTGTGTTGGGCTCTCTGAGGTGGTGAAAAGGTTAAATAATCCTTTTGCACGCAACTATGTGAACTTTAACGTGCTTATATAGCTGACAGCAACTTGGAAAACTGAATTGCCAAGATGAAGCAATTATTTATGCGTAGGCGCACAAATTGTTTCAGTTTAAGGCCTCAGAGATCAGTCCCTTGAGAGGGTGCTCAGAGTAAAATAAAGAGAGCCAAGTTTGGTGCCGGCCCAGTCACAGAGCCCACAATCTCTGCCTTCTCTTATTTAATTCTTTCCAGAGAATTAGAGGGATAGAGTCATCACGTTTTGTAGCACAGAAGGTAGGCCCTGCGGCCCATCGTGTCTGTGCTGGCCATCCTATGCTGCAAGTATGGGTTCTTCCTGTCCCTCCACTACTGATTCCATCCAGAATTTGATAGCCGTTTCCCCCATTGTGAGATATAACCTCTCTGTTCTGGAGATTGATAGAGTGCGACGGGTGAGGAATCGCTTTAATTCGTCCGAAATCAGATCATCCTGGATTTCCTCGCTGGAACACAATCCAGTGACACTGGGTGGAATGTGTGTGCCTGTGGGGTATGTTTGGTATTGGGTCGTCTGCCGTGCTCTGCAGCAGCGAAATAGCCAAACCTTAGCGTCGAGGCTCACATGTGAAGGATGGTAACTTGGCCATGGTACTGGGCAGTAATCAGTACCTCTGTAAGAGACACAACTCCCTGAGGTCAGAAAATGAATGATTTTGGATGGAAATGATTTAAATTGGTTCTGAGACTGCATCATTGAAGTCACACATAAAAAGATGGGTAATAATGTGGAGATTAATTGCCAGATATGTGCAGGTTGTAGCACAGGATGCTGCACGATTATGTGGTGTGGTGGCTCAGGATGGCAGAGGCACTGCCAGGGTGCCAAGGTGCCAGGTTGTCCATGCCAGGGATCGGGCCCAGGGGCGCCCTGCCCTTAAGTGGTGGGGTATGGGGGGGGCGAGGACTCCTTAGAGGTATGTTGGGACAGTGGTGGAAGGTCCGGAGACCACGGTGGGTGTCTGGGGGGAGGGGGGGGGGTCCGAGAGATCAGGGTGGCCATTAAAAACGGCACCTCGATATCTTCCTGTGACAAGCTGAGTCCCGTTTGAAAGTAGAGTTGCTCTCGGCACTGCAGGAGCCGAGAAAGACCTCTGTATACACGCCCAAAACTCTTTTTGCATGTTAAATCATGCCTTTCCTTCGTATAGTGTGGCCACCAGAACAGCACACAGTACTCAAACTGTGGCCTAACCAGGATTTCATACAGCTCCATCGTAACATCCCTGCTCTTATATTCAATGCCTTGGCTAATAAAGACAAGTATCCCATAGGCCTTCTTAACCACCTTATCTACCTGTCCTGCTGTCTGCAGGGATCTTTGGACATGCACCCTGAGGTCCGTTTGCTCCTCTCTGCATCCGAAGGTCCTCCCCTTCATTGTCTATTCCCTGGCATTGTTAGTCCTCCCAAAATGCATCACCTCGCACATTATTACCTCAAATGAAGAAAGATACAAACTGCTTTTAGGTGGACTGGTCTGGCCCAGGCGGAGGTCAGGCTGGTTTTAGATGGACTGGTTAGGCCCAGGCTCAGGTCAGGCTGGTTTTAGATGGACTGGTCTAGCCCAGGCGCAGGTCAGGGTGGTTTTAGATGGACTGGTTAGGCCCAGGGGCAGGTCAGGCTGGTTTTAGACGGACTGGTCTGGCCCAGGCGGAGGTCAGGCTGGTTTTAGATGGACTGGTCTAGCCCGGGCGCAGGTCAGGCTGGTTTTAGATGGACTGGTCTGGCCCAGGTGGAGGTCAGGCTGGTTTTAGACGGACTGGTCTGGCCCAGGTGGAGGTCAGGCTGGTTTTAGACGGGCTGGTCTGGCCCAGGCGCAGGTCAGGCTGGTTTTAAATGGACTGGTCTGGCCCAGGTGGAGGTCAGGCTGGTTTTAGATGGACTGGTCTGGCCCAGGCGGAGGTCAGGCTGGTTTTAGATGGACTGGTCTGGCCCAGGGGCAGGTCAGGGTGGTTTTAGATGGACTGGTCTGGCCCAGGCGGAGGTCAGGCTGGTTTTAGATGGACTGGTCTGGCCCAGGTGGAGGTCAGGCTGGTTTTAGACGGGCTGGTCTGGCCCAGGCGCAGGTCAGGCTGGTTTTAAATGGACTGGTCTGGCCCAGGTGGAGGTCAGGCTGGTTTTAGATGGACTGGTCTAGCCCGGGCGCAGGTCAGGGTGGTTTTAGACGGGCTGGTCTGGCCCAGGCGCAGGTCAGGCTGGTTTTAAATGGACTGGTCTGGCCCAGGCGGAGGTCAGGCTGGTTTTAGATGGACTGGTCTAGCCCGGGCGCAGGTCAGGGTGGTTTTAGATGGACTGGTCTGGTCCAGGTGGAGGTCAGGCTGGTTTTAGACGGGCTGGTCTGGCCCAGGCGCAGGTCAGGCTAGTTTTAAATGGACTGGTCTGGCCCAGGTGGAGGTCAGGCTGGTTTTAGATGGACTGGTCTAGCCCGGCCGCAGGTCAGGGTGGTTTTAGATGGACTGGTTAGGCCCAGGTGGAGGTCAGGCTGGTTTTAGATGGACTGGTCTGGCCCAGGTGGAGGTCAGGCTGGTTTTAGATGGACTGGTCTGGTCCAGGTGGAGGTCAGGCTGGTTTTAGACGGGCTGGTCTGGCCCAGGCGCAGGTCAGGCTGGTTTTAGATGGACTGGTTAGGCCCAGGTGGAGGTCAGGCTGGTTTTAGATGGGACTGGTCTGGCCCAGGTGGAGGTCAGGCTGGTTTCAGATGGACTGGTCTGGCCCAGGCGGAGGTCAGGCTGGTTTCAGATGGACTGGTCTGGCCCAGGCGCAGGTCAGGCTGGTTTTAGACGGACTGGTCTGGTCCAGGCGCAGGTCAGGCTGGTTTTAGATGGACTGGTATGGTCCAGGCAGAGGTCAGGCTGGTTTTAGATGGACTGGTCTGGCCCAGGCGGAGGTCAGGCTGGTTTCAGATGGACTGGTCTGGCCCAGGCGCAGGTCAGGCTGGTTTTAGACGGACTGGTCTGGTCCAGGCGCAGGTCAGGCTGGTTTTAGATGGACTGGTATGGTCCAGGCAGAGGTCAGGCTGGTTTTAGATGGACTGGTCTGGCCCAGGTGGAGGTCAGGCTGGTTTTAGATGGACTGGTCTGGCCCAGGTGGAGGTCAGACTGGTTTTAGATGGACTGGTCTGGCCCAGGCGCAGGTCAGGCTGGTTTTAGATGGACTGGTCTGGTCCAGGCGGAGGTCAGGCTGGTTTTAGATGGACTGGTCTGGTCCAGATGGAGGTTAGGCTGGTTTTAGATGGTCTGGTTAGGCCCAGGCGCAGGTCAGGCTGGTTTTAGATGGTCTGCTTAGGCCCAGGCGCAGGTCAGGCTGGTTTTAGACGGACTGGTCTGGCCCAGATGGAGGTTAGGCTGGTTTTAGATGGTCTGGTTAGGCCCAGGCGCAGGTCAGGCTGGTTTTAGATGGTCTGCTTAGGCCCAGGCGCAGGTCAGGCTGGTGTTAGATGGTCTGGTCCAGGCGGAGGCCAGGCTGGTTTTAGACGGACTGGTCTAGCCCAGGCGCAGGTCAGGCTGGTTTTATATGGTCTGGTTAGGCCCAGGTGGAGGTCAGGCTGGTTTTAGATGGACTGGTCTGGCCCAGGCGCAGGTCAGGCTGGTTTTAGATGGACTGGTTAGGCCCAGGTGGAGGTCAGGCTGGTTTTATATGGTCTGGTTAGGCCCAGGCGCAGGTCAGGCTGGTTTTAGACGGACTGGTCTAGCCCAGGCGCAGGTCAGGCTGGTTTTATATGGTCTGGTTAGGCCCAGGTGGAGGTCAGGCTGGTTTTAGATGGACTGGTCTGGCCCAGGCGCAGGTCAGGCTGGTTTAAGATGGACTGGTCGGGTCCAGGCGTAGGTCAGGCTGGTTTTAGATGGACTGGTTAGGCCCAGGCGCAGGTCAGGCTGGTTTTAGATAGACTGGTCGGGTCCAGGCGTAGGTCAGTCTGGTTTTAGATGGACTGGTCTGGCCCAGGCGGAGGTCAGGCTGGTTTTAGATGGACTGGTCTGGTCCAGGCGCAGGTCAGGCTGGTTTTAGACGGTCTGGTCTGGTCCAGGCAGAGGTCAGGCTGGTTTTAGATGGACTGGTCTGGTCCAGGCAGAGGTCAGGCTGGTTTTAGATGGACTAGTCTGGTCCAGGCAGAGGTCAGGCTGGTTTTAGATGGACTAGTCTGGTCCAGGTGGAGGTCAGGCTGGTTTTAGACGGACTGGTCTGGTCCAGGTAGAGGTCAGGCTGGTTTTAGACAGACTGGTCTGGTCCAGGCAGAGGTCAGGCTGGTTTTAGATGGACTGGTCTGGCCCAGGCAGAGGTCAGGCTGGTTTTAGATGGACTGGTCTGGCCCAGGTGGAGGTCAGACTGGTTTTAGATGGACTGGTCTGGCCCAGGCGCAGGTCAGGCTGGTTTTAGATGGACTGGTCTGGTCCAGGCGGAGGTCAGGCTGGTTTTAGATGGACTGGTCTGGTCCAGATGGAGGTTAGGCTGGTTTTAGATGGTCTGGTTAGGCCCAGGCGCAGGTCAGGCTGGTTTTAGATGGTCTGCTTAGGCCCAGGCGCAGGTCAGGCTGGTTTTAGACGGACTGGTCTGGCCCAGATGGAGGTTGGGCTGGTTTTAGATGGTCTGGTTAGGCCCAGGCGCAGGTCAGGCTGGTTTTAGATGATCTGCTTAGGCCCAGGCGCAGGTCAGGCTGGTGTTAGATGGTCTGGTCCAGGCGGAGGCCAGGCTGGTTTTAGACGGACTGGTCTAGCCCAGGCGCAGGTCAGGCTGGTTTTATATGGTCTGGTTAGGCCCAGGTGGAGGTCAGGCTGGTTTTAGATGGACTGGTCTGGCCCAGGCGCAGGTCAGGCTGGTTTTAGATGGACTGGTTAGGCCCAGGTGGAGGTCAGGCTGGTTTTATATGGTCTGGTTAGGCCCAGGCGCAGGTCAGGCTGGTTTTAGACGGACTGGTCTAGCCCAGGCGCAGGTCAGGCTGGTTTTATATGGTCTGGTTAGGCCCAGGTGGAGGTCAGGCTGGTTTTAGATGGACTGGTCTGGCCCAGGCGCAGGTCAGGCTGGTTTAAGATGGACTGGTCGGGTCCAGGCGTAGGTCAGGCTGGTTTTAGATGGACTGGTTAGGCCCAGGCGCAGGTCAGGCTGGTTTTAGATGGACTGGTCGGGTCCAGGCGTAGGTCAGGCTGGTTTTAGATGGACTGGTCTGGCCCAGGCGGAGGTCAGGCTGGTTTTAGATGGACTGGTCTGGTCCAGGCGCAGGTCAGGCTGGTTTTAGACGGTCTGGTCTGGTCCAGGCAGAGGTCAGGCTGGTTTTAGATGGACTGGTCTGGTCCAGGCAGAGGTCAGGCTGGTTTTAGATGGACTAGTCTGGTCCAGGCAGAGGTCAGGCTGGTTTTAGATGGACTAGTCTGGTCCAGGTGGAGGTCAGGCTGGTTTTAGACGGACTGGTCTGGTCCAGGTAGAGGTCAGGCTGGTTTTAGACAGACTGGTCTGGTCCAGGCAGAGGTCAGGCTGGTTTTAGATGGACTGGTCTGGTCCAGGCAGAGGTCAGGCTGGTTTTAGATGGACTGGTCTGGCCCAGGCAGAGGTCAGGCTGGATTTAGATGGACTAGTCTGGCCCAGGCGGAGGTGAGGCTGGTTTTAGATGGACTGGTCTGGTCCAGGCGGAGGTCAGGCTGGTTTTAGATGGACTGGTCTGGTCCAGGCAGAGGTCAGGCTGGTTTTAGATGGACTGGTCTGGCCCAGGTGGAGGTCAGGCTGGTTTTAGATGGACTGGTCTGGTCCAGGCGCAGGTCAGGCTGGTTTTAGATGGACTAGTCTGGTCCAGGCGCAGGTCAGGCTGGTTTTAGATGGTCTGGTCTGGTCCAGGCAGAGGTCAGGCTGGTTTTAGATGGACTAGTCTGGCCCAGGCGGAGGTCAGGCTGGTTTTAGATGGACTGGTCTGGCCCAGGTGGACGTCAGGCTGGTTTTCGACGGGCTGGTCTGGCCCAGGTGGAGGTCAGGCTGGTTTTAGATGGACTGGTCTGGCCCAGGTGGAGGTCAGGCTGGTTTTAGATGGACTGGTCTGGCCCAGGTGGAAGTCAGGCTGGTTTTAGATGGACTGGTCTGGTCCAGGCGCAGGTCAGGCTGGTTTTAGATGGACTGATCTGGCCCAGGCGGAGGTCAGGCTGGTTTTAGATGGTCTGGTTAGGCCCAGGCACAGGTCAGGCTGGTTTTAGATGGTCTGGTTAGGCCCAGGCGCAGGTCAGGCTGGTTTTAGACGGACTGGTCTGGCCCAGGCGGAGGTCAGGCTGGTTTTAGATGGACTTGTCTGGCCCAGGCGGAGGTCGGGCTGGTTTTAGACGGACTGATCTGGCCCAGGCGGAGGTCAGGCTGGTTTTAGATGGATTGGTCTGGCCCAGGTGGAGGTCAGGCTGGTTTTAGATGGTCTGGTTAGGCCTAGGCGCAGGTCAGGCTGGTTTTAGATGGACTGGTCTGGCCCAGGCGCAGGTCAGGCTGGTTTTAGATGGACTGGTTAGGCCCAGGTGGAGGTCAGGCTGGTTTTAGGTGGACTGGTTAGGCCCAGGTGGAGGTTAGGCTGGTTTTAGATGGTCTGGTTAGGCCCAGGCGCAGGTCAGGCTGGTGTTAGATGGTCTGGTCCAGGCGGAGGCCAGGCTGGTTTTAGATGGTCTGGTTAGGCCCAGGCGCAGGTCAGGCTGGTTTTAGACGGACTGGTCTTGCCCAGGCGCAGGTCAGGCTGGATTTATATGGACTGGTCTGGCCCAGGTGGAGGTCAGGCTGGTTTTAGATGGACTGGTCTAGCCCGGGCGCAGGTCAGGGTGGTTTTAGATGGACTGGTTAGGCCCAGGTGGAGGTCAGGCTGGTTTTAGATGGACTGGTCTGGCCCAGGTGGAGGTCAGGCTGGTTTTAGATGGACTGGTCTGGTCCAGGTGGAGGTCAGGCTGGTTTTAGACGGGCTGGTCTGGCCCAGGCGCAGGTCAGGCTGGTTTTAGATGGACTGGTTAGGCCCAGGTGGAGGTCAGGCTGGTTTTAGATGGACTGGTCTGGCCCAGGTGGAGGTCAGGCTGGTTTTAGATGGACTGGTCTAGCCCGGGCGCAGGTCAGGGTGGTTTTAGATGGACTGGTTAGGCCCAGGTGGAGGTCAGGCTGGTTTTAGATGGACTGGTCTGGCCCAGGCGGAGGTCAGGCTGGTTTCAGATGGACTGGTCTGGCCCAGGCGCAGGTCAGGCTGGTTTTAGACGGACTGGTCTGGTCCAGGCGCAGGTCAGGCTGGTTTTAGATGGACTGGTATGGTCCAGGCAGAGGTCAGGCTGGTTTTAGATGGACTGGTCTGGCCCAGGTGGAGGTCAGGCTGGTTTTAGATGGACTGGTCTGGCCCAGGTGGAGGTCAGACTGGTTTTAGATGGACTGGTCTGGCCCAGGCGGAGGTCAGGCTGGTTTTAGATGGACTGGTCTGGTCCAGGCGGAGGTCAGGCTGGTTTTAGATGGACTGGTCTGGTCCAGATGGAGGTTAGGCTGGTTTTAGATGGTCTGGTTAGGCCCAGGCGCAGGTCAGGCTGGTTTTAGATGGTCTGCTTAGGCCCAGGTGCAGGTCAGGCTGGTTTTAGATGGTCTGCTTAGGCCCAGGCGCAGGTCAGGCTGGTGTTAGATGGTCTGGTCCAGGCGGAGGCCAGGCTGGTTTTAGACGGACTGGTCTAGCCCAGGCGCAGGTCAGGCTGGTTTTATATGGTCTGGTTAGGCCCAGGTGGAGGTCAGGCTGGTTTTAGATGGACTGGTCTGGCCCAGGCGCAGGTCAGGCTGGTTTTAGATGGACTGGTTAGGCCCAGGTGGAGGTCAGGCTGGTTTTATATGGTCTGGTTAGGCCCAGGCGCAGGTCAGGCTGGTTTTAGACGGACTGGTCTAGCCCAGGCGCAGGTCAGGCTGGTTTTATATGGTCTGGTTAGGCCCAGGTGGAGGTCAGGCTGGTTTTAGATGGACTGGTCTGGCCCAGGCGCAGGTCAGGCTGGTTTAAGATGGACTGGTCGGGTCCAGGCGTAGGTCAGGCTGGTTTTAGATGGACTGGTTAGGCCCAGGCGCAGGTCAGGCTGGTTTTAGATAGACTGGTCGGGTCCAGGCGTAGGTCAGTCTGGTTTTAGATGGACTGGTCTGGCCCAGGCGGAGGTCAGGCTGGTTTTAGATGGACTGGTCTGGTCCAGGCGCAGGTCAGGCTGGTTTTAGACGGTCTGGTCTGGTCCAGGCAGAGGTCAGGCTGGTTTTAGATGGACTGGTCTGGTCCAGGCAGAGGTCAGGCTGGTTTTAGATGGACTAGTCTGGTCCAGGCAGAGGTCAGGCTGGTTTTAGATGGACTAGTCTGGTCCAGGTGGAGGTCAGGCTGGTTTTAGACGGACTGGTCTGGTCCAGGTAGAGGTCAGGCTGGTTTTAGACAGACTGGTCTGGTCCAGGCAGAGGTCAGGCTGGTTTTAGATGGACTGGTCTGGCCCAGGCAGAGGTCAGGCTGGTTTTAGATGGACTGGTCTGGCCCAGGTGGAGGTCAGACTGGTTTTAGATGGACTGGTCTGGCCCAGGCGCAGGTCAGGCTGGTTTTAGATGGACTGGTCTGGTCCAGGCGGAGGTCAGGCTGGTTTTAGATGGACTGGTCTGGTCCAGATGGAGGTTAGGCTGGTTTTAGATGGTCTGGTTAGGCCCAGGCGCAGGTCAGGCTGGTTTTAGATGGTCTGCTTAGGCCCAGGCGCAGGTCAGGCTGGTTTTAGACTGACTGGTCTGGCCCAGATGGAGGTTGGGCTGGTTTTAGATGGTCTGGTTAGGCCCAGGCGCAGGTCAGGCTGGTTTTAGATGGTCTGCTTAGGCCCAGGCGCAGGTCAGGCTGGTGTTAGATGGTCTGGTCCAGGCGGAGGCCAGGCTGGTTTTAGACGGACTGGTCTAGCCCAGGCGCAGGTCAGGCTGGTTTTATATGGTCTGGTTAGGCCCAGGTGGAGGTCAGGCTGGTTTTAGATGGACTGGTCTGGCCCAGGCGCAGGTCAGGCTGGTTTTAGATGGACTGGTTAGGCCCAGGTGGAGGTCAGGCTGGTTTTATATGGTCTGGTTAGGCCCAGGCGCAGGTCAGGCTGGTTTTAGACGGACTGGTCTAGCCCAGGCGCAGGTCAGGCTGGTTTTATATGGTCTGGTTAGGCCCAGGTGGAGGTCAGGCTGGTTTTAGATGGACTGGTCTGGCCCAGGCGCAGGTCAGGCTGGTTTAAGATGGACTGGTCGGGTCCAGGCGTAGGTCAGGCTGGTTTTAGATGGACTGGTTAGGCCCAGGCGCAGGTCAGGCTGGTTTTAGATGGACTGGTCGGGTCCAGGCGTAGGTCAGGCTGGTTTTAGATGGACTGGTCTGGCCCAGGCGGAGGTCAGGCTGGTTTTAGATGGACTGGTCTGGTCCAGGCGCAGGTCAGGCTGGTTTTAGACGGTCTGGTCTGGTCCAGGCAGAGGTCAGGCTGGTTTTAGATGGACTGGTCTGGTCCAGGCAGAGGTCAGGCTGGTTTTATATGGACTAGTCTGGTCCAGGCAGAGGTCAGGCTGGTTTTAGATGGACTAGTCTGGTCCAGGTGGAGGTCAGGCTGGTTTTAGACGGACTGGTCTGGTCCAGGTAGAGGTCAGGCTGGTTTTAGACAGACTGGTCTGGTCCAGGCAGAGGTCAGGCTGGTTTTAGATGGACTGGTCTGGTCCAGGTAGAGGTCAGGCTGGTTTTAGACGGACTGGTCTGGTCCAGGTAGAGGTCAGGCTGGTTTTAGACAGACTGGTCTGGTCCAGGCAGAGGTCAGGCTGGTTTTAGACGGACTGGTCTGGTCCAGGTAGAGGTCAGGCTGGTTTTAGACAGACTGGTCTGGTCCAGGCAGAGGTCAGGCTGGTTTTAGATGGACTGGTCTGGTCCAGGTGGAGGTCAGGCTGGTTTTAGACGGACTGGTCTGGTCCAGGTAGAGGTCAGGCTGGTTTTAGACAGACTGGTCTGGTCCAGGCAGAGGTCAGGCTGGTTTTAGATGGACTGGTCTGGCCCAGCCGGAGGTCAGGCTGGTTTTAGATGGACTGGTCTGGTCCAGGCGGAGGTCAGGCTGGTTTTAGATGGACTGGTCTGGTCCAGGCAGAGGTCAGGCTGGTTTAAGATGGACTGGTATGGTCCAGGCAGAGGTCAGGCTGGTTTTAGATGGACTGGTCTGGCCCAGGTGGAGGTCAGGCTGGTTTTAGATGGACTGGTCTGGTCCAGGCGCAGGTCAGGCTGGTTTTAGATGGACTAGTCTGGTCCAGGCGCAGGTCAGGCTGGTTTTAGATGGACTAGTCTGGTCCAGGCGCAGGTCAGGCTGGTTTTAGATGGACTAGTCTGGCCCAGGTGGAGGTCAGGCTGGTTTTAGATGGACTGGTCTGGCCCAGGTGGAAGTCAGGCTGGTTTTAGATGGACTGGTCTGGTCCAGGCGCAGGTCAGGCTGGTTTTAGATGGACTGATCTGGCCCAGGCGGAGGTCAGGCTGGTTTTAGATGGTCTGGTTAGGCCCAGGCACAGGTCAGGCTGGTTTTAGATGGTCTGGTTAGGCCCAGGCGCAGGTCAGGCTGGTTTTAGACGGACTGGTCTGGCCCAGGCGGAGGTCAGGCTGGTTTTAGATGGACTTGTCTGGCCCAGGCGGAGGTCGGGCTGGTTTTAGACGGACTGATCTGGCCCAGGCGGAGGTCAGGCTGGTTTTAGATGGATTGGTCTGGCCCAGGTGGAGGTCAGGCTGGTTTTAGATGGTCTGGTTAGGCCTAGGCGCAGGTCAGGCTGGTTTTAGATGGACTGGTCTGGCCCAGGCGCAGGTCAGGCTGGTTTTAGATGGACTGGTTAGGCCCAGATGGAGGTCAGGCTGGTTTTAGGTGGACTGGTTAGGCCCAGGTGGAGGTTAGGCTGGTTTTAGATGGTCTGGTTAGGCCCAGGCGCAGGTCAGGCTGGTGTTAGATGGTCTGGTCCAGGCGGAGGCCAGGCTGGTTTTAGATGGTCTGGTTAGGCCCAGGCGCAGGTCAGGCTGGTTTTAGACGGACTGGTCTTGCCCAGGCGCAGGTCAGGCTGGATTTATATGGACTGGTCTGGCCCAGGTGGAGGTCAGGCTGGTTTTAGATGGACTGGTCTAGCCCGGGCGCAGGTCAGGGTGGTTTTAGATGGACTGGTTAGGCCCAGGTGGAGGTCAGGCTGGTTTTAGATGGACTGGTCTGGCCCAGGTGGAGGTCAGGCTGGTTTTAGATGGACTGGTCTGGTCCAGGTGGAGGTCAGGCTGGTTTTAGACGGGCTGGTCTGGCCCAGGCGCAGGTCAGGCTGGTTTTAGATGGACTGGTTAGGCCCAGGTGGAGGTCAGGCTGGTTTTAGATGGACTGGTCTGGCCCAGGTGGAGGTCAGGCTGGTTTTAGATGGACTGGTCTAGCCCGGGCGCAGGTCAGGGTGGTTTTAGATGGACTGGTTAGGCCCAGGTGGAGGTCAGGCTGGTTTTAGATGGACTGGTCTGGCCCAGGCGGAGGTCAGGCTGGTTTCAGATGGACTGGTCTGGCCCAGGCGCAGGTCAGGCTGGTTTTAGACGGACTGGTCTGGTCCAGGCGCAGGTCAGGCTGGTTTTAGATGGACTGGTATGGTCCAGGCAGAGGTCAGGCTGGTTTTAGATGGACTGGTCTGGCCCAGGTGGAGGTCAGGCTGGTTTTAGATGGACTGGTCTGGCCCAGGTGGAGGTCAGACTGGTTTTAGATGGACTGGTCTGGCCCAGGCGCAGGTCAGGCTGGTTTTAGATGGACTGGTCTGGTCCAGGCGGAGGTCAGGCTGGTTTTAGATGGACTGGTCTGGTCCAGATGGAGGTTAGGCTGGTTTTAGATGGTCTGGTTAGGCCCAGGCGCAGGTCAGGCTGGTTTTAGATGGTCTGCTTAGGCCCAGGCGCAGGTCAGGCTGGTTTTAGACGGACTGGTCTGGCCCAGATGGAGGTTAGGCTGGTTTTAGATGGTCTGGTTAGGCCCAGGCGCAGGTCAGGCTGGTTTTAGATGGTCTGCTTAGGCCCAGGCGCAGGTCAGGCTGGTGTTAGATGGTCTGGTCCAGGCGGAGGCCAGGCTGGTTTTAGACGGACTGGTCTAGCCCAGGCGCAGGTCAGGCTGGTTTTATATGGTCTGGTTAGGCCCAGGTGGAGGTCAGGCTGGTTTTAGATGGACTGGTCTGGCCCAGGCGCAGGTCAGGCTGGTTTTAGATGGACTGGTTAGGCCCAGGTGGAGGTCAGGCTGGTTTTATATGGTCTGGTTAGGCCCAGGCGCAGGTCAGGCTGGTTTTAGACGGACTGGTCTAGCCCAGGCGCAGGTCAGGCTGGTTTTATATGGTCTGGTTAGGCCCAGGTGGAGGTCAGGCTGGTTTTAGATGGACTGGTCTGGCCCAGGCGCAGGTCAGGCTGGTTTAAGATGGACTGGTCGGGTCCAGGCGTAGGTCAGGCTGGTTTTAGATGGACTGGTTAGGCCCAGGCGCAGGTCAGGCTGGTTTTAGATAGACTGGTCGGGTCCAGGCGTAGGTCAGTCTGGTTTTAGATGGACTGGTCTGGCCCAGGCGGAGGTCAGGCTGGTTTTAGATGGACTGGTCTGGTCCAGGCGCAGGTCAGGCTGGTTTTAGACGGTCTGGTCTGGTCCAGGCAGAGGTCAGGCTGGTTTTAGATGGACTGGTCTGGTCCAGGCAGAGGTCAGGCTGGTTTTAGATGGACTAGTCTGGTCCAGGCAGAGGTCAGGCTGGTTTTAGATGGACTAGTCTGGTCCAGGTGGAGGTCAGGCTGGTTTTAGACGGACTGGTCTGGTCCAGGTAGAGGTCAGGCTGGTTTTAGACAGACTGGTCTGGTCCAGGCAGAGGTCAGGCTGGTTTTAGATGGACTGGTCTGGCCCAGGCAGAGGTCAGGCTGGTTTTAGATGGACTGGTCTGGCCCAGGTGGAGGTCAGACTGGTTTTAGATGGACTGGTCTGGCCCAGGCGCAGGTCAGGCTGGTTTTAGATGGACTGGTCTGGTCCAGGCGGAGGTCAGGCTGGTTTTAGATGGACTGGTCTGGTCCAGATGGAGGTTAGGCTGGTTTTAGATGGTCTGGTTAGGCCCAGGCGCAGGTCAGGCTGGTTTTAGATGGTCTGCTTAGGCCCAGGCGCAGGTCAGGCTGGTTTTAGACGGACTGGTCTGGCCCAGATGGAGGTTGGGCTGGTTTTAGATGGTCTGGTTAGGCCCAGGCGCAGGTCAGGCTGGTTTTAGATGGTCTGCTTAGGCCCAGGCGCAGGTCAGGCTGGTGTTAGATGGTCTGGTCCAGGCGGAGGCCAGGCTGGTTTTAGACGGACTGGTCTAGCCCAGGCGCAGGTCAGGCTGGTTTTATATGGTCTGGTTAGGCCCAGGTGGAGGTCAGGCTGGTTTTAGATGGACTGGTCTGGCCCAGGCGCAGGTCAGGCTGGTTTTAGATGGACTGGTTAGGCCCAGGTGGAGGACAGGCTGGTTTTATATGGTCTGGTTAGGCCCAGGCGCAGGTCAGGCTGGTTTTAGACGGACTGGTCTAGCCCAGGCGCAGGTCAGGCTGGTTTTATATGGTCTGGTTAGGCCCAGGTGGAGGTCAGGCTGGTTTTAGATGGACTGGTCTGGCCCAGGCGCAGGTCAGGCTGGTTTAAGATGGACTGGTCGGGTCCAGGCGTAGGTCAGGCTGGTTTTAGATGGACTGGTTAGGCCCAGGCGCAGGTCAGGCTGGTTTTAGATGGACTGGTCGGGTCCAGGCGTAGGTCAGGCTGGTTTTAGATGGACTGGTCTGGCCCAGGCGGAGGTCAGGCTGGTTTTAGATGGACTGGTCTGGTCCAGGCGCAGGTCAGGCTGGTTTTAGACGGTCTGGTCTGGTCCAGGCAGAGGTCAGGCTGGTTTTAGATGGACTGGTCTGGTCCAGGCAGAGGTCAGGCTGGTTTTAGATGGACTAGTCTGGTCCAGGCAGAGGTCAGGCTGGTTTTAGATGGACTAGTCTGGTCCAGGTGGAGGTCAGGCTGGTTTTAGACGGACTGGTCTGGTCCAGGTAGAGGTCAGGCTGGTTTTAGACAGACTGGTCTGGTCCAGGCAGAGGTCAGGCTGGTTTTAGATGGACTGGTCTGGCCCAGGCAGAGGTCAGGCTGGTTTTAGATGGACTGGTCTGGTCCAGGCAGAGGTCAGGCTGGTTTTAGATGGACTGGTCTGGCCCAGGCGGAGGTCAGGCTGGTTTTAGATGGACTGGTCTGGTCCAGGCAGAGGTCAGGCTGGTTTTAGATGGACTGGTCTGGCCCAGGTGGAGGTCAGGCTGGTTTTAGATGGACTGGTCTGGTCCAGGCGCAGGTCAGGCTGGTTTTAGATGGACTAGTCTGGTCCAGGCGCAGGTCAGGCTGGTTTTAGATGGACTAGTCTGGTCCAGGCGCAGGTCAGGCTGGTTTTAGATGGACTAGTCTGGCCCAGGCAGAGGTCAGGCTGGTTTTAGATGGACTAGTCTGGTCCAGGCGGAGGTCAGGCTGGTTTTTGACGGACTGGTCTGGTCCAGGCGGAGGCCAGGCTGGTTTTAGATGGTCTGGTTAGGCCCAGGCGCAGGTCAGGCTGGTTTTAGACGGACTGGTCTGGCCCAGGCGGAGGTCAGGCTGGTTTTAGATGGACTAGTCTGGCCCAGGCGGAGGTCAGGCTGGTTTTCGACGGGCTGGTCTGGCCCAGGTGGAGGTCAGGCTGGTTTTAGATGGACTGGTCTGGCCCAGGTGGAGGTCAGGCTGGTTTTAGATGGACTGGTCTGGCCCAGGTGGAAGTCAGGCTGGTTTTAGATGGTCTGGTTAGGCCCAGGCACAGGTCAGGCTGGTTTTAGATGGTCTGGTTAGGCCCAGGCGCAGGTCAGGCTGGTTTTAGACGGACTGGTCTGGCCCAGGCGGAGGTCAGGCTGGTTTTAGATGGACTTGTCTGGCCCAGGCGGAGGTCGGGCTGGTTTTAGACGGACTGATCTGGCCCAGGCGGA
Source organism: Scyliorhinus torazame (assembly GCF_047496885.1). Taxonomy (NCBI): domain Eukaryota; kingdom Metazoa; phylum Chordata; class Chondrichthyes; order Carcharhiniformes; family Scyliorhinidae; genus Scyliorhinus; species Scyliorhinus torazame. The sequence goes on along the minus strand of NC_092733.1, from coordinate 3,810,904 downwards.
GGTCAGGCTGGTTTTAGATGGATTGGTCTGGCCCAGGTGGAGGTCAGGCTGGTTTTAGATGGTCTGGTTAGGCCTAGGCGCAGGTCAGGCTGGTTTTAGATGGACTGGTCTGGCCCAGGCGCAGGTCAGGCTGGTTTTAGATGGACTGGTTAGGCCCAGGTGGAGGTCAGGCTGGTTTTAGGTGGACTGGTTAGGCCCAGGTGGAGGTTAGGCTGGTTTTAGATGGTCTGGTTAGGCCCAGGCGCAGGTCAGGCTGGTGTTAGATGGTCTGGTCCAGGCGGAGGCCAGGCTGGTTTTAGATGGTCTGGTTAGGCCCAGGCGCAGGTCAGGCTGGTTTTAGACGGACTGGTCTTGCCCAGGCGCAGGTCAGGCTGGATTTATATGGTCTGGTCTGGTCCAGGCGGAGGTCAGGCTGGTTTTAGATGGACTGGTCTGGTCCAGGCGGAGGTCAGGCTGGTTTTAGATGGACTGGTCTGGTCCAGGCAGAGGTCAGGCTGGTTTTAGACAGACTGGTCTGGTCCAGGCGCAGGTCAGGTTGGTTTTAGACGGACTGGTCTGGCCCAGGCAGAGGTCAGGCTGGTTTTAGACAGACTGGTCTGGCCCAGGTGGAGGTCAGGCTGGTTTTAGCCGGACTGGTCTGGTCCAGGCGCAGGTCAGGTTGGTTTTAGACGGACTGGTCTGGCCCAGGTGGAGGTCAGGCTGGTTTTAGACGGACTGGTCTGGTCCAGGCGCAGGTCAGGTTGGTTTTAGACGGACTGGTCTGGCCCAGGCGGAGGTCAGGCTGGTTTTCGACGGGCTGGTCTGGCCCAGGTGGAGGTCAGGCTGGTTTTAGATGGACTGGTCTGGTCCAGGTGGAGGTCAGGCTGGTTTTAGATGGACTGGTCTGGCCCAGGCGCAGGTCAGGCTGGTTTTAGACGGACTGGTCTGGTCCAGGCGCAGGTCAGGCTGGTTTTAGATGGACTGGTATGGTCCAGGCAGAGGTCAGGCTGGTTTTAGATGGACTGGTCTGGCCCAGGTGGAGGTCAGGCTGGTTTTAGATGGACTGGTCTGGCCCAGGTGGAGGTCAGACTGGTTTTAGATGGACTGGTCTGGCCCAGGCGCAGGTCAGGCTGGTTTTAGATGGACTGGTCTGGTCCAGGCGGAGGTCAGGCTGGTTTTAGATGGACTGGTCTGGTCCAGATGGAGGTTAGGCTGGTTTTAGATGGTCTGGTTAGGCCCAGGCGCAGGTCAGGCTGGTTTTAGATGGTCTGCTTAGGCCCAGGCGCAGGTCAGGCTGGTTTTAGACGGACTGGTCTGGCCCAGATGGAGGTTAGGCTGGTTTTAGATGGTCTGGTTAGGCCCAGGCGCAGGTCAGGCTGGTTTTAGATGGTCTGCTTAGGCCCAGGCGCAGGTCAGGCTTGTGTTAGATGGTCTGGTCCAGGCGGAGGCCAGGCTGGTTTTAGACGGACTGGTCTAGCCCAGGCGCAGGTCAGGCTGGTTTTATATGGTCTGGTTAGGCCCAGGTGGAGGTCAGGCTGGTTTTAGATGGACTGGTCTGGCCCAGGCGCAGGTCAGGCTGGTTTTAGATGGACTGGTTAGGCCCAGGTGGAGGTCAGGCTGGTTTTATATGGTCTGGTTAGGCCCAGGCGCAGGTCAGGCTGGTTTTAGACGGACTGGTCTAGCCCAGGCGCAGGTCAGGCTGGTTTTATATGGTCTGGTTAGGCCCAGGTGGAGGTCAGGCTGGTTTTAGATGGACTGGTCTGGCCCAGGCGCAGGTCAGGCTGGTTTAAGATGGACTGGTCGGGTCCAGGCGTAGGTCAGGCTGGTTTTAGATGGACTGGTTAGGCCCAGGCGCAGGTCAGGCTGGTTTTAGATGGACTGGTCGGGTCCAGGCGTAGGTCAGGCTGGTTTTAGATGGACTGGTCTGGCCCAGGCGGAGGTCAGGCTGGTTTTAGATGGACTGGTCTGGTCCAGGCGCAGGTCAGGCTGGTTTTAGACGGTCTGGTCTGGTCCAGGCAGAGGTCAGGCTGGTTTTAGATGGACTGGTCTGGTCCAGGCAGAGGTCAGGCTGGTTTTAGATGAACTAGTCTGGTCCAGGCAGAGGTCAGGCTGGTTTTAGATGGACTAGTCTGGTCCAGGTGGAGGTCAGGCTGGTTTTAGACGGACTGGTCTGGTCCAGGTAGAGGTCAGGCTGGTTTTAGACAGACTGGTCTGGTCCAGGCAGAGGTCAGGCTGGTTTTAGATGGACTGGTCTGGCCCAGGCAGAGGTCAGGCTGGTTTTAGATGGACTAGTCTGGCCCAGGCGGAGGTCAGGCTGGTTTTAGATGGACTGGTCTGGCCCAGGCGGAGGTGAGGCTGGTTTTAGATGGACTGGTCTGGTCCAGGCAGAGGTCAGGCTGGTTTTAGATGGACTGGTCTGGCCCAGGTGGAGGTCAGGCTGGTTTTAGATGGACTGGTCTGGTCCAGGCGCAGGTCAGGCTGGTTTTAGATGGACTAGTCTGGTCCAGGCGCAGGTCAGGCTGGTTTTGGATGGACTAGTCTGGTCCAGGCGCAGGTCAGGCTGGTTTTAGATGGACTAGTCTGGCCCAGGCGGAGGTCAGGCTGGTTTTAGATGGACTGGTCTGGCCCAGGTGGAAGTCAGGCTGGTTTTCGACGGGCTGGTCTGGCCCAGGTGGAGGTCAGGCTGGTTTTAGATGGACTGGTCTGGCCCAGGTGGAGGTCAGGCTGGTTTTAGATGGACTGGTCTGGCCCAGGTGGAAGTCAGGCTGGTTTTAGATGGACTGGTCTGGTCCAGGCGCAGGTCAGGCTGGTTTTAGATGGACTGATCTGGCCCAGGCGGAGGTCAGGCTGGTTTTAGATGGTCTGGTTAGGCCCAGGCACAGGTCAGGCTGGTTTTAGATGGTCTGGTTAGGCCCAGGCGCAGGTCAGGCTGGTTTTAGACGGACTGGTCTGGCCCAGGCGGAGGTCAGGCTGGTTTTAGACGGACTGGTCTGGCCCAGGCAGAGGTCAGGCCGGTTTCAGATGGACTGATCTGGCCCAGGCGGAGGTCAGGCTGGTTATAGATGGATTGGTCTGGCCCAGGTGGAGGTCAGGCTGGTTTTAGATGGTCTGGTTAGGCCTAGGCGCAGGTCAGGCTGGTTTTAGATGGACTGGTCTGGCCCAGGCGCAGGTCAGGCTGGTTTTAGATGGACTGGTTAGGCCCAGGTGGAGGTCAGGCTGGTTTTAGGTGGACTGGTTAGGCCCAGGTGGAGGTTAGGCTGGTTTTGGATGGTCTGGTTAGGCCCAGGCGCAGGTCAGGCTGGTGTTAGATGGTCTGGTCCAGGCGGAGGCCAGGCTGGTTTTAGATGGTCTGGTTAGGCCCAGGCGCAGGTCAGGCTGGTTTTAGACGGACTGGTCTTGCCCAGGCGCAGGTCAGGCTGGATTTATATGGTCTGGTTAGGCCCAGGTGGAGGTCAGGCTGGTTTTAGATGGACTGGTCTGGTCCAGGCGGAGGTCAGGCTGGTTTTAGATGGACTGGTCTGGTCCAGGCAGAGGTCAGGCTGGTTTTAGACAGACTGGTCTGGCCCAGGTGGAGGTCAGGCTGGTTTTAGACGGACTGGTCTGGTCCAGGCGCAGGTCAGGTTGGTTTTAGACGGACTGGTCTGGCCCAGGCAGAGGTCAGGCTGGTTTTAGACAGACTGGTCTGGCCCAGGTGGAGGTCAGGCTGGTTTTAGCCGGACTGGTCTGGTCCAGGCGCAGGTCAGGTTGGTTTTAGACGGACTGGTCTGGCCCAGGTGGAGGTCAGGCTGGTTTTAGACGGACTGGTCTGGTCCAGGCGCAGGTCAGGTTGGTTTTAGACGGACTGGTCTGGCCCAGGTGGAGGTCAGGCTGGTTTTAGATGGTCTGGTTAGGCCCAGGCGCAGGTCAGGCTGGTTTTAGATGGACTGGTCTGGCCCAGGCGGAGGTCAGGCTGGTTTTAGATGGACTGGTCTGGTCCAGGCAGAGGTCAGGCTGGTTTTAGATGGACTGGTTAGGCCCAGGTGGAGGTAAGGCTGGTTTTAGATGGACTGGTCTGGCCCAGGTGGAAGTCAGGCTGGTTTTAGATGGACTAGTCTGGCCCAGGCGCAGGTCAGGCTGGTTTTAGATGGACTGGTCTGGCCCAGGCGGAGGTCAGGCTGGTTTTAGATGGTCTGGTCTGGCCCAGGTGGAAGTCAGGCTGGTTTTAGATGGACTAGTCTGGCCCAGGCGGAGGTCAGGCTGGTTTTAGATGGACTGGTCTGGTCCAGGCGGAGGTCAGGCTGGTTTTAGATGGACCGGTCTGGTCCAAGCGCAGGTCAGGCTGGTTTTAGATGGTCTGGTCTGGTCCAGGCGGAGGTCAGGCTGGTTTTAGATGGACTGGTCTGGCCCAGGTGGAGGTCAGGCTGGTTTTAGATGGACTGGTCTGGCCCAGGCGCAGGTCAGGCTGGTTTTAGATGGACTGGTCTGGCCCAGGCGGAGGTCAGGCTGGTTTTAGACGGACTGGTCTGGCCCTGGTGGAGGTCAGGCTGGTTTTAGATGGTCTGGTCTGGTCCAGGCGCAGGTCAGGCTGGTTTTAGACGGACTGGTCTGGTCCAGGCGCAGGTCAGGCTGGTTTTAGACGGACTGGTCTGGCCCAGGTGGAGGTCAGGCTGGTTTTAGATGGACTGGTCTGGTCCAGGCGGAGGTCAGGCTGGTTATGGATGGACTGGTCTGGCCCAGGTGGAGGTCAGGCTGGTTTTAGATGGACTGGTCTGGCCCAGGTGGAGGTCAGGCTGGTTATGGATGGACTGGTCTGGCCCAGGTGGAGGTCAGGCTGGTTTTAGACGGACTGGTCTGGTCCAGGCGGAGGTCAGGCTGGTTATGGATGGACTGGTCTGGTCCAGGCGGAGGTCAGGCTGGTTTTAGATGGACTGGTCTGGCCCAGGTGGAGGTCAGGCTGGTTATGGATGGACTGGTCTGGTCCAGGCGCAGGTCAGGCTGGTTATGGATGGACTGGTCTGGTCCAGGCGGAGGTCAGGCTGTTTTTAGATGGACTGGGTCTGGTCCAGGCGGAGGTCAGGCTGGTTTTGTGCAATTTGATCAGTTGTGTATCCTAATGGGGACTTCTGGCCAGAAGAGAAGAAGAGAAGCTTGGTAGGCAGGGAGAAGCTACTCGTATTCCTTTTGATCCACAAGCAGTGATGTAAAAGCACTTTTACCATGAAAGCAATCCTGGAATGTTCACAGCCCAGCCAGAATTAAACCTTAAAAATAGGCTCAATCTGAGGCACTCAGCCTTGTCACAATATTTAAATGATCAAACCCACCTGCTGGGTTTATTTAAGTTGTTTACCCTATTGATTGACGATCTCTAGTTGCCCTGAGATTAGTGATGGGCCTTCTTAATGCAATCATGTGACACTTGAGTGAGAATTCGATTCACAGCATTGAGTTGCTCGACTCAAGCTAAACCCAATTCCTCACTGAACCCAGGTCTGCCACACTTTGTCACATTGGCAGATTGTTCTGCTGACGCCTAGAAACTGATATTGATGTAGTTAGGTTTTATAAAATGCCCACACGGAAATCCTGGCCTTTTGATCTTTAACAGCATATTTTTAATTTCACACTATTTTCTGTATAAGATTGATTTATTACATGTTTAATGTTTTGTATATAATGGCTTCATGTCACTACATGAGATATTGGGAAATATGAAACAGACGTTCTCAATTATTCCTTTGTAAGACGGTACCTTTGGATATTTTGTTATGCTGGATACAAGTGGTCATGTTCTACTCCAAGATCAAATGTTGTCAATTTAATATTTACAATGCAAAGTAATTAGTTTATAACTAATGGGAATGTGCTTCATTGTTTTAAGGTATTTGTGATGTCGGAGAGACAGACAGTTTCAGTTTGTAGGTAGGAGTGTAGAATGTGACATTCCTACCGTGTTAGAGCTGATAGAGCATCAAATCTGTTTTTCTCATCACCATTTGTAGTAATGACTCACTTGTTCCAGATTCAGTGGATGTGTATCATGAAGCTGATAGTGAACCACGTGCTGCTTCAGTCCGTGCATTGCAACACAGACTGGGACTCAGGCTTTAACCAAAAACATAAGGGCTCTGCCACTTCATGCTCAATGGAATTATGCAGAGGCTTCTCAGTACTTTGAGTTTCTCACTGGTTGTCGGTGATACCGATCAACATGAAAGAGCCACATACACGGTGCAGCAGCACTGGCACAATATTACAGCCTTCTTGTTCAGTGCCTGTTGGCATCTCACCATATGGCTCCACACTCGAGTAGGTTCATTAGTGCTTTGTGCATTAGAACAAATCCAACTTTGCAGAAATCACACTGTTTAAATATTTCAGCGTGTCAGCTCATTCTACCAGCAAGAAGAATAAGAGCAACCCCACTCACCACCCTGACTTGGAAATATATCGCCGTTCCTTCACTGTCGCTGGGGCAACATCCTGGAACCCCCTCCCTAACAGCACTCTGGGTGCGCCTACACCACATCGACTGCAGCGGGTTCAAGAAGAAGGTTCATTGCCACCTTCTCACGGCCAATTAGGGATGGGCAATAAATGCTGGCCTAGCCGGCAACGCACACATCCTGGGAAATTTTTTTTTTAATACAGTTTTAACGCAATGTAGAAGGGTCAGTATAGTAAATGCCGAAATCAAAGCAGAAAGCATTGGTTTACAGCTTTGCTCTAAATAATGCAAGGATTCTTCCCTGATACAATACAACAATGTAACCTTGGCAGGAGCTTTCTTTGGCTGTAAGAGACCTTTTGATGCTCTTGGCCAGACAGAGGCTGCTGACTGCTGTCTCACTAAGATCACTGGTCAGAACACCATCAATCAATGAGTTGTAAGTACCTTGATGGAGGCTGAATCTTCAGTATATGCAAAATGTCATGTTGTCATATGTCACCCAGTTGCTATTCAGGATCATCTCGGGCTGTGACGTGGGCTGTCGGAACATTGAGAGAACCAGTCAGCAACCAGGATGCAATTCACTAACTGATGGTGACTCTGATGTGGCCATTGGAATCCCGATGGCCATGGTAAGCTCGAGCAAAGATGGAGCAGGAGGCAGTTGATAAGGGATAGAGAGCTGAACAAGAGATAGCCAATCAATGCTCTGGAAAATGCACGACTGTTCACAACCCAGAATCGAGCTGCCCACATTGCTACATCTTACTGTTTATTTCCTGTCTTTCCACATTGGATCCTGGTTGCTGACTGGTTCTCTCAATGTTCCGACAGCCCACGTCACAGCCCGAGATGATCCTGAATAGCAACTGGGTGACATATGACAACATGACATCTTGTATATACTGAAGATTCAGCCTCCAGTACCTCAGACAAAATGTACTCTAGTACCTCACACAGACTGTACTCTAGTACCTCAGACAAAATGTACTCTAGACCTCACACAGACAGTTATCTGGTACCTCACAAAGGCAGTACCCTCGTACCTCACACAGACGGTATTCTCATATCTCACATGGGCATCACTCTAGTACCTCAAATGGACAGTGCTCTAGTACCTCACAGTCTTCAGCCAATTCGACTCATCTCACATGATATCAAGAAATGGCTGAAGGTATTAGACACTGCAAAGAAGCCCCTAGTCAAGCTGTTTCACTACAGTTGCAATACTGTCATCTACCCAGCAATGTGGAACATTGCCCAGGTATGTCCTGTACATAAAAAGCAGGACAAAGTCAACCCGGCCAATTACTGTCCTATCAGTCTACTCTCAATCACCAGTAAAGTGATGGAAGGAGTCATCAACAGAGCTATCAAGTGGCACTTACTCAGCAATAACCTGCTCAGTTCGGGTTCCGCCAGTATCACTCAGCTCCTGACCTCATTACAGCTTCCGTTCAAACATGGACAAAAGAGCTGAATGCCACAGGTGAGGTGAGAGTGACTGCCCTCAACATCAAGACAGTATTTGACCGAGTGCGGCATCAAGGAGCCCGAGCTAAACTGGAGCCAATGGGAATCAGGGTGAAAACTCTCCACTGGTTGGGGTCATACCCGGCACAAAGGAAGATGGTTGTGGTGGTTGGAGGTCAATCATCTCAGCTCCAGAACATCACTGCAGGAGTCCCTCAGGGTAGTGTCCTCGGCCCAACATCTTCAGCTGCTTCCTCAGTGACCTCCCTTCCATCATAAGGTCAGAAGTGGGATGTTTGCGGATGACTGCACAATGTTCAGCACCATTCGTGACTCCTCAGGTAATGAAGCAGTCCATGTCCAAATGCAGCAAGACCTGGACAATATCCAGGCCTGGGCTGACAAGTGGCAAGTTACATTCGCACCACACAACTGCCAGACAATGACCATCTGAGAATCAAAACTGGCCCCAGGACGTTTAAAGGCATTACCATCGTTCAATCCCCCACAATCAACATCCTGGCGGTTACCATTGATCAGAAACTGAACTGGACTAGCCATATAAATACTCTGGCCCCAAGAGAAGGTCAGAGTCTAGGAATCCTGCTTAATCCACCTCCTGACCCTCCCAAAGCCTGTCCACCATCTACAAGGCGCAAGTCAGTGTGGTGAAATACTCTCCATTTGCCTGGATGAGTGAAGCTCTAACAACACTCAAGAAGCTCGACACCATCCAGGACAAAGCAGCCACTTGATTGGCACCCCTTCCACCAACATTCAAACCCTCCATTACTGACGCACAGTGGCAGCCGTGTGGACCGTCTACAAGATGCACTGCAGGAACTCACCAAGGTTCCTTAGACAGCACCTTCCAAATCCATAACCTCTACCATCTAGAAGGACAAGAGCAGCAGATACCTGGGAACCCCACCCCCTGGAGGTTCCCCTCCAAGTCACTCACCACCCTGACTGGGAAATATATTGGCCGTTGCTTCACTGTCGCTGGGGCAACATCCTGGAACTCCCTCCCTAACAGCACAGTGGGTGTACCTACACCTCAGAGACTGCAGCGGTTCAAGACGGCAGCTCACCCCCACCTTCTGAAGTAAAATCAGGGATGGGCAATAAATGCTGGGCCTAACCAGCGACGCCCACATCTTTGAAAGATGAATTAAAGAGACACAGACAGTACTCTCGTGCCTCAGCCAGTGACCATTTTTCATGTATGTGCCAAACACCAACACGCTCTGCAGTAACTAAATCAGTGACCAGGCCCGACAACTGAGTTTATTCTGTCCCTAACCAAGCATTGCCCTGACCAAGGTAAACATCTCTAACTGGGATGAGCACAGACTCAGGATGGAACCCGAGTTCCCTCTGGACCATGAACTTCATTAATGGTGAATCTAAGCCGAGCTGTATCCCCAAATCATTCTTATATCTGTTAACAAAGTGCAGGAGGTTGGAGCAGTGAAGCTGCCCCTCCCCCGTCACACTGGGAGCTTGAATTCAAATCCATTTATCCACATAAAATTCCCTTTGCTTGCGGCTGTTCCTGACTTATGTTTCCACCCATGTTAATTTTTCTGTTGAACTTGCTGCTTTTCATAAATTCAGCTTTCTTGATCAGCTGAAGGCCGAGATTCCTTGCATTTATGTAATTTACAAAATGCAATTTTTATACTGTGACAGGAGTGACCGCTCTTACACGAGGGATAATTATATTACCGCAGCAATAATCGAGTCACCCAGCCATGTTCCCTCTGTGTTTATGCTGTCGGCACACTGCCCCATCTCTGAGAGGGCGAAATCATTCTCCGAGAAAACCCCACACTGTTTGCACATGCACAAACAGGCCAATCCACCTCTGCCAGGCCCTGCCACTGCCACTGGACACGCCTCAATTATATTCACTGTAACTTACAAACTAGAAAGCCGCAGCAGCCAGATGGAGCGGTGTGATTCATTCATTCAGGGCCCAGAGGAGAGGACAATGTAAAAGTTGATAAACAGGAAATCTGGGATATGAAAACACAAATGTAATAATGTCAGGAATATACACCGTGTCCAACATTCCCAGTAGGATATTTTTCATATGGGTTATAAAACTGGTTCTATTCCAGTAGAAGTTATGTAAAGTGATGAACCGGAAATGTTGAGGTTTATTTTTGGGTGGGTTTGGAGGGGAGTTTCCTGCTGGCTGTTTGGGTGAGACCAGACTGGTATCCAGCCAGACTTGGGAATGTTTTCAGCACTGCGGAGCTGTACCCACCAGCCAGAGAGCTCCCGATCTCTAAATGAGCTTGAGAGTCCCCCACCCCCCCACCCACGGACAATGCCACCCCCCGGCTGACATGGACAAACCCCCCCCACAATGAGGACACCCTGCTGTGGGTCGATGTGGAGCCCCCCCATTCAGGCCCGCCTACCCCCCACTTTTAATAGCAAATTACTGCGGATGCTGGAATCTGAAACCAAAATGAAGGAAGATCTCAGCAGATCTGGCAGCATCTGTGGGGAGAGAAAAGAGCCAACGTTTCAAGTCCAGATGACCCTTTGTCAAAGCCAGCTGGGAGCCGGGCAAATGCCCTGCCCTCGACCACCCGGGGGCTCCACTGGCCTCCGAGACCCCCGAGTGGCCATCGGGACTGGTCTCTGCTTGTGGAGACCAGTACTGATCGGCGCCATGTTGAGGCCTTGCCAGTATGGCCAACGGCTCCCGGGCGCCACCAGAATGCAGCATTGGCATAATTACATGAGCCCAATGACTATCGGAACATGCAGCCACCACAACAGGTTTGACTGGGGGAAGAGTATGAGGTGAAGCCGGGGAGGGTGGGGGGGGGGGGGGCAAATGGGAGGGCTCATGATGGCAGGCAGAGGGGCAAAGATATGGATGAGGATGAGGAAGAATGGAAGGCAGTGGAAAGACCGAAGTGAGGGACACTGGACTCCCACAAGACTGCATGAAAAACCCACACACAAAGGGGTCAACGGGTACCATACTGTTCACTGGACGGGGACGCGTAAACACTCCCGATGCGGTGAACAGATGTCCAAGTGGGGCATAATGATGGGATTGGAGCAGGGTGGTCGAATCGAGGAACAGACTTCTTGAGGCTGCTAGCCATCTTCCTCTGGATTGCTGACATACTGCACGTTGTGGTGAAGACAGGTGGGCTGGAGACAGTGATGTGCGTGTTCTGGACTGGCATTTAAATAGGACTTTTGAACCCACCAGCTGACAGTGGGTAGACGAATCACTGGCTGGCCCCGCAGGATGACTCTGAGGGGAATGCGCTTTGCATAACTAATGAGATTCCTGGTGAAGAATCCGGTGCGGGACCCTGCTAATCTGGACGTGGGACAGAATCCGGTCGGGAAGCTGCTAATCTGGACGTGGGACAGAATCCGGTCGGGAAGCTGCTAATCTGGATTTGGGACAGAATCCGGTCAGGAAGCTGCTAATCCGGACGTGGGACAGAATCCGGTCAGGAAGCTGCTAATCTGGATTTGGGACAGAATCCGGTCAGGAAGCTGCTAATCTGGACGTGGGACAGAATCCGGTCAGGAAACTGCTAATCTGGACGTGGGACAGAATCCGGTCAGGAAGCTGCTAATCTGGACGTGGGACAGAATCCGGTCAGGAAGCTGCTAATCTGGACGTGGGACAGAATCCGGTCAGGAAGCTGCTAATCTGGACGTGGGACAGAATCCGGTCAGGAAGCTGCTAATCTGGACGTGGGACAGAATCCGGTCAGGAAGCTGCTAATCTGGACGTGGGACAGAATCCGGTCAGGAAGCTGCTAATCTGGACGTGGGACAGAATCCGGTCAGGAAGCTGCTAATCTGGACGTGGGACAGAATCCGGTCAGGAAACTGCTAATCTGGACGTGGGACAGAATCCGGTCAGGAAGCTGCTAATCTGGACGTGGGACAGAATCCGGTCAGGAAGCTGCTAATCTGGACGTGGGACAGAATCCGGTCAGGAAGCTGCTAATCTGGATTTGGGACAGAATCCGGTCAGGAAGCTGCAATCTGGATTTGGGACAGAATCCGGTCAGGAAGCTGCAATCTGGACGTGGGACAGAATCCGGTCGGGAAGCTGCTAATCTGGATTTGGGACAGAATCCGGTCAGGAAGCTGCTAATCTGGATTTGGGACAGAATCCGGTCAGGAAGCTGCTAATCTGGACGTGGGACAGAATCCGGCCGGGAAGCTGCTAATCTGGATTTGGGACAGAATCCGGTCGGGTAGCTGCTAATCTGGACGTGGGACAGAATCCGGTCGGGAAGCTGCTAATCTGGATTTGGGACAGAATCCGGTCAGGAAGCTGCTAATCTGGATTTGGGACAGAATCCGGTCAGGAAGCTGCTAATCTGGACGTGGGACAGAATCCGGTCAGGAAGCTGCTAATCTGGATTTGGGACAGAATCCGGTCAGGAAGCTGCAATCTGGATTTGGGACAGAATCCGGTCAGGAAGCTGCTAATCTGGATTTGGGACAGAATCCGGTCAGGAAGCTGCAATCTGGACGTGGGACAGAATCCGGTCGGGAAGCTGCTAATCTGGATTTGGGACAGAATCCGGTCAGGAAGCTGCTAATCTGGATTTGGAACAGAATCCGGTCAGGAAGTTGCTAATCTGGACGTGGGACAGAATCCGGTCGGGAAGCTGCTAATCTGGACGTGGGACAGAATCCGGTCAGGAAGCTGCTAATCTGGACGTGGGACAGAATCCGGTCAGGAAGCTGCTAATCTGGATTTGGCACAGAATCCGGTCAGGAAGCTGCTAATCTGGACGTGGGACAGAATCCGGTCAGGAAGCTGCTAATCTGGACGTGGGACAGAATCCGGTCGGGAAGCTGCTAATCTGGACGTGGGACAGAATCCGGTCAGGAAGCTGCTAATCTGGACGTGGGACAGAATCCGGTCATAAACTGCTAATCTGGATTTGGGACAGAATCCGGTCAGGAAGCTGCTAATCTGGACGTGGGACAGAATCCGGTCAGGAAGCTGCTAATCTGGACGTGGGACAGAATCCGGTCAGGAAGCTGCTAATCTGGACGTGGGACAGAATCCGGTCAGGAAGCTGCAATCTGGATTTGGGACAGAATCCGGTCAGGAAGCTGCTAATCTGGACGTGGGACAGAATCCGGTCAGGAAGCTGCTAATCTGGACGTGGGACAGAATCCGGTCAGGAAGCTGCAATCTGGATTTGGGACAGAATCCGGTCGGGAAGCTGCTAATCTGGATGTGGGACAGAATCCGGTCAGGAAGCTGCTAATCTGGACGTGGGACAGAATCCGGTCAGGAAGCTGCTAATCTGGACGTGGGACAGAATCCGGTCAGGAAGCTGCAATCTGGATTTGGGACAGAATCCGGTCAGGAAGCTGCTAATCTGGATTTGGGACAGAATCCGGTCGGGAAGCTGTTAATCTGGACGTGGGACAGAATCCGGTCAGGAAGCTGCTAATCTGGATTTGGGACAGAATCCGGTCAGGAAGCTGCAATCTGGATTTGGGACAGAATCCGGTCAGGAAGCTGCTAATCTGGATTTGGGACAGAATCCGGTCAGGAAGCTGCTAATCTGGACGTGGGACAGAATCCGGTCAGGAAGCTGCTAATCTGGACGTGGGACAGAATCCGGTCAGGAAGCTGCTAATCTGGACGTGGGACAGAATCCGGTCAGGAAGCTGCTAATCTGGACGTGGGACAGAATCCGGTCAGGAAGCTGCAATCTGGACGTGGGACAGAATCCGGTCAGGAAGCTGCTAATCTGGATTTGGGACAGAATCCGGTCGGGAAGCTGCTAATCTGGATTTGGGACAGAATCCGGTCAGGAAGCTGCAATCTGGACGTGGGACAGAATCCGGTCAGAAAGCTGCTAATCTGGATTTGGGACAGAATCCGGTCGGGAAGCTGCTAATCTGGATTTGGGACAGAATCCGGTCAGGAAGCTGCTAATCTGGACGTGGGACAGAATCCGGTCAGGAAGCTGCTAATCTGGACGTGGGACAGAATCCGGTCAGGAAGCTGCTAATCTGGATTTGGGACAGAATCCGGTCAGGAAGCTGCAATCTGGACGTGGGACAGAATCCGGTCAGGAAGCTGCAATCTGGATTTGGGACAGAATCCGGTCAGGAAGCTGCAATCTGGACGTGGGACAGAATCCGGTCAGGAAGCTGCAATCTGGATTTGGGACAGAATCCGGTCAGGAAGCTGCTAATCTGGATTTGGGACAGAATCCGGTCAGGAAGCTGCAATCTGGACGTGGGACAGAATCCGGTCGGGAAGCTGCTAATCTGGATTTGGGACAGAATCCGGTCAGGAAGCTGCTAATCTGGACGTGGGACAGAATCCGGTCGGGAAGCTGCTAATCTGGACGTGGGACAGAATCCGGTCAGGAAGCTGCTAATCTGGATTTGGGACAGAATCCGGTCAGGAAGCTGCAATCTGGACGTGGGACAGAATCCGGTCGGGAAGCTGCTAATCTGGATTTGGGACAGAATCCGGTCAGGAAGCTGCAATCTGGATTTGGGACAGAATCCGGTCAGGAAGCTGCTAATCTGGATTTGGGACAGAATCCGGTCAGGAAGCTGCAATCTGGACGTGGGACAGAATCCGGTCGGGAAGCTGCTAATCTGGATTTGGGACAGAATCCGGTCAGGAAGCTGCTAATCTGGATTTGGGACAGAATCCGGTCAGGAAACTGCTAATCTGGACGTGGGACAGAATCCGGTCAGGAAGCTGCTAATCTGGACGTGGGACAGAATCCGGTCAGGAAGCTGCTAATCTGGATTTGGGACAGAATCCGGTCAGGAAGCTGCTAATCTGGATTTGGGACAGAATCCGGTCAGGAAGCTGCAATCTGGACGTGGGACAGAATCCGGTCGGGAAGCTGCTAATCTGGATTTGGGACAGAATCCGGTCAGGAAGCTGCTAATCTGGACGTGGGACAGAATCCGGTCGGGAAGCTGCTAATCTGGATTTGGGACAGAATCCGGTCAGGAAGCTGCTAATCTGGATTTGGGACAGAATCCGGTCAGGAAGCTGCTATTCTGGACGTGGGACAGAATCCGGTCAGGAAGCTGCTGATCTGGATTTGGGACAGAATCCGGTCAGGAAGCTGCTAATCTGGATTTGGGACAGAATCCGGTCAGGAAGCTGCTAATCCGGACGTGGGACAGAATCCGGTCAGGAAGCTGCTGATCTGGATTTGGGACAGAATCCGGTCAGGAAGCTGCTAATCTGGATTTGGGACAGAATCCGGTCAGGAAGCTGCTAATCCGGACGTGGGACAGAATCCGGTCGGGAAGCTGCTAATCTGGACGTGGGACAGAATCCGGTCAGGAAGCTGCTAATCTGGATTTGGGACAGAATCCGGTCAGGAAGCTGCTAATCTGGACGTGGGACAGAATCCGGTCAGGAAGCTGCTAATCTGGACGTGGGACAGAATCCGGTCAGGAAGCTGCTAATCTGGACGTGGGACAGAATCCGGTCAGGAAGCTGCTAATCTGGACGTGGGACAGAATCCGGTCGGGAAGCTGCTAATCTGGACGTGGGACAGAATCCGGTCGGGAAGCTGCTAATCTGGACGTGGGACAGAATCCGGTCGGGAAGCTGCTAATCTGGATTTGGGACAGAATCCGGTCAGGAAGCTGCTAATCTGGACGTGGGACAGAATCCGGTCAGGAAGATGCTAATCTGGACGTGGGACAGAATCCGGTCGGGAAGCTGCTAATCTGGATTTGGGACAGAATCCGGTCAGGAAGCTGCTAATCTGGACGTGGGACAGAATCCGGTCAGGAAGCTGCTAATCTGGACGTGGGACAGAATCCGGTCAGGAAGCTGCTAATCTGGATTTGGGACAGAATCCGGTCAGGAAGCTGCTAATCTGGATTTGGGACAGAATCCGGTCAGGAAGCTGCTAATCTGGACGTGGGACAGAATCCGGTCAGGAAGCTGCTAATCTGGACGTGGGACAGAATCCGGTCAGGAAGCTGCTAATCTGGACGTGGGACAGAATCCGGTCGGGAAGCTGCTAATCTGGACGTGGGACAGAATCCGGTCAGGAAGCTGCTAATCTGGACGTGGGACAGAATCCGGTCAGGAAGCTGCTAATCTGGATTTGGGACAGAATCCGGTCAGGAAGCTGCTAATCTGGATTTGGGACAGAATCCGGTCAGGAAACTGCTAATCTGGACGTGGGATAGAATCCGGTCAGGAAGCTGCTAATCTGGACGTGGGACAGAATCCGGTCAGGAAGCTGCTAATCTGGATTTGGGACAGAATCCGGTCAGGAAGCTGCTAATCTGGATTTGGGACAGAATCCGGTCAGGAAGCTGCAATCTGGACGTGGGACAGAATCCGGTCGGGAAGCTGCTAATCTGGATTTGGGACAGAATCCGGTCAGGAAGCTGCTAATCTGGATTTGGGACAGAATCCTGTCAGGAAGCTGCTAATCTGGACGTGGGACAGAATCCGGTCGGGAAGCCGCTAATCTGGATTTGGGACAGAATCCGGTCAGGAAGCTGCTAATCTGGATTTGGGACAGTATCCGGTCAGGAAGCTGCTATTCTGGACGTGGGACAGAATCCGGTCAGGAAGCTGCTAATCTGGATTTGGGACAGAATCCGGTCAGGAAGCTGCTAATCCGGATTTGGGACAGAATCCGGTCAGGAAGCTGCTAATCTGGACGTGGGACAGAATCCGGTCGGGAAGCTGCTAATCTGGATTTGGGACAGAATCCGGTCAGGAAGCTGCTAATCTGGATTTGGGACAGAATCCGGTCAGGAAGCTGCTAATCTGGACGTGGGACAGAATCCGGTCAGGAAGCTGCTAATCTGGACGTGGGATAGAATCCGGTCAGGAAGCTGCTAATCTGGACGTGGGACAGAATCCGGTCAGGAAGCTGCTAATCTGGACGTGGGACAGAATCCGGTCGGGAAGCTACTAATCTGGACGTGGGACAGAATCCGGTCAGGAAGCTGTTAATCTGGATTTGGGACAGAATCCGGTCAGGAAGCTGCTAATCTGGACGTGGGACAGAATCCGGTCAGGAAGCTGCTAATCTGGACGTGGGACAGAATCCGGTCAGGAAGCTGCTAATCTGGACGTGGGACAGAATCCGGTCAGGAAGCTGCTAATCTGGACGTGGGACAGAATCCGGTCGGGAAGCTGCTAATCTGGATTTGGGACAGAATCCGGTCAGGAAGCTGCTAATCCGGACGTGGGACAGAATCCGGTCAGGAAGCTGCTAATCTGGATTTGGGACAGAATCCGGTCAGGAAGCTGCTAATCTGGATTTGGGACAGAATCCGGTCAGGAAGCTGCTAATCTGGACGTGGGACAGAATCCGGTCAGGAAGCTGCTAATCTGGATTTGGGACAGAATCCGGTCGGGAAGCTGCTAATCTGGATTTGGGACAGAATCCGGTCAGGAAGCTGCTAATCTGGATTTGGGACAGAATCCGGTCAGGAAGCTGCTAATCTGGACGTGGGACAGAATCCGGTCAGGAAGCTGCTAATCTGGACGTGGGACAGAATCCGGTCGGGAAACTGCTAATCTGGACGTGGGACAGAATCCGGTCAGGAAGCTGCTAATCTGGACGTGGGACAGAATCCGGTCAGGATGCTGCTAATCTGGACGTGGGACAGAATCCGGTCAGGAAGCTGCTAATCTGGATTTGGGACAGAATCCGGTCAGGAAGCTGCTAATCTGGACGTGGGACAGAATCCGGTCAGGAAGCTGCTAATCTGGACGTGGGACAGAATCCGGTCAGGAAGCTGCAATCTGGATTTGGGACAGAATCCGGTCAGGAAGCTGCTAATCTGGACGTGGGACAGAATCCGGTCAGGAAGCTGCTAATCTGGATTTGGGACAGAATCCGGTCAGGAAGCTGCTAATCTGGACGTGGGACAGAATCCGGTCAGGAAGCTGCTAATCTGGATTTGGGACAGAATCCGGTCACGAAGCTGATAATCTGGACGTGGGACAGAATCCGGTCAGGAAGCTGCTAATCTGGACGTGGGACAGAATCCGGTCAGGAAGCTGCTAATCTGGACGTGGGACAGAATCCGGTCAGGAAGCTGCTAATCTGGACGTGGGACAGAATCCGGTCGGGAAGCTGCTAATCTGGACGTGGGACAGAATCCGGTCAGGAAGCTGCTAATCTGGATTTGGGACAGAATCCGGTCATAAACTGCTAATCTGGATTTGGGACAGAATCCGGTCAGGAAGCTGCTAATCTGGACGTGGGACAGAATCCGGTCAGGAAGCTGCTAATCTGGACGTGGGACAGAATCCGGTCAGGAAGCTGCAATCTGGATTTGGGACAGAATCCGGTCAGGAAGCTGCTAATCTGGACGTGGGACAGAATCCGGTCAGGAAGCTGCTAATCTGGACGTGGGACAGAATCCGGTCAGGAAGCTGCTAATCTGGAAGTGGGACAGAATCCGGTCAGGAAGCTGCTAATCTGGATTTGGGACAGAATCCGGTCAGGAAGCTGCTAATCTGGACGTGGGACAGAATCCGGTCAGGAAGCTGCTAATCTGGATTTGGGACAGAATCCGGTCGGGAAGCTGCTAATCTGGACATGGGACAGAATCAGGTCAGGAAGCTGCTAATCTGGATTTGGGACAGAATCCGGTCAGGAAGCTGCAATCTGGATTTGGGACAGAATCCGGTCAGGAAGCTGCTAATCTGGATTTGGGACAGAATCCGGTCAGGAAGCTGCTAATCTGGACGTGGGACAGAATCCGGTCAGGAAGCTGCTAATCTGGACGTGGGACAGAATCCGGTCAGGAAGCTGCTAATCTGGACGTGGGACAGAATCCGGTCAGGAAGCTGCTAATCTGGACCTGGGACAGAATCCGGTCAGGAAGATGCAATCTGGACGTGGGACAGAATCCGGTCAGGAAGCTGCTAATCTGGATTTGGGACAGAATCCGGTCGGGAAGCTGCTAATCTGGATTTGGGACAGAATCCGGTCAGGAAGCTGCAATCTGGACGTGGGACAGAATCCGGTCAGGAAGCTGCTAATCTGGATTTGGGACAGAATCCGGTCAGGAAGCTGCTAATCTGGATTTGGGACAGAATCCGGTCAGGAAGCTGCTAATCTGGACGTGGGACAGAATCCGGTCAGGAAGCTGCTAATCTGGACGTGGGACAGAATCCGGTCAGGAAGCTGCTAATCTGGACGTGGGACAGAATCCGGTCGGGAAGCTGCTAATCTGGACGTGGGACAGAATCCGGTCAGGAAGATGCTAATCTGGACGTGGGACAGAATCCGGTCAGGAAGCTGCTAATCTGGATTTGGGACAGAATCCGGTCAGGAAGCTGCTAATCTGGATTTGGGACAGAATCCGGTCAGGAAACTGCTAATCTGGACGTGGGACAGAATCCGGTCAGGAAGCTGCTAATCTGGACGTGGGACAGAATCCGGTCAGGAAGCTGCTAATCTGGATTTGGGACAGAATCCGGTCAGGAAGCTGCTAATCTGGATTTGGGACAGAATCCGGTCAGGAAGCTGCAATCTGGACGTGGGACAGAATCCAGTCGGGAAGCTGCTAATCTGGATTTGGGACAGAATCCGGTCAGGAAGCTGCTAATCTGGATTTGGGACAGAATCCTGTCAGGAAGCTGCTAATCTGGACGTGGGACAGAATCCGGTCGGGAAGCCGCTAATCTGGATTTGGGACAGAATCCGGTCAGGAAGCTGCTAATCTGGATTTGGGACAGTATCCGGTCAGGAAGCTGCTATTCTGGACGTGGGACAGAATCCGGTCAGGAAGCTGCTAATCTGGATTTGGGACAGAATCCGGTCAGGAAGCTGCTAATCCGGATTTGGGACAGAATCCGGTCAGGAAGCTGCTAATCTGGACGTGGGACAGAATCCGGTCGGGAAGCTGCTAATCTGGATTTGGGACAGAATCCGGTCAGGAAGCTGCTAATCTGGATTTGGGACAGAATCCGGTCAGGAAGCTGCTAATCTGGACGTGGGACAGAATCCGGTCAGGAAGCTGCTAATCTGGACGTGGGATAGAATCCGGTCAGGAAGCTGCTAATCTGGACGTGGGACAGAATCCGGTCAGGAAGCTGCTAATCTGGACGTGGGACAGAATCCGGTCGGGAAGCTGCTAATCTGGACGTGGGACAGAATCCGGTCAGGAAGCTGTTAATCTGGATTTGGGACAGAATCCGGTCAGGAAGCTGCTAATCTGGACGTGGGACAGAATCCGGTCAGGAAGCTGCTAATCTGGACGTGGGACAGAATCCGGTCAGGAAGCTGCTAATCTGGACTTGGGACAGAATCCGGTCAGGAAGCTGCTAATCTGGACGTGGGACAGAATCCGGTCGGGAAGCTGCTAATCTGGATTTGGGACAGAATCCGGTCAGGAAGCTGCTAATCCGGACGTGGGACAGAATCCGGTCAGGAAGCTGCTAATCTGGATTTGGGACAGAATCCGGTCAGGAAGCTGCTAATCTGGATTTGGGACAGAATCCGGTCAGGAAGCTGCTAATCTGGACGTGGGACAGAATCCGGTCAGGAAGCTGCTAATCTGGATTTGGGACAGAATCCGGTCGGGAAGCTGCTAATCTGGATTTGGGACAGAATCCGGTCAGGAAGCTGCTAATCTGGATTTGGGACAGAATCCGGTCAGGAAGCTGCTAATCTGGACGTGGGACAGAATCCGGTCAGGAAGCTGCTAATCTGGACGTGGGACAGAATCCGGTCGGGAAACTGCTAATCTGGACGTGGGACAGAATCCGGTCAGGAAGCTGCTAATCTGGACGTGGGACAGAATCCGGTCAGGATGCTGCTAATCTGGACGTGGGACAGAATCCGGTCAGGAAGCTGCTAATCTGGATTTGGGACAGAATCCGGTCAGGAAGCTGCTAATCTGGACGTGGGACAGAATCCGGTCAGGAAGCTGCTAATCTGGACGTGGGACAGAATCCGGTCAGGAAGCTGCAATCTGGATTTGGGACAGAATCCGGTCAGGAAGCTGCTAATCTGGACGTGGGACAGAATCCGGTCAGGAAGCTGCTAATCTGGATTTGGGACAGAATCCGGTCAGGAAGCTGCTAATCTGGACGTGGGACAGAATCCGGTCAGGAAGCTGCTAATCTGGATTTGGGACAGAATCCGGTCACGAAGCTGATAATCTGGACGTGGGACAGAATCCGGTCAGGAAGCTGCTAATCTGGACGTGGGACAGAATCCGGTCAGGAAGCTGCTAATCTGGACGTGGGACAGAATCCGGTCAGGAAGCTGCTAATCTGGACGTGGGACAGAATCCGGTCGGGAAGCTGCTAATCTGGACGTGGGACAGAATCCGGTCAGGAAGCTGCTAATCTGGATTTGGGACAGAATCCGGTCATAAACTGCTAATCTGGATTTGGGACAGAATCCGGTCAGGAAGCTGCTAATCTGGACGTGGGACAGAATCCGGTCAGGAAGCTGCTAATCTGGACGTGGGACAGAATCCGGTCAGGAAGCTGCAATCTGGATTTGGGACAGAATCCGGTCAGGAAGCTGCTAATCTGGACGTGGGACAGAATCCGGTCAGGAAGCTGCTAATCTGGACGTGGGACAGAATCCGGTCAGGAAGCTGCTAATCTGGAAGTGGGACAGAATCCGGTCAGGAAGCTGCTAATCTGGATTTGGGACAGAATCCGGTCAGGAAGCTGCTAATCTGGACGTGGGACAGAATCCGGTCAGGAAGCTGCTAATCTGGATTTGGGACAGAATCCGGTCGGGAAGCTGCTAATCTGGACATGGGACAGAATCCGGTCAGGAAGCTGCTAATCTGGATTTGGGACAGAATCCGGTCAGGAAGCTGCAATCTGGATTTGGGACAGAATCCGGTCAGGAAGCTGCTAATCTGGATTTGGGACAGAATCCGGTCAGGAAGCTGCTAATCTGGACGTGGGACAGAATCCGGTCAGGAAGCTGCTAATCTGGACGTGGGACAGAATCCGGTCAGGAAGCTGCTAATCTGGACGTGGGACAGAATCCGGTCAGGAAGCTGCTAATCTGGACCTGGGACAGAATCCGGTCAGGAAGATGCAATCTGGACGTGGGACAGAATCCGGTCAGGAAGCTGCTAATCTGGATTTGGGACAGAATCCGGTCGGGAAGCTGCTAATCTGGATTTGGGACAGAATCCGGTCAGGAAGCTGCAATCTGGACGTGGGACAGAATCCGGTCAGGAAGCTGCTAATCTGGATTTGGCACAGAATCCGGTCGGGAAGCTGCTAATCTGGATTTGGGACAGAATCCGGTCAGGAAGCTGCTAATCTGGACGTGGGACAGAATCCGGTCAGGAAGCTGCTAATCTGGACGTGGGACAGAATCCGGACAGGAAGCTGCTAATCTGGACGTGGGACAGAATCCGGTCAGGAAGCTGCTAATCTGGACGTGGGACAGAATCCGGTCAGGAAGCTGCTAATCTGGATTTGGGACAGAATCCGGTCAGGAAGCTGCAATCTGGATTTGGGACAGAATCCGGTCAGTAAGCTGCTAATCTGGATTTGGGACAGAATCCGGTCAGGAAGCTGCAATCTGGACGTGGGACAGAATCCGGTCGGGAAGCTGCTAATCTGGATTTGGGACAGAATCCGGTCAGGAAGCTGCTAATCTGGATTTGGGACAGAATCCGGTCAGGAAACTGCTAATCTGGACGTGGGACAGAATCCGGTCAGGAAGCTGCTAATCTGGACGTGGGACAGAATCCGGTCGGGAAGCTGCTAATCTGGACGTGGGACAGAATCCGGTCAGGAAGCTGCTAATCTGGATTTGGGACAGAATCCGGTCAGGAAGCTGCAATCTGGATTTGGGACAGAATCCGGTCAGGAAGCTGCTAATCTGGATTTGGGACAGAATCCGGTCAGGAAGCTGCAATCTGGACGTGGGACAGAATCCGGTCGGGAAGCTGCTAATCTGGATTTGGGACAGAATCCGGTCAGGAAGCTGCTAATCTGGATTTGGGACAGAATCCGGTCAGGAAGCTGCTAATCTGGACGTGGGACAGAATCCGGTCGGGAAGCTGCTAATCTGGATTTGGGACAGAATCCGGTCAGGAAGCTGCTAATCTGGACGTGGGACAGAATCCGGTCGGGAAGCTGCTAATCTGGATTTGGGACAGAATCCGGTCAGGAAACTGCTAATCTGGATTTGGGACAGAATCCGGTCAGGAAGCTGCTATTCTGGACGTGGGACAGAATCCGGTCAGGAAGCTGCTAATCTGGATTTGGGACAGAATCCGGTCAGGAAGATGCTAATCTGGATTTGGGACAGAATCCGGTCAGGAAGCTGCTAATCCGGACGTGGGACAGAATCCGGTCGGGAAGCTGCTAATCTAGATTTGGGACAGAATCCGGTCAGGAAGCTGCTAATCTGGATTTGGGACAGAATCCGGTCAGGAAGCTGCTAATCTGGACGTGGGACAGAATCCGGTCAGGAAGCTGCTAATCTGGACGTGGGACAGAATCCGGTCAGGAAGCTGCTAATCTGGACGTGGGACAGAATCCGGTCAGGAAGCTGCTAATCTGGATTTGGGACAGAATCCGGTCAGGAAGCTGCTAATCTGGACGTGGGACAGAATCCGGTCAGGAAGCTGCTAATCTGGACGTGGGACAGAATCCGGTCGGGAAGCTGCTAATCTGGACGTGGGACAGAATCCGGTCAGGAAGCTGCTAATCTGGATTTGGGACAGAATCCGGTCAGGAAGCTGCTAATCTGGATTTGGGACAGAATCCGGTCAGGAAGCTGCTAATCTGGACGTGGGACAGAATCCGGTCAGGAAGCCGCTAATCTGGACGTGGGACAGAATCCGGTCAGGAAGCTGCTAATCTGGATGTGGGACAGAATCCGGTCAGGAAACTGCTAATCTGGACGTGGGACAGAATCCGGTCAGGAAGCTGCTAATCTGGACGTGGGACAGAATCCGGTCGGGAAGCTGCTAATCTGGATTTGGGACAGAATCCGGTCAGGAAGCTGCTAATCTGGACGTGGGACAGAATCCGGTCAGGAAGCTGCTAATCTGGACGTGGGACAGAATCCGGTCAGGAAGCTGCTAATCTGGACGTGGGACAGAATCCGGTCAGGAAGCTGCAATCTGGATTTGGGACAGAATCCGGTCAGGAAGCTGCTAATCTGGATTTGGGACAGAATCCGGTCAGGAAGCTGCTAATCTGGACGTGGGACAGAATCCGGTCAGGAAGCTGCTAATCTGGATTAGGGACAGAATCCGGTCAGGAAGCTGCTAATCTGGACGTGGGACAGAATCCGGTCAGGAAGCTGCTAATCTGGACGTGGGACAGAATCCGGTCGGGAAGCTGCTAATCTGGACGTGGGACAGAATCCGGTCAGGAAGCTGCTAATCTGGATTTGGGGCAGAATCCGGTCAGGAAGCTGCTAATCTGGACGTGGGACAGAATCCGGTCAGGAAGCTGCTAATCTGGACGTGGGACAGAATCCGGTCAGGAAGCTGCTAATCTGGACGTGGGACAGAATCCGGTCAGGAAGCTGCTAATCTGGATTTGGGACAGAATCCGGTCAGGAAGCTGCTAATCTGGACGTGGGACAGAATCCGGTCAGGAAGCTGCTAATCTGGATTTGGGACAGAATCCGGTCAGGAAGCTGCAATCTGGATTTGGGACAGAATCCGGTCAGGAAGCTGCTAATCTGGACGTGGGACAGAATCCGGTCAGGAAGCTGCTAATCTGGACGTGGGACAGAATCCGGTCAGGAAGCTGCTAATCTGGACGTGGGACAGAATCCGGTCAGGAAGCTGCTAATCTGGATGTGGGACAGAATCCGGTCGGGAAGCTGCTAATCTGGATTTGGGACAGAATCCGGTCAGGAAGCTGCTAATCCGGACGTGGGACAGAATCCGGTCAGGAAGCTGCTAATCTGGACGTGGGACAGAATCCGGTCAGGAAGCTGCTAATCTGGATTTGGGACAGAATCCGGTCAGGAAGCTGCTAATCTGGATTTGGGACAGAATCCGGTCAGGAAGCTGCTAATCTGGACGTGGGACAGAATCCGGTCAGGAAGCTGCTAATCTGGACGTGGGACAGAATCCGGTCAGGAAGCTGATAATCTGGATTTGGGACAGAATCCGGTCAGGAAGCTGCTAATCTGGACGTGGGACAGAATCCGGTCAGGAAGCTGCTAATCTGGATTTGGGACAGAATCCGGTCGGGAAGCTGCTATTCTGGACGTGGGACAGAATCCGGTCAGGAAGCTGCTAATCTGGATTTGGGACAGAATCCGGTCAGGAAGCTGCTAATCTGGACGTGGGATAGAATCCGGTCAGGATGCTGCTAATCTGGATTTGGGACAGAATCCGGTCAGGAAGCTGCTAATCTGGATTTGGGACAGAATCCGGTCAGGAAGCTGCTAATCTGGATTTGGGACAGAATCCGGTCAGGAAGCTGCTAATCTGGACGTGGGACAGAATCCGGTCAGGAAGCTGATAATCTGGATTTGGGACAGAATCCGGTCAGGAAGCTGCTAATCTGGATTTGGGACAGAATCCGGTCAGGAAGCTGCTAATCTGGATTTGGGACAGAATCCGGTCAGGAAGCTGCTAATCTGGACGTGGGATAGAATCCGGTCAGGATGCTGCTAATCTGGATTTGGGACAGAATCCGGTCAGGAAGCTGCTAATCTGGATTTGGGACAGAATCCGGTCGGGAAGCTGCTATTCTGGACGTGGGACAGAATCCGGTCAGGAAGCTGCTAATCTGGACGTGGGACAGAATCCGGTCAGGAAGCTGCTAATCTGGACGTGGGACAGAATCCGGTCGGGAAGCTGCTAATCTGGACGTGGGACAGAATCCGGTCAGGAAGCTGCTAATCTGGACGTGGGACAGAATCCGGTCAGGAAGCTGCAATCTGGACGTGGGACAGAATCCGGTCAGGAAGCTGCTAATCTGGACGTGGGACAGAATCCGGTCAGGAAGCTGCTAATCTGGATTTGGGACAGAATCCGGTCAGGAAGCTGCTAATCTGGACGTGGGACAGAATCCGGTCAGGAAGCTGCTAATCTGGATTTGGGACAGAATCCGGTCAGGAAGCTGCTAATCCGGACGTGGGACAGAATCCGGTCAGGAAGCTGCTAATCTGGACGTGGGACAGAATCCGGTCGGGAAGCTGCTAATCTGGACGTGGGACAGAATCCGGTCAGGAAGCTGCTAATCTGGATTTGGGACAGAATCCGGTCAGGAAGCTGCTAATCTGGATTTGGGACAGAATCCGGTCGGGAAGCTGCTAATCTGGACGTGGGACAGAATCCGGTCAGGAAGCTGCTAATCTGGACGTGGGACAGAATCCGGTCAGGAAGCTGCTAATCTGGATTTGGGACAGAATCCGGTCAGGAAGCTGCAATCTGGACGTGGGACAGAATCCGGTCAGGAAGCTGCTAATCTGGACGTGGGACAGAATCCGGTCAGGAAGCTGCAATCTGGACGTGGGACAGAATCCGGTCAGGAAGCTGCTAATCTGGACGTGGGACAGAATCCGGTCAGGAAGCTGCTAATCTGGACGTGGGACAGAATCCGGTCAGGAAGCTGCAATCTGGTCTCTGGACAGGCGTCGCTGGAGCCACCACACTTAGTCTCAAAGAGGGAGAATTCCACCCAATGTTTTACTGCCAGCATTATAGACAAGGGTCACATCACACCGTGTGGATCTGCATTCCCTGTTGAAGTCCCAGTCCAGGAATGATATTAGTAATTAGAAAATGCTGAATAAACACCGTTGATTGGACAGTAATTGGAAAGAGAAATTCTTTCCGTTGCATATCTTTCATTGTATAAATATCCCATTCAGAATGTAGGTCTCCATCCTGTCACCAACCTGTCTCTTGATGATACGGAGTCACTAGCTCAGTTGGCTGGACGGCTGGGTTGTGATGGCAATAACGTGGGTTCAATTCCCCTACCGGCTGAGGTTATTCTTGAAGGCCCCGCTCCCTCAGCATCACCCCTCACCTGAGGTGACCCTCAGGTTACATCACCACCAGTTCCCTCTCAAAGGGGAGAGCAGCCGGTGGTCCTTGGGGACTGTGGCAACATTTACATTTTTTGGATTCTGCTGTTGTCTGTGAAATTCAGACACTTCAATCACTTTATTTTTCAACCGTTTTTCCCAGGTGCATTATTTGCGAGACGAACAATGGACAAACATAGGTTTACAATTCAACCCACATTTATTCACAAACTCAATAAAACAGTTATTCTCCCCATATTATCCCAAATGGAATCTGCCCAAGATGCCAATCCTACCCGTGCTGATGAACCTGATCGAACTGCGGGTCCAATCGTGAAGCCTCAGTTGTCTCGGAGCTCTCGTCTGCGACGGTGGGTCTCGCTCTCCTCTTCCATCCATTCTCAGTCCGCCGTCAACCTTCTCCGCTGCCGGTGTGTCGAGTTTTCGGGTGTCAGTTCTTATCCCCTTCTTCTCGCCCTTCCAGAGATTTCTCTGGCCCTCAGCCAATGAGGTCGCTGGGTCAGGGTCACAACACCCAATGGAGTTGCTGATTGCAACTCTGCAGAACACCAGTTTCGGTGAATTGGACATTCTGAATTTTCCCTGCGTGTACCCGAACAGGCGCCGGAATGTGGCGACTAGGGGCTTTTCACAGTAACTTCATTGCAGTGTTAATATAAGCCTACTTGTGACACTAAAGATTATTATTAAAGGACGTCCCCCTGAGGTCCATCATCAGGTGGGTATTGTCCGCACGTAGCCTTATCCCAAATAAGGTAACGGCGGTAAATCTAGTGTCAGAAAGTCTGATTTCATCTGGGCAATCCACAAGATACATTTGAATGGGGCCAATTATCTTCCGATGTGGCCCAGACTTGCCCCGACAGTGTGTCTCCGCCCACTATATTCAAACTGTTTGAAATGCCATCAGGGTTGTCTGACTGGTTTTAATTTTAAGTGTCCAATTCTTAATTTAAAGGGCGGCACAGTACCACAG
Source organism: Scyliorhinus torazame (assembly GCF_047496885.1). Taxonomy (NCBI): domain Eukaryota; kingdom Metazoa; phylum Chordata; class Chondrichthyes; order Carcharhiniformes; family Scyliorhinidae; genus Scyliorhinus; species Scyliorhinus torazame. The sequence goes on along the minus strand of NC_092733.1, from coordinate 3,783,024 downwards.
TGGTTAGCACTGTTGCTTCACAGCGCCAGGGTCCTAGGTTTGATTCCCGGCTTGTGTCACTGTCTGTGTGGAGTCTGCACGTTCTCCCTGTGTCTGCGTGGGTTCCTCCGGGTGCTCCGGTTTCCTCCCATAAGTCCTGAAAGACGTGCTGTTGGGTGAATTGGACATTCTGAATTCTCCCTCTGTGTACCCGAACAGGTGCTGGAATGTGGCAACTAGGGGCTTTTCACAGTTACTTCATTGCAGTGTTAATGTAAACCTCGGGAATACAGTGAGACTAGCTGTCTCACTCTAATATGCAGATTTGCCAGAGAGTGATCCCACCCGCAATGGCAGGATTCACATGGCAACGTCTCGCGAGATCGAGTTAGATCGTGAGGTGTGGCGAGCGGGGTAGATCCCAGAAGTGTGATGTCCTGGCATCTACCAGTGGCGTTGCACCACGGCGCATCAGGCACAATGCAACAGGTAGATCCCGCCCAAAGTGTCCAATTGAATATCGGGCCTACGTTTCAGGCTGTTGCCCAATTTATCACACTGCTGAATATTTCCAGCGTTTTTATTTCAGATATCATTTTAAAATCTCGAATCGTGTTGTAGTTGGCGTACACGGGCGGGATTCTCCGCCACGCCACATTCCTGCCCCGACTGGCCGGTGGGATTCTCCGTTACGCTGGCCGGCCAATGGGGTTTCCCGTTGTGGGGCAGCCCCGCGCCGTCGGGAAACCCCGGGCGCCGGCAAAACGGAGAATCCCGCCGGCGGAGAATCCAGCTGCTTATCTCTGGTATTTCAATGCTTGTTGCTATCGCTGAGGGTTAACCACCTCCCATTATTAATCATGGAATCTGAACTGAGTGGATAGTGGTTTGAATTCAGCTTGCTGGGAGTGTTGCTGAACTGGGTGTCGCCTGCAAACAGATCACTGGCTGTTTTTGACCCATGCTGAAGCCCAAGACAACCAGAAACAGAACTGAATTCTTGAAGCAGGAGACCCGCTGCCTCTGTAACGGAATCTACAGGTGGAACTTTCTCCCACATGCTGAAACCTTATTCCCCACACCGGATTGGGAGCACACTTTCAAAGGAGATTGCTGAACCCACAGCTCTGCAGTAGGTTGCGTGCAGCCTTTAGGGCATATTATACACTGAATTACGGCAAGTGGAGGCCACAGGCCAGGTTTACACCTACACTGATGTTTCCTCACACTAACAGGGAACATCTTCAAACAGGATCGTCTCCAGAATCGCCCTCAGGGACCATTCTGCCGCCAGTGTTTAGCCAGCCGTAAGTGCCCTGTGAGAGTCCAGGGTGGATCTTTGTCTGCTTTTGTTTTAGCTCAGGCCAGTATTTGCATTGTTAGTTCTAAAGGTTTAATAACCAACTGGGTTATGTTGTGTAGAGAGATTCAATGGTTATTTGCACCGGATCTCTGCTCAAGGGCAGTTTACAGCATAACATAGTTTAGGACACAGAGCAGAGAATGCAGAGAGCAGCATGGTGGAAACCATGTCCCAACTAAAAACTCCCAACTTTTAGATAGGAGGTTAGTGTGTGAGAAATGTTGGGTGGGATTTAACTAAATGGGAACAAAATCCCATAGCATTGCGTTTAGCCGCGTGTTTCCCGATGATCACAGTGCCGAGAATCACAGTTCTATAAAACGGCGCCCCGGTTTGATCAGGGCCTCAGTGGGTAACGCGCAGCCGAGGCCGCACAGAGCTCCGCTCACCGGAACTACTCAGTGTAGCGAGAGAGCGCTCTAGAGCCCTGGCGACTCCAACCCCCAAACGCACTATGGAAGGGTCTCCAGCCTTAGCCCGGGCCCAGCCCCCCCCACAACATCCTCCCAACCTGATCACCACCATGCAAATATTGCCAGCTGGCAGTGCCATCTGGGCAATGCCAGGGTACCCAGGTGGCACTAGCAGTGCCAGGGTGCCACCCTGCCCAAAGGGCATGCAGCTGGGGGCCTCCGATCCCCTGGGAGACCCCCACGAGTGCCGTCCCGTCTAGTCCGCATTTGTGAAAACCGCTCCTGAACAGTGCTCACCCGAGGTCTCCGAGGGTTAGATCCCAACGCCTCAGGTACCTCGGGAACTGCACATTGAAGTGAAACTAGCTGTCTCGCTCTAATATGCAGATTTGCGTAAAAGTGCTCCCACCCACAATGGGCAGGATTCACATCGCAACGTGTACAGCCGGGTAGATCCCGGGAGCAGCGTGTCCCTGCTTCGAGTGGTCTTGCTGTGCTGCGGCGTACTGCTTTTCGGATGCAGTGTGGCCATTCGATCGTGCCCGTTAACTGTGTATATAATCAAAGGAATCATCCTCAGTAGCTGGGTCTGTGGTGTTAAAAAGTTCCTGAAGTATAGCAACTGCTGTAATGTAGGAATCACAGCAGCAAATATGTGCACAGCAGCATCCCACAAACAACAACGTGATAATGAGCAGTGTTGATTGAAGGGTGAATGTTGTCCGGGACACTTAATCTAGTCCTACTGAATGTTTCTTGCATTTTCTGTGCAACAGCCCAAGCAAAATGTTGATTAAAACACAGAAAAAGTTGGAAAGAGGCAACAGATTAAAGGTTAAAGCTCATGGGATCCAGGGTGAGGTTGCCAATTGGATTCAAAATTGGCTGGACGACAGAAGACAGAGGGTGGTTGTAGAGGGTTGTTTTTCAAACTGGAGGCCTGTGACCAGTGGTGTGCCTCAGGGATCGGTGCTGGGTCCACTGTTATTTGTGATTTATATTAATGATTTGGATGAGAATTTAGGAGGCATGGTTAGTAAGTTTGCAGATGACACCAAGATTGGTGGCACAGTGGATAGTGAAGAAGGTTATCTAGGATTGCAACGGGATCTTGATCAATTAGGCCAGTGGGCCGACGAATGGCAGATGGAGTTTAATTTAGATAAATGTGAGGTGATGCATTTTGGCAGATCGAATCAGGCCAGCACCTACTCAGTTAATGGTATGGCGTTGGGGAGAGTTATAGAACAAAGAGATCTAGGAGTACAGGTTCATAGCTCCTTGAAGGTGGAGTCGCAGGTGGACAGGGTGGTGACGAAGGCATTCGGCATGCTTGGTTTCATTGGTCAGAACATTGAATACAGGAGTTGGGACGTCTTGTTGAAGTTGTACAAGATATTGGTACGGCCACACTTGGAATACTGTGTGCAGTTCTGGTCACCCTATTATAGAAAGGATATTATTAAACTGGAAAGAGTGCAGAAAAGATTTACTAGGATGTTGCCGGGACTTGATGGTTCGAGTTATAAGGAGAGGCTGGATAGACTGGGACTTTTTTCCCTGGAGCGTAGGAGGCTTAGGGGTGATCTTATAGAGGTCTATAAAATAATGAGGGGCATAGATAAGGTAGATAGTCAACATCTTTTCCCAAAGGTAGGGGAGTCTAAAACTAGAGGGCATAGGTTTAAGGTGAGAGGGGAGAGATTCAGAAGGGCCCAGAGGGGCAATTTCTTCACTCAGAGGGTAGTGAGTGTCTGGAATGTGCTGCCAGAGGTAGTAGTAGAGGCGGGTACAATTGTGTCTTTTAAAAAGCATTTAGTTACATGGGCAAGATGGGTATAGAGGGTTATGGGCCAAGTGCGGGCAACTGGGACTAGCTTAATGGTAAAAACTGGGCGGCATGGACTGGTTGGGCCGAAGGGCCTGTTTCCATGCTGTAAACTTCTATGATTCTATGATTCTAGATCGGGTAGCGTCTGCGGAAAAGCAATTGTTCGATTGGAACAAACTGTTCACCTTTATTCAAGCCCCGGAGAGAGTGTTCGAGGAGGCGGTGGTGCAGTGATATTGTCACTGGACGGGCAATCCAGAGACTCAGGGTCATTTGAATTCAGTAAGAATCTGGAACTAAAAGTCCAACAAAACCATTGTCGATTGCTGTAAAATCCTATCTGGTTCACCAATGTCCGTTCGAGAAGGAAATCTGCTGCCTACATGTGGTTACGAGCTCTCTGAAACGGCCAAGCAAATCATTCCATTCACAAGCAATGAACGCTGGCCCAGGCAGTGACGCCCACATCCCAGAAATGAACTTTTTAAAATAACTCAATCGGCAGACGGTGAACTGGAGTTTAGTATTTAGTTCTTATTTACAGAGAGACACGCACATTGAGTGGAATCTTATCATATTTTGTCAAAGTGCCGGTTCCGGTGAGAAAACCGGGGAGATTCCCGCCAACACGATGGTGGGGAAACTCAGTAAATATTCAGCCTCTTTGACAAATGTTTTTTCCCCACGTGATTCAGGCCACGCTCGTGGGAGCCTGCTCCAGGAAAACGCCATCTCTAATCAGTGGGGCGCTCCTTTTAAACGCCTCCCCAGCACTTGTTCAAAGTCCAGTCAGGGAGTGTCTGCCAGGAATACAGCAGCATGATTCACAGAGGGAGCCCTCACCAAACCCCTGGATGGTGTGGAGCAGACGTGTGACATCCTCTCCTTGTGATCACGCAGACATCCATCAAGCAAGGTCACTACCCCGCCTGGGAGGCAACGGCCACGACAGTGAGCGTCAGCTCGCTCCATAGAGGGTGGAGTGACAGAGCCGGGAGAAGATGACCTTCCTTGTGCAGCCAGGGTTACCCACATTATTTGAATTTGCCAAGTATTCGCCCACTCTGCCAGCCTGTCCAAGTCACCCTGCAGCCTCTTTGCATCCTCCTCACAGCACACACAGCCACCCAGCTTAGTGTCGTCTGCAAATTTGGAGATATTGCATACAATTCCTTTGTCCAGATCATTAATGAATATTGTGAATAGCAGGGGTCCCAGCACTGAACCCTGCGGTACCCCACTAGTCACTGCCTGCCACTCTGAAAGGACCCGTTTACTCCCACTCTCTGCTTCCTGTCTGCCAGGACAGCCGCCAGGCACCTTTAAACCTAGAGGCTCACAGACATGAAGGGCCGCTAAGGGCTACGAGCGATCCCACCCCCTGAGTTGAACTTATCGAGGTCCCCACCATTCTCTCCGGTGCCCCCTCTGTGACTGGCACCCTGGATGGTAATGATGACCTGAGCGCTCTCCTCCGATATCCCTTTCAGAGGTAAGGTCGGCAGGATTTAATTTTTATCTTGCTGTTGTACGTTGCGCCGGTGTGGCGCCCTGACAACGATGAATATTCAGCGAGTGGAGAGGTCCTGGCAGGAGAGATCGCTAATGAACTTATCATCCATTAAAATGAGGGTCCCGGCCTTGCGCAGCAGATTTCCCATCACGGTGCCAGCAAAGAGCCCGGAAAATCGGAAATCGCACCTCACCAGAGAGAATCACCTTTTTCAATTCTCAGCGAACTTTCCACCCGTATCGCTATTCTTGCTGACAGCTCACACGAGCTGAAAATCACCCCAATACATATCATGCACTTCCAATCCAACAACCAAACATTTTAACCTGATCCTCTATATATTTGAACACAGCAAAGTCAGTTAATGCCCACCAGCTGAATACAATTAAATGTCCAAATAATATACAATGATCAGTCAGATTTGTGTAGTGTCTGCGTGCTGGGTACACACTGTACAGAGTAAGAGATGGCCACAGGATCGCTGTCACTCACTGTACAGAGTAAGAGATGGCCACAGGATCGCTGTCACTCACTGTACAGAGTAAGAGATGGCCACAGGATCACTGTCACTCATTGTACAGAGTAAGAGATGGCCACAGGATCGCTGTCACTCACTGTACAGAGTAAGAGATGGCCACAGGATCGCTGTCACCCATTGTACAGAGTGAGAGATGGCCACAGGATCGCTGTCACTCAGTGTAAAGAGTGAGAGATGGCCACAGGATCGCTGTCACTCACTGTACAGAGTGAGAGATGGCCACAGGATCGCTGTCACTCACTGTACAGAGTGAGAGATGGCCACAGGATCGCTGTCACTCACTGTACAGAGTAAGAGATGGCCACAGGATCGCTGTCACTCACTGTGCAGAGTAAGAGATGGCCACAGGATCGCTGTCACTCACTGTACAGAGTAAGAGATGGCCACAGGATCGCTGTCACTCACTGTACAGAGTAAGAGATGGCCACAGGATCACTGTCACTCATTGTACAGAGTGAGAGATGGCCACAGGATCACTGTCCCTCACTGTACAGAGTGAGAGATGGCCACAGGATCGCTGTCACTCACTGTACAGAGTGAGAGATGGCCACAGGATCGCTGTCACTCACTGCACCGAGTGAGAGATAGCCACAGGATCGCTGTCACTCACTGTACAGAGTGAGAGATGGCCGCAGGATCGCTGTCACTCACTGTACAGAGTAAGAGATGGCCACAGGATCGCTGTCACTCACTGTACAGAGTAAGAGATGGCCACAGGATCGCTGTCACTCACTGTACAGAGTAAGAGATGGCCACAGGATCGCTGTCACCCATTGTACAGAGTGAGAGATGGCCACAGGATCGCTGTCACTCAGTGTAAAGAGTGAGAGATGGCCACAGGATCGCTGTCACTCACTGTACAGAGTGAGAGATGGCCACAGGATCGCTGTCACTCACTGTACAGAGTGAGAGATGGCCACAGGATCGCTGTCACTCACTGTACAGAGTAAGAGATGGCCACAGGATCGCTGTCACTCACTGTACAGAGTAAGAGATGGCCACAGGATCGCTGTCACTCACTGTACAGAGTAAGAGATGGCCACAGGATCACTGTCACTCATTGTACAGAGTAAGAGATGGCCACAGGATCGCTGTCACTCACTGTACAGAGTAAGAGATGGCCACAGGATCGCTGTCACTCAGTGTAAAGAGTGAGAGATGGCCACAGGATCGCTGTCACTCACTGTACAGAGTGAGAGATGGCCACAGGATCGCTGTCACTCACTGTACAGAGTGAGAGATGGCCACAGGATCGCTGTCACTCACTGTACAGAGTAAGAGATGGCCACAGGATCGCTGTCACTCACTGTGCAGAGTAAGAGATGGCCACAGGATCGCTGTCACTCACTGTACAGAGTAAGAGATGGCCACAGGATCGCTGTCACTCACTGTACAGAGTAAGAGATGGCCACAGGATCACTGTCACTCATTGTACAGAGTGAGAGATGGCCACAGGATCACTGTCCCTCACTGTACAGAGTGAGAGATGGCCACAGGATCGCTGTCACTCACTGTACAGAGTGAGAGATGGCCACAGGATCGCTGTCACTCACTGCACCGAGTGAGAGATGGCCACAGGATCGCTGTCACTCACTGTACAGAGTGAGAGATGGCCGCAGGATCGCTGTCACTCAGTGTACAGAGTGAGAGATGGCCACAGGATCGCTGTCACTCACTGTACAGAGTAAGAGATGGCCACAGGATCACTGTCACTCACTGTACAGAGTAAGAGATGGCCACAGGATCGCTGTCACTCACTGTACAGAGTAAGAGATGGCCACAGGATCGCTGTCACTCACTGTACAGAGTGAGAGATGGCCACAGGATCGCTGTCACTCACTGTACAGAGTGAGAGATGGCCACAGGATCGCTGTCACTCACTGTACAGAGTGAGAGATGGCCACAGGATCGCTGTCACTCACTGTACAGAGTGAGAGATGGCCACAGGATCGCTGTCACTCACTGTACTGAGTGAGAGATGGCCACAGGATCGCTGTCACTCACTGTACAGAGTGAGAGATGGCCACAGGATCGCTGTCACTCACTGTGCAGAGTAAGAGATGGCCACAGGATCGCTGTCACTCACTGTACAGAGTAAGAGATGGCCACAGGATCACTGTCACTCACTGTACAGAGTGAGAGATGGCCACAGGATCGCTGTCACTCACTGTGCAGAGTAAGAGATGGCCACAGGATCGCTGTCACTCACTGTACAGAGTAAGAGATGGCCACAGGATCACTGTCACTCACTGTACAGAGTAAGAGATGGCCACAGGATCGCTGTCACTCACTGTGCAGAGTAAGAGATGGCCACAGGATCGCTGTCACTCACTGTACAGAGTAAGAGATGGCCACAGGATCGCTGTCACTCAGTGTACAGAGTAAGAGATGGCCACAGGATCGCTGTCACTCACTGTACAGAGTGAGAGATGGCCACAGAATCACTGTCACTCACTGTACAGAGTGAGAGATGGCCACAGGATCGCTGTCACTCACTGTACAGAGTAGGAGATGGCCACAGGATCGCTGTCACTCACTGTACAGACTAAGAGATGGCCACAGGATCGCTGTCACTCACTGTACAGAGTGAGAGATGGCCACAGGATCGCTGTCACTCACTGTACAGAGTAAGAGATGGCCACAGGATCGCTGTCACTCACTGTACAGAGTAAGAGATTGCCACAGGATCGCTGTCACTCACTGTACAGAGTGAGAAATGGCCACAGGTTCGCTGTCACTCACTGTACAGAGTAAGAGATGGCCACAGGATCGCTGTCACTCACTGTGCAGAGTAAGAGATGGCCACAGGATCGCTGTCACTCACTGTACAGAGTAAGAGATGGCCACAGGATCGCTGTCACTCACTGTACGGAGTAAGAGATGGCCACAGGATCGCTGTCACACACTGTACAGAGTAAGAGATGGCCACAGGATCGCTGTCACTCACTGTACAGAGTAAGAGATGGCCACAGGATCGCTGTCACACACTGTACAGAGTAAGAGATGGCCACAGGATCGCTGTCACTCACTGTACAGAGTAAGAGATGGCCACAGGATCGCTGTCACTCACGGTACAGAGTGAGAGATGGCCACAGGATCGCTGTCACTCACTGTACAGAGTGAGAGATGGCCACAGGATCGCTGTCACTCACTGTACAGAGTAAGAGATGGCCACAGGATCGCTGTCACTCACTGTACAGAGTAAGAGATGGCCACAGGATCGCTGTCACTCACTGTACAGAGTAAGAGATGGCCACAGGATCGCTGTCACTCACTGTACAGAGTGAGAGATGGCCACAGGATCACTGTCACTCACTGTACAGAGTGAGAGATGGCCACAGGATCGCTGTCACTCACTGTACTGAGTGAGAGATGGCCACAGGATCGCTGTCACTCACTGTACAGAGTAAGAGATGGCCACAGGATCGCTGTCACTCACTGTACAGAGTAAGAGATGGCCACAGGATCACCGTCACTCACTGTACAGAGTAAGAGATGGCCACAGGATCGCTGTCACTCACTGTACAGAGTGAGAGATGGCCACAGGATCGCTGTCACTCAGTGTACAGAGTAAGAGATGGCCACAGGATCGCTGTCACTCACTGTACAGAGTGAGAGATGGCCACAGGATCGCTGTCACTCACTGTACAGAGTGAGAGATGGCCACAGGATCGCTGTCACTCACTGTACAGAGTAAGAGATGGCCACAGGATCGCTGTCACTCACTGTACAGAGTGAGAGATGGCCACTGGATCGCTGTCACTCACTGTACAGAGTAAGAGATGGCCACTGGATCGCTGTCACTCACTGTACAGAGTGAGAGATGGCCACAGGATCGCTGTCACTCACTGTACAGAGTGAGAGATGGCCACAGGATCGCTGTCACTCACTGTACTGAGTGAGAGATGGCCACAGGATCGCTGTCACTCACTGTACAGAGTATGAGATGGCCACAGGATCGCTGTCACTCACTGTACAGAGTGAGAGATGGCCACAGGATCGCTGTCACTCACTGTACAGAGTAAGAGAAGGCCACAGGATCGCTGTCACTCACTGTACAGAGTGAGAGATGGCCACAGGATCGCTGTCACTCACTGTACAGAGTAAGAGATGGCCACAGGATCGCTGTCACTCACTGTACAGAGTGAGAGATGGCCACAGGATCGCTGTCACTCACTGTACAGAGTAAGAGATGGCCACAGGATCGCTGTCACTCACTGTACAGAGTAAGAGATGGCCACAGGATTGCTGTCACTCACTGTACAGAGTAAGAGATGGCCACAGGATCGCTGTCACTCACTGTACAGAGTGAGAGATGGCCACAGGATCGCTGTCACTCACTGTACAGAGTAAGAGATGGCCACAGGATCGCTGTCACTCACTGTACAGAGTGAGAGATGGCCACAGGATCGCTGTCACTCAGTGTACAGAGTGAGAGATGGCCACAGGATCGCTGTCACTCAGTGTACAGAGTAAGAGATGGCCACAGGATCGCTGTCACTCACTGTACAGAGTGAGAGATGGCCACAGGATCGCTGTCACTCACTGTACAGAGTAAGAGATGGCCACAGGATCGCTGTCACTCACTGTACAGAGTGAGAGATGGCCACAGGATCGCTGTCACTCAGTGTACAGAGTAAGAGATGGCCACAGGATCGCTGTCATCAGAGGGATGTCTGGAAGCAAATCCAGCTATGTTCCATATTAAGATAAGGCAGTTGTGTGGCTTCAGTTTTATTATTGCTCTCTCTGCTCCTTGCTTCTAATCCCCACATCCTTTCACTAATATTCTCAAACAGTCCCTCAATTGTTTTTGACCTTAAATCCACACTTGTCTACCCAGTGCTGGAAACATGCTCTCTGTATGTGTATGATTGCCCTTAGTGTTGGGTTGGGTTATGGGGATAGGGTGAGGTGTTGCCCTTGGGTAGGGTGCTCTTTCCAAGAGCCGGTGCAGACTCGATGGGCCGAATGGCCTCCTTCTGCACTGTAAATTCTATGATGAAGACCTTACATCACCACCGTTGGGAGGTGGTGGTGTGATGGTGTTATCGCTGGACTAATAATCCAGGGCTCTGGACCCTGGGTTTCAATCTCACCAGGGCAGATGGTGAAATTTGAATTCAATAAAAGTCTGGAATGAAAGGCCCAATGATGACCATGAAACCATTGTCGATTGTTGTAAAAACCCGTCTGGTTCACTAATGTCCTGTGGGAAGGAAATCTGTCGTCTTTACCTGGTCTGGTCTACTCCAGACCCACACCAATGTGGTTGACTCCTAACTGCCGCTCAGTTCGAGGGTAATTAAGGAAGGGCAACTAATTCTTCTCAGCGATGCCCACAACCTCTGAAAGAATAAAAGGGGGGAAACATTCTACACTCCAGGATGTCCCAGTGCCAATTCATTGCCAGTAAACTCTATCCTCCCTTCCCCCACACATCAGTGAAGATTGAACAAATACATTCACATTTCAGAAGCTCCTTTCCCAGGAAATCTGAAACCTGAAGACTCAGCTGTTCTTTGTGTAGCTTGGAATAATTTAGTGTCAGGCAGTGTGGGCTGAACATGTCATTCTAGCCGTGTGAGTCATCCTTCTGCAATTCTGTTATGGAGCAGCCTTAAAACTCCTGTGTTACAGCTGGGAAGATAGTGGGCAGAAAGTGCCCTCTCAGTTAGAGGAGTATGCAAGCGATGCCTAGCCAGAGGAGCTTGCAGGACCCAATCACAGCCATCCACTCAAAGCTCGATATCGGCTGGAGTGTGGCTCAGGTTGAGGATTTAACAGAGCTCTGCTCAAACCTATCCCATACTGCAACAAACAAAGAGACAGAGGGCCAGGGAGGATCTTAAGAGGTGGGTAACACTACACTTAACGTTGGCGGGGAGGGTCCAAGTGGTGAAAATGAATATTCTGCCGAGGTTCTTGTTTATCTTTCAAGCTCTCCCGATCTTTATACCAAAGGCCTTTTTTCGGAAAGTGGACGCAATCATCTCTGACTTTGTATGGGCGGGGAAGGTGCCGAGGGTGGGAGGACCCTGTTACAGAGGCAGAGGCAGCAGGGGGGGTTGGCGTTGCCAAACTTGCTTCATTATTATTGGGCGGCGAATGTGGACAAGGTGCGGCGGTGGTGGGAAGGAGAAGTGGTAGAGTGGGTTAGGATGGAGGAGGAATCTTGTAAAAGGGGTCTAGTTTGAGGGCTATGGTGACGGCAGCATTGCCAATGGCTCCGAGTAGGTATTCAGGGAGCCCAGTGGTGCAGTCCACGGTGAAGATATGGAATCAGCTGAGGAGGCATTTTAGGGTGGAAGGGATGTCGGTGCTAACGCCGCTGTGCGAGAATCATGGGTTTGAGCCGGGGGGAGATGGATAGTGTATACAGGAGGTGGAGGGAAGTGGGGCTGGTCAAGGTGAGGGATTTGTATTTGGAGGAAGGGTTCACCAGTCTGGAGGCGCTAAGGGAGAGGGTAGAGCTGCCGAGGGGTAGTGAGTTCAGGTATCTACAGGTTAGGGACTTTGCACAAAAGGTCTGGAAGGGGGTTCCCTAGATTGCCGGGATACACCCTGCTGGAGCGACGGCTGCTTCCGGATGTGGAAGGGGAGGGAGGAATTGGGGATCTATATAAGTGGCTGGGGGAGCAGGGAGGTGAGCGGGTGGTGAAGATCAAGGAGAAATGGGAAGCAGAGTTGGGAATGGAGATCAATTGGGGAGTATGGAGTGAGGCACTGCGAAGGGTAAACGGGACCTCCTCATGTGCAAGGATGAGCCTGATACAGTTTAAGGTGGTGCACAGGGTGCATATGACTCGGGCGACAATGAGTGGGTTCTTTCAGGGGGTAGCAGATGAGTGTGAGAGGTGTGGGCGGGGGCCAGCGAATCATGCCATGCGCACATGTTTTGGGGTTGTGAAAAATTAGGAAGATTCTGGGCGGGAGTGTTCGTGGTCATAGCCAGGATAGTGGAGGAGGAGGGGGACCCGGACCCTTTGGTGGCGATATTTGGGGTTTCAGAGTAGCCGGAGCTCATGGAGAGGAGGAAGGCCGATGTCTTGGCCTTCGTCTCTCTGATTGCACGGCGACGAATTTTGCTGGAGAGGCGGTCGGCATCGCCACCGGGGGTAGCAGCCTGGTTGGGCGACCTGTGCGACTTCCTGCGGTTAAAGAAGAAAAAGTGTGAGTTAAGGGGCTCAGCAGGAGAGTTCGAGAAAGGGTGGGGGATGTTTGTGACTCTGTTTGAGGAGCTGTTCATCGCGGGGCGGGGGGGGGGGGGGGGGGGGGGGGGTGGAGATTCACCCAAGCCAACACTTAGTGGAGATGATGAAGAAGGAATGATTAGGGACAAACAGTTAAAAATGAAGAGCTGAAGGAAAGGCTCAGTGTGACCCTTAAATCTGAGCAGTAATTTTAATGAAAAATGATTTCATAAAATAGAATCCCTCCTGTGCAGAAGGAGGCCATTCGGCCCATTGAGACTACACCGGCCTTCTGAAAGAGAACTCTACCTAGGCCCACTACCCCCACCACATCCCTGTAATCCCACCCACCCTTTGGACACGAAGGGGCAATTTATCATGGCCAATCCACCTAACCAGCACATCTTTGGACTGTGGGAGGAAGCCTGAGCACCCGGAGGAAACCCACGCACACACAGGGAAAGAGTGCAGTCACCCAAGGCCAGAATTGAACCCAGGTCCCTGGAGCTGTAAGGCAGCAGTGCTAACCACTGTGTCACCGTGCTGCCAATTTGGTTGAGGAGTGAGGCGAGTTGGTGGGGATGAGTGCCAGGAGCGGACACCAGCAGGAGTTCACATCCTCACAAAAGCTACCAGCATTCCAACCTCTTCAACCTCTCAATTGTGTAACTTAAGGGTAAAATGTTATACATACCAGTGTGTACAAACTAACCAGCGATTAAGAAAGGTTTGAACAATGAAAACACAGAACCAATAAGGTGACAAGGAGAGTGCACTCCTTATGGACTCTCCTCGGGCTTTTCTCATTGGTGAGGGTGATGGGGTGGACAGATGGTTATGGATATGATGGACAAACTCACCTTGGGAGATACTCCAACTCCAGTGTTGTGCTTACAGGGAATCCTAACTCCATTGCTTAATGTTTCTCTGGAGCACATTTAACTCAGGAAGCACTGGACAACAGAACGCTGACTCCCCAGGAATGGAACTCAGGTCTAATCATAATTAACAGTGACAGGCACGGCAGCACAGTGGTTAGCACTGTTGCTTCACAACTCCAGGGTCCCAGGTTCGATTCCCGGCTTGGGTCACCATCTGTGCGGAGTCTGCACGTTCTCCCCGTGTCTGCGTGGGTTTCCTCCGGGTGCTCCGGTTTCCTCCCACAGTCCAAAGGTGTGCAGGTTAGGTGGATTGGCCATGATAAATTGCCCTTAGTGACCAAACATGTTAGCTGGGATTACTGGATTACGGGGATAGGGTGGAGGTGTGGGCTTGGGTAGGGTGCTCTTTCCAAGGGCCAGTGCAGACTCGATGGACTGAATGGCCTCCTTCTTCACTGTAAATTCTACGATTCTATGATTTCTCAGGCTGGTGTCCTCTGGATTAGAAGGGCAAATCTATTCATAGAGGCCCCCTATTCCAAAGTAGGTTGATCTCGCTCTATAGGTGTGCCTGAATCATCTTCATTGGTGGTACCTTCATCCAGTTTCTGAGGCTCTCGAGAAAGGCTGTCCTTTGTCTACCTTGATTTCTTTACTGTCGCCCATCCCATCAGCATCAGACTTTCTATTTCAATATTTGTCCAAGAAATTTCAACCGTCTCTTTCTGATCTTGGCCAGCAGAGTTGGTCTCAGCTTTTACCAGCAGCTCCTCCATTGATAGTGCAACTTGTCCAAGACATGAGCAAGTCTGCACTACTATCTTTTAAAATCAATGTTTGGGATGTAGGCATTGCTGGCAATGCCAGTGTTATTGGCTCATCGCTAATTGCTCGTGAGAAGTTGGAATGTAGTGCGAGTTGGTACTTGGAGGTGAATTTGGAGGGGATGAGTCCCCAATGCTTCTACGCGGTCTGGGCATGTTTGGAAGGTGCTGCCTTAAGAAGCCTTGATGAGTTGCTGCAATGTATCCTTTACTGAAGATATCCACCAGGTTTGTTGGGAATCGCTAGCTTTCGGAGTGTTGCTCCTTCATCAAGTGAGTGCTCCTGAGGAAGGAGCAGCGCTCCAAAAGGTTAGTGATTCCAAACAAACCTGTTGGACTTTAACTTGGTGTTGTAAGACTTCTTACTGTGCCTACCCCAGTCCAACGCCGGCATCTCCACATCAAAGATATCCACAATTGGGGCACTGAGAGATTTCTTTACTGATCGACTGACTTGTATGAAATTACCAAGAAACAATTATTTGGGAAAGAATTAGCAGACACGTGGAAAAATGTGGGAAGATCTTCCATGTGAGTTCACTTCAGCCATTATCACAGCGGTCTACATCCCACCCCAGGCAGTAGTGAGGAAGGCGCTGGACGAACTATACACAGTAATAAACAACTACGAAACGGAACACCCGGAGGCCTTGTTCATCATGGCCGGAGACTTCAACAAGGCCAACCTCAAGAGTGTACTGCCAAAATTCCACCAGCACATCTCCTGTCCCACCAGGGGCGACAACACTCTTGACCACTGCTACTCAAAAATCAAGGGCGCCTACCGTTCCATCCCCCGACCGCACTTTGGGAAATCAGACCATAAGTCTTGGAGGGGATTATAAGAGACAAGATTTATAATCATCTAGATAGGAATAATATGATTAGGGATAGTCAGCATGGCTTTGTGAAGGGTAGGTCATGCCTCACAAACCTTATCGAGTTCTTTGAGAAGGTGACTGAACAGGTAGACGAGGGTAGAGCAGTTGATGTGGTGTATATGGATTTCAGCAAAGCGTTTGATAAGGTTCCCCACGGTAGGCTATTGCAGAAAATACGGAGGCTGGGGATTGAGGGTGATTTAGAGATGTGGATCAGAAATTGGCGAGCTGAAAGAAGACAGAGGGTGGTGGTTGATGGGAAATGTTCAGAATGGAGTTCAGTTACAAGTGGCGTACCACAAGGATCTGTTCTGGGGCCATTGCTGTTTGTCATTTTTATCAATGACCTAGAGGAGGGCGCAGAAGGGTGGGTGAGTAAATTTGCAGGCGACACTAAAGTCGGTGGTGTTGTCGACAGTGCGGAAAGGATGTAGCAGGTTACAGAGGGACATAGATAAGCTGCAGAGCTGGGCTGAGAGGTGGCAAATGGAGTTTAATGCAGAGAAGTGTGAGGTGATTCACTTTGGAAGGAATAACAGGAATGCGGAATATTTGGCTAATGGTAAAGTTCTTGGAAGTGTGGATGAGCAGAGGGATCTAGGTGTCCATGTGCATAGATCCCTGAAAGTTGCCACCCAGGTTGATAGGGTTGTGAAGAAGGCCTATGGCGTGTTGGCCTTTATTGGTAGAGGGATTGAGTTCCGGAGTCATGAGGTCATTTGGAGTATTGCGTACAGTTCTGGTCACCGCATTATAGGAAGGACGTGGAAGCTTTGGAGCGGGTGCAGAGGAGATTTACCAGGATGTTGCCTGGTATGGAGGGAAAATCTTATGAGGAAAGGCTGATGGACTTGAGGTTGTTTTCGTTAGAGAGAAGAAGGTTAAGAGGAGATTTAATAGAGGCATACAAAATGATCAGGGGGTTAGATAGGGTGGACAGTGAGAGCCTTCTCCCGCGGATGGAAATGGCTAGCACGAGGGGACATTGCCTTAAACTGAGGGGTAATAGATATAGGACAGAGGTCAGAGGTAGGTTCTTTACGCAAAGAGTGGTGAGGCCGTGGAATGCCCTACCTGCAACAGTAGTGAACTCGCCAACATTGAGGGCATTTAAAAGTTTATTGGATAAGCATATGGATGATAATGGCATAGTGTAGGTTAGATGGCTTTGGTTTTTTGACTTCCCATGTCGGTGCAACATTGTGGGCCGAAGGGCCTGTACTGCGCTGTATCGTTCTATGTTCTATGTTCTAAGACGGTGCTCCTTCTCCCGGCATACAAGCAGAAACTCAAGCGGGAGAATCCAGCTAAGAAGGTTGTGCAGTGCTGGTCCGAGGAGACAGAAGAGCTCTTACGTGACTGCTTAGAGACAGTGGACTGATCCATATTTAAGAACTCAGCGACCAACTTAAATGAGTATGCCACCACCGTCACAGACTTCATCAGCAAATGTGTGGACGACTGCGTGCCAAAGAAAGCAGTACGTGCGTTCCCCAACCGGAAACCATGGCTCAATCGCGAGATTGAATCCCTACTGAAGAACAGATCTGAGGCATTGCATTCAAGGCAGACGACCCTGACCTATACAAGAAATCCAGGTACGACCTTCGCAAAGCCATCCGGAATGCCAAGAGAGAATATCAAACCAAGCTAGAGTCACAGACAGACTCTCGGCGGTTGTGGTAAGGACTAAACAACATAACGGGCTACAAAGCGAAGCCGAACAGTATCTCTGGCAGCAGCGCACCCCTCCCCGATGAACTCAATGCATTCTATGCTCGGTTCGAGCAGGTAACCAACAATCCGCTGGCGAGTGCCCCAGCAGCCCATAATTCACCCATACCCACCATCACAGCTTCCGAAGTCAGATTGGCCTTCCTGAAAGTGAACCCTCGGAAGGCGACGGGCCCAGACGGGATCCCTGGTCGTGCACTCAGAGCCTGCGCGGACCAGCTGGCAGAGGTATTCACGGACATCTTTAACCTGTCCCTACTCCATTCAGAGGTCCCCACCTGCTTCAAGAAGACCACCATCATACCGGTACCAAAGAAGAACCAGGCAACGTGTCTCAATGACTACCGACCAGTGGCCCTGACTTCAGTCGTAATGAAGTGCTTCGAGAGGTTGATCATGAAGCGCATCACCTCCATACTCCAAGAACGCCTTGATCCATTACAATTCGCATACCGCTGCAACCGGTCCACATCAGACACCATTTCCCTGGCCCTACACTCATCCCTAGAGCATCTCGAAAACAAGGACTCCTACATTAGACTCCTATTTATTGACTACAGCTCCGCCTTCAACACCATAATCCCAGCCAAGCTCATATCAAAGCTCCAAAACCTAGGACTTGGCTCCCCACTCTGCAACTGGATCCTCGATTTTCTGACCAATAGACCACAATAAGTAAGAATGAACAACAACACCTCCTCCACAATAGTCCTCAACACCGGCGCCCCGCAAGGCTGCGTACTTAGTTTCAAATTCCTAGGGGTGCACATCTCCAAAAATCTGTCCTGGTCCACCCACGTCGACGCTACCACCATTCAATCAGCCATGATTGAATGGTGGAGTGGACTCGATGGGCCGAATGGCCTTACTTCCGCTCCTATGTCTTATGGTCTTAGCCCCCTACTCTACTCCCTGTACACACACGACTGCGTGGCAAAACTTGGTTCCAACTCCATCTACAAGTTTGCTGACGATACGACCATAGTGGACCGGATCTCGAATAACGATGAGTCCGAATACAGGAGGGAGATAGAGAACCTAGTGGAGTGGTGTAGCGACAACAATCTCTCCCTCAATGCCAGCAAAACTAAAGATCTGGTCATTGACTTCAGGAAGCAAAGTACTGTACACACCCCTGTCAGCATCAACGGGGCCGAGGTGGAGATGGTTAGCAGTTTCAAATTCCTAGGGGTGCACATCTCCAAAAATCTGTCCTGGTCCACCCACGTCGACGCTACCACAAAGAAAGCACAACAGCGCCTATACTTCCTCAGGAAACTAAGGAAATTCGGCATGTCCACATTAACTCTTACCAACTTTTACAGATGCACCATAGAAAGCATCCTATCTGGCTGCATCACAGCCTGGTATGGCAACTGCTCGGCCCAGCACCGCAAGAAACTTCAGAGAGTCGTGAACACCGCCCAGTCCATCACACGAACCTGCCTCCCATCCATTGACTCCATCTACACCTCCCGCTGCCTGGGGAAAGCGGACAATATAATTAAAGATCTCTCCCACCCGGCTTACTCACTCTTCCAACTTCTTCCATTGGGCAGGAGATACAGAAGTCTGAAAACACGCACAAACAGACTCAAAAACAGCTTCTTCCCCACTGTCACCAGACTCCTAAATGACCCTCTTATGGACTGATTTCATTAACACTACACCCTGTCTGCTTCATCCAATGCCAGTGCTTATGTAGTTATATTGTATATGTTGTGTTGCCCTATTATGTATTTTCTTTTATTCCCGTTTCTTCCCATGTACTTAATGATCTGTTGAGCTGCTCGCAGAAAAATACTTTTCACTGTACCTCGGTACACGTGACAATAAACAAATCCAATCCAATCCAATCCAATCCAAGAGACAGCAAGGATTTCTAAAGGGGAAATTATGTTTAACTAACTTGCTGAAGTTTTGTTTGAGGAGGTAACAGGAAGGGTCGATGAGGGTGATGCTGTTGATGTGGTGTATATGGACTTTCGGAAGGCATTCAATACACGGCAGACTTGTAAGAAAAGTTATTGCTGATGAAAAAGGGTAGTAGCAACATGGTTACAAAACTGGCTGAATAATAGGAAGTAGAGAGTAATGGTCAATGGATATTTTTTCAGGCTGGAGGAAGGTTTGCAGTGTTGTTCCCCAGGAGTTGGTATTGCTTTTCCAGATATATATTAATGATCTAGATCTTGGTGTTTCAGGGGCAATTTAAAAGTATGCAGATGATCCAAAACTTGGATGAATTGTAAACTGTGAGGAGGACAGTGTAGAACCTCAAAAGGACATTGACAAGTCGGTGGATTGGGCAGAGAGGTGGCAGATGAAGTTCAATGTGGAGAGGTGTGAGGTGATGCATTCTGGTAGGGAGAACATGGAGAAGCAATATAAAATAAGGGGTAAAATTCTTAAGGTGATGCAGGAGCTGAGGGAGCTGGCAGAACAGGTGGAGAGAGCAGTTAATAAAGCTTATTGTATCCTGAGCTTTGTTAATAGGGAGCAAGAAGGTTATGCTGAATTTATACAAGACACTAGTTAGACTTCAGCTGGAATATTGTGTACAGTTCTGCACCACACTATAGGAAGGATGTGAACACATTGGAGAGAGTGCAGAAGAGGTTTACAAGAGTGGTTCCCGGGGTGAGAAACTTCAGTTAATGGGATAGATTGGAGAGGTCACGACTGTTGTCACTGGAGAGAAAAAGGCCAAGAGGATGTTTAATAGAGGTGTTAAAAATAAAGAGGGAACTGGTCTGAGTAGACGGGGAGAAACTGTTTCTGCTCGTAAACGGACCGAGAACGAGAGAACAAGAACAAAGAACAAAGAAATGTACAGCACAGGAACAGGCCCTTCGGCCCTCCAAGCCCGTGCCGACCATGCTGCCCGTCTAAACTAAAATCTTCTACACTTCCTGGGTCCGTATCACTCTATTCCCACAGAGTTACAGATTGCAAGAGAAGCAAATGTGATGTGAGAAAAACCGTTTTCACAGGATGAGGGTTTGGGCCTGGGATGCACTGACTGGCAGTGTGGTGGAAGGAGGATGGGCCAAATGGCCTCCTTCTGCGCCATAATAATTCTGTGATTCTGAGACCTGCAGAGCAAGATGGAATGACTTATGCAACTATGGGACACCCAGAGTCTGGAAAAGTTCAGCAGAATCTTACGGTAAGATGCAAATGGAAATGTGGTATTTCAAACAAGACGTAACCTCAGTATGAGAAGAGTTACAGCACAGACAGGGGACAGTGGAAGTGTCACTGCCTAACAAGCAAAGATGCAGATGCACAAGTTAGATTTTGTGGTCTGGGTTATGTGAGCCCGCTGAATTGTTTGCTCCATAGAGGTATCTGATGGTTGGGTTGATGTGGGTTAGATAATATTTGTTGTATGATGCTGACCTGCTTGAATAGTGTGATATGTAGTTGTGGTAAGTTGCAAATGAACATGCAGCTCACTGTGACTTTGCAGCTGGAGAAAGGACTGAGATCAGGACAATTCACCAGTCACCGGGTTGCTTTCCTGACATATGATTTGCTGCTTTCATGGGATGTAGCTCAAACTGGGAAGGAGTCATTCTAACCATTGAAGAATTGAAGCTGGTTTGAAAGAATCACTTATATGATGTGCATGAACTCGGTTATCTGATTCGACAGAACTTGAGCACAGACAGAAGACAAGAAATCCATCCCATCTTTAGCAAAGATCCAGCTCAGTTTTCTTATGACTGGAAGAGGTTCTTCCGCTGAATACAGTACCTGTATGGGTTGAATTTACAGAATTAACAGCTATCATGTAATTTTCCAAAGTCTTCTGTGTATCTCACACACATTGGCAGATTTGGACCTAGCTTGCCTGTCAGGAGACTGACAGGATCAGATGCAAAACGGGTTTAACACTCCACCTGACACTGAAGTCAATATTGGATAGGTGGAAAACCAGCCTTCCTCCTGGTCCAATCAGTTTCCCACCCAGCAACTCAGGTACAAATCACCCCCACAATGCTCAATGTCCATTTTCACATCAGACTGTGGAATCCTGATTGTACCCCAGACAAGGACATGGATGTGAAGTTCAGCACACTTTGGCTATGTTTGAGGTAAAATGGAGTGAGGACTGGTTTTTGGGGTCATCAGCTGTTATTAGCGATATCACAGAGGTTACACAAGGTGCAGAATTACATTGTGTGGTTGTGACTATAATGAGACTAGTTTACTAGAGTTCTGACTCCTGCATCTGCAGTGAAAGTCACACAAGCGGCACTGTGCAGGCAAACGGCTGCACTATAATCTGCAGTTGGGACCCTGCATTATCTTCCTGTTATCCACTGCCTCCACTGGCACAGCACATCAAACACTCCCAGCTCTTCATGAGAACTCCAAAAACCAGAGTGATTCAATGCACCAGTCACACTTCACACACCTGAGTCTCTGCACTCCTCCATCACAAAGCTGGGTCCTCTGACAGGAGAATCTCATTTACCCTGATGCTCACGGAATGGCCAGGACCCAGCAGGAAAATTGATAACAGAATAGGTCCCGGCAATCAGGGAGGGGGGAAATGGGGAGCTAACAATCTCAGTCCGTCAGGACACAAAGACAGTCACACCCAGTTCGAAATTATTCAGGAATTGTAAAGCATCTAAACTGTCCCAACAGTAAAAGGAGTCGCTGCTGCTGAGAGACTCCCCGAGACCCTAATCGAAAAGCAGAACAATAATCTTTAGTGTCACAAGTAGGCTTACATTAACACTGCAATTAAGTTACTGTGAAAAGCCCCTAGTCGCCACACTCCAGCGCTTGTTCGGGTACACAGAGGGCGAGTTCAGAATGTCCAAATTACCTAACAGCGCATCTTTCGGGACTTGTGGGGGGAAACCGGAGCACTCGGAAGAAAACCCACGCAGACACGGGGAGAACGTGCAGACTCCGCACAGACAGTGACCCAAGCCGGGAATCGAACCTGGGACACTGACGCTGTGAAGCCATAGTGCTAACCATTGTGCAACCCCGCCACCCACAATACTGTTGATGCTGGAACATATCTCCCCCATCCCTCCCTTTCAGCATTCCAAAGGGACCATTCCCTCTATGATATCATGGTCCACTCCTCAATCATCCCCGACACCCCATCCTTTTTCCCGCGGCTCTCTCTAAAGAAACCCAGTCGATGGAACACCCGCTCTTTTACTTCCTCTCTCCAATGCCCCAAACCCCTCTTCCAGGTGAAGCAGCGATTTAGACATATTTCTTTGACTATGATTCGCTGCTCACAATCCTCTACTTTGAGAAAACCAAACTTTATTGGGTGACCACTTTGCAGAACACCTTCATTCAGCCTGCCAACATGACCCCAGCTTCCAGGACCCTGTCATTTTAATTCACCACCTTGCAGTCACGCTGACATCTCTATCCTTGGCCTGCTCCAGTAGAGCTCAAAGTAAGTTTGAAATACATCACCTCATCTGTCGATTAGGGACTTCTGGACTCAACGTTGAACTCAACCAATACAGGTTTTAAACTCTGTTAATTTTCTTTCCAATTTGTTTCCTTTTCTTTTTATGTTTCAGTTTCTCTTTTATTTTTTTCTTCCAGACAGTGACTCGTGTTCTAGGCACATTTTCTGTTTCGTTGCTGCGCCATGTTTCCAGTATATTGTGGACTTTCTGACATTTTCGTTCATCTTTCTGAAAGATCTTTTTATTAATTTTCAAGCGGGAAAGGGAGCAGGGAAGCAGTGAGCAATACAGAGGGATACATTCAACTTCCTCCCCCCAAAATACAACACAGAATGATACAAAAAGAAAACAGTGAACAGAACCGTCGACAGCAATCAATTCCTTGAAGATCCAAATGTTTCCCATCTACAAAGAAAATCTCAGTTGAATCCCTCATGACATATTTAATCTTCTCCAGACATAAAAAGGACATCAAGGGCACGATCTAACGGAAAAGTGTCTAAGTGTCATTTGTGGGGGGTTTTCTGGGAGTTTCTACCCTGCGCTGACCCGAGAGTTCCCCACTGCTATCTAACCACACAAAGTCACTTTTCTGGGCCCTGGGGGGTTTCTACCTGGTCAAGCCACACTTAGGGCATGATTTTCAGGCCTCACTGCGCTCTCACTCGAGTGAAACGAGGCCGGTGAATAGCGGGAGGCCGAAAACAAGAACCGTGCCAGGCGCCAGTTTGCGATGCAACCGGCCCGCTCCCGTAGGCGAAATCGGGATCCCGCCGTAGCGAGGCAAGAAACTAATTATCACCACTTAAGCCCTATTTCCATACAATTAACAGGAGCCACCCCATATCCAACGGCCTCCCGTGATTCAGCCCCCTCCCCAGCACGTGCTCACGCTGGCGACGATAAGTACTCCTTTTAAAAAAATTGAACCTGGCTGAAGGTCTTCTGTGGGGAGACGAGGATGTGAGTCGCCATCTTTGCTCACAGGCAAAGGCCCGGGGGCACTGGGCTTGCCACACCAGTGCTCGGCAGGGGGTGGAGGACCCTCTGCAGGGTGGGCCACCATGCGAAGGGGTGAATAGCCTCCTACTCGCCTAGGCACACTGGGGTCATCTAAGTCTTTATTCTTGTCCACATCGACAGAAGGGATGTCTCTCTTATTTAGGAAGTTAGCCATTTTCAAACCATCAGATTTATAAAGGTGATGCGCGATCAATTACACTCAAGACAAAGTGATTTCATAACTAAAGGCTTTAATCGACTAGAACTTGTTCCCCAGCAGCTTCGGTACAGAAAGTGAAGGCTGCTGGGACGGCACCGGTTCTTATACTCCGCCTGTCAGGGCGGAGCTACGTATCAACAGCCAATGGTAAACTCCTGGGTTTAACCAATGGTCATCAGCCTCTTAGGTACCGCAATACCTGATAATACCACAAAAGGTGACGATAAAAGGAGGGGCTGGTAGTGAGTTGGGAGGAGTTATGTATCTGGGAAATAAATCAGGAGGCAGACCAGGTGCCTGAGCTGATCTGCCTGTAGGTGACCAGCTTTGTCCTCAGGTCTATAAAATGTCCCCTTTGACCATTGTAACATGCACCCCATTTTATTCATGGAGAGTAAATTACATTGAGCCTGGAGTCTCAGCGTATCTGCGTACACCCGGGGAGAGAGCGATGGAGTGCTGCGTATCTATTTGTGTCTGGGGCCTCAGCGTATCTGCGTACACTCGGAATGGGAGCGATGGAGTGCTGCGTATCTATCTGCGTACACACGGGTTGGGAGCGATGGACTGCTGCGTATCTATTTGTGTCTGGAGCCTCAGCGTGTCTGCGTACACTCGGGGAGAGAGCGATGGAGTGCTGCGTATCTGTCTGCATGCACTCGGGATGGGAGCGATGGAGTGCTGCGTATCTATCTGTGTCTGGAGTCTCAGCGTGTCTGCGTACACTCGGGATGGGAGCGATGGAGTGCTGCGTATCTATCTGTGTCTGGAGCCTCAGCGTATCTGCGCACACTCGGGGAGAGAGCGATGGAGTGCTGCGTATATATTTGTGTCTGGAGCCTCAGCCTGTCTGCGTACACTCGGGATGGGAGCGATGGAGTTCTGTGTATATATTTCTAAAACTGAGTCCACCAACTCTTGTTGTTTCAATTTTCTTTGTTTGATAGTATAAGCATTATGGGAGATTATGTTTCCTCAAAGAACTGCCTTAAGTGTTTCCCACAATAATGAAGGGGTGGTGGAATCAAATTTATTTGTTTTAATAAAATTGTCTTTGTTGGCGGATAAAGACTTGCAGAATTTCCTGTTGGATAATAGGCCTGTGCTGAAACTTCTTGGAGGGTCGACCTTGTGTGTTAGAACCAAGCCCAGGGAATGGAGCACGTGGTCTGATATGACTGTGGCTGAGACCTCAGTCGTTCTTACTGCGGGGAGAAGAGCTCTGACAAAGAAAAAATATTCTATACGTGAATAAGCCTGGCAGACATGAGGAAAATAGGAGAAGTATTTCATGCCCGGATGTAGGAACCACCAAGGGTCCACACATCCCACTTGAGTCATGAAGGAAGAGAGTGCTTTGGAAGCGCAAGAAAGGGAAGGGGTCTTAGGAATTGAGCGATCTGTGGGTCCAAGACACAGTTCAAGTCTCCCCCGAAGATAAGATGATGGGTGATCCCATTGGGGAGGGAGGATAGGAGCAACGTGATAAACCTCGTGTCATCCCAGTTGGGGGCATAGACAATAACCAAGACTCCAGGGGTTTGAAGGAGCTGGCACGAACTGCTGTGTACCGTCCATTAGGGTCTGAGATTACATTTGCGGGGGAGAACAGGGCCTCCTGTTATCAGAATTGCCGTTCCTACCCTTGTCATTAAAGCTGGAGTGAAAAACCTTGCCAACCCACATTTTGATTAATCTGGTGTAATCTTTTATACCAAGGTGTGTTTCTTGAAGCAATGCCACTTCTGTGTTTAACCTTTTGAGATGTGCAAACACCCGGGAATGTTTTTCTGGGCCATTTAACCCCCTAATGTTCCATGTAACTACTCTAACTGGGGGTCAGTCCCGCTCTGAGCATCTAAGTTAGTCATGACTTTGGAGGATTTTACAAGAGTCAACAAGAGGAGAGGGTAAGGAATCAGAACCTCGGGGTCTATGGCATTGTGAAAATGATCATATCTAACGAAAATGCTGATTACGGTCAACATATCACACTTCCAAAAACTAAAGAGTTAGATGATGAACTTAGAACTAAAACAAACCATGATTCAAATCCTAAGCCTGTCAACAAAAACAGGAGGAGCAGCAGGTCTTTTGCTTTAGACAACATCCGTTAACTATCCAGCCTTGTTAATGGGTATTCCCCCAACAAAAGAAAACAGCGCTGCTCACAATGCATTAGACAGCTGCTTGTTCTAATTGTGTGGCAGCAGCAATGATATCAAACCGGCAGCCCACGCTGGCCCTTGTTCGAGCATATTAATTACCCAAACAGGTGTTGAAGAAAAGGAAACACACATGATTCGACACCCAGAAACAAACATAGCTGGCAGTTGAACAAGGCTTTTAAGAGCCAAGTTTCTGCCTCTGAAGGAAAGAGCCTGTGTTGCTTGGTGCGTTACAGAGGTGGTCTTTTCCATTGAGTGATTCAAAGATGGGCAGGGTGAATCTTCCCTAAGCCAATTCCTTTTTTGTACAGCGTGGACTTGATGGTGTTGAATGCAGATCGCCGCTTAGCTAGGTCCACGTTCATGTCTCAATATATCCTAACAGAGTGGCCCCAGTAGCTGAGGTCGCAGTGTTCTCTCGCCCATCGAAAAACCAGCTCTGTGTCTTTGTAGCTGTGGAACCGGGTAATATCTCAGGGAGAGGCTTCGCCGGAGGATCAGGTGGGCCCAGTCCAACTCTGGAGGCACAGGGAATGTGTCTTCGCCCACCATAATTTCTTTAATGTTTGGATATAAACTGAGTAGGGGGTGTGGCCTCCAGACCCCCTGGTGGCCCCACAGTGCGTCGGTTCTGTCGTTTGGATTTGTTCTCCAGGTTTTTCGATTCAGTTCTGCAGCGCCACATTCTATTCACTCACCGCAGCCCGCTCAGACTCCAGTGTGCTGATCCCATCGCTGTGGCCAGAGAGGGCCCGTCGCTGTGACCAGAGAGGGCCCGTCGCTGTGGCCAGAGAGGGCCCGTCGCTGTGACCAGAGAGGGCCCGTCGCTGTGGCCAGAGAGGGCCCATCGCTGTGGCCAGAGAGGGCCCGTCGCTGTGACCAGAGAGGGCCCGTCGCTGTGGCCAGAGAGGGCCCGTCGCTGTGGCCAGAGAGGGCCCGTCGCTGTGACCAGAGAGGGCCCGTCGCTGTGACCAGAGAGGGCCCGTCGCTGTGGCCAGAGAGGGCCCGTCGCTGTGACCAGAGAGGGCCCGTCGCTGTGGCCAGAGAGGGCCCGTCGCTGTGACCAGAGAGGGCCCGTCGCTGTGGCCAGAGAGGGCCCATCGCTGTGGCCAGAGAGGGCCCGTCGCTGTGACCAGAGAGGGCCCGTCGCTGTGGCCAGAGAGGGCCCGTCGCTGTGACCAGAGAGGGCCCGTCGCTGTGGCCAGAGAGGGCCCGTCGCTGTGACCAGAGAGGGCCCGTCGCTGTGGCCAGAGAGGGCCCGTCGCTGTGACCAGAGAGGGCCCGTCGCTGTGGCCAGAGAGGGCCCGTCGCTGTGACCAGAGAGGGCCCGTCGCTGTGACCAGAGAGGGCCCGTCGCTGTGGCCAGAGAGGGCCCGTCGCTGTGGCCAGAGAGGGCCCGTCGCTGTGGCCAGAGAGGGCCCGTCGCTGTGACCAGAGAGGGCCCGTCCCTGTGACCAGAGAGGGCCCGTCGCTGTGGCCAGAGAGGGCCCGTCGCTGTGACCAGAGAGGGCCCGTCGCTGTGACCAGAGAGGGCCCGTCGCTGTGGCCAGAGAGGGCCCGTCGCTGTGACCAGAGAGGGCCCGTCGCTGTGACCAGAGAGGGCCCGTCGCTGTGACCAGAGAGGGCCCGTCGCTGTGACCAGAGAGGGCCCGTCGCTGTGACCAGAGAGGGCCCGTCGCTGTGACCAGAGAGGGCCCGTCGCTGTGGCCAGAGAGGGCCCGTCGCTGTGACCAGAGAGGGCCCGTCGCTGTGGCCAGAGAGGGCCCGTCGCTGTGACCAGAGAGGGCCCGTCGCTGTGACCAGAGAGGGCCCGTCCGTCGCTGTGGCCAGAGAGGGCCCGTCGCTGTGGCCAGAGAGGGCCCGTCGCTGTGACCAGAGAGGGCCCGTCGCTGTGACCAGAGAGGGCCCGTCCGTCGCTGTGACCAGAGAGGGCCTTCTCATATCGGTGTTGGTGCTGCCATGGGGGTCAGTGGGTGATGGTGCTGCCATGGGAGTCGGTGGTGATGGTGCTGCCATGGGAGTCAGTGGGTGATGGTGCTGCCATGGGAGTCGGTGGTTAGGCGAGTGGTGTGAATTTTTCAGCTCCAGTGCCAAACCCGTTGAGACTTGTCCAGCTCAGCAATCAGGATTTTGCTAAGTGTGTTGGATGTTAGAAGTGTGGGCGAGGCAACCGCCGTCTTGGTTGCGTCCGGATCGGCAGAGCTAATGATTTCAGTTGAAGTTTTCTGGTTAAAATACTTAACTTTTTTGGGCATTCTTAGCAGAAGTTTGTCGTTTACTCATTGACGACGGTTTTCGTGGTCACAACATTCAATTCGCGGCACCGTTAAAGGGCGAAAAAGGGAGAATGTCGGGGGTGGGTTTATCGCGGTGTGCGTGCTTCAACTACATCGCCCAACTGGAAGTCTCTTATTTTTAAAAGCTGAACAAAAGGTGGCAAAATGTGACTGCCTGAGTGTCATCTGACTTTTTTGGGGGGATTGAAACTACTCCATTGTCTCAAGAGAGAACAAAAGGAACCTTCCAGACTAATGTTGTGTCAATAACCTTTCCTGAAACTGATTCAAAACGGTAATGTCAAACGTTCAAGACCCTGATTGTCTCACGGCCAAGTGACGGTGCAGAATGATTGGAATAATCAGATATGTCACCCTTTATTTGGAAAAAGGATTTGAGCTGGTAGAGGTCACATGATGAGGGACACCATTTTGGTTATTCTTAAAGCCAGAGAGAGGCTGCTTGCAGGTTGAGAGAATGCCATCCAAGCAGCCAATGTATTAAACAGCAATACCTGGAAAGTGGGAAAAGGACTCACCACAACTTTGAGTTCACCCCAGAACCACCCTCTTGAAAATTTGACTGCAAATTTCACCACATACTGTGAATGCTTTACTTTGCCGGACTTTCACTTCAACTAAAGCAGCACCATTGTCTAAGAAACTACAGGCCTGCTACAGAAAAGACTGAGGCTGGAATTTTCCTGCCCCGCCCCGGTGGGATCTACCGCAGGAGATTCGACGGCTCAACCAAAAATCCATTGACTTTCGACAGAACTGGTCAAATCCAACCGTGGGCAGGCCAGAAAATCCTGCCCAGAGATAATTATAAATTGCAATTGTATTGTTTTACTTTCATCTGTATTTAATCTTTGTGGGTGTGACTCCATCTCCTATATGTGATGGGACGTCACGTTTTCAAGTCCTGTGCTAATAAATTACATTCATATCTTTAAAACTTCATAAAAGCTTGCTGCTGGAATTATTAATTGGGTCACACACTCTGAGGGTAAGAAAACACACAACCTTCTCATACCAACATGGTGATTATGGACAGTAAAAAACAAAACAAATCCTGTTCATTGCAGTTTTGTTTCTTGCCCCACTTTTGGGCCACAATCTCTTGGCTTCCCAGCACCGCATTTGGGTTGGGGGTTGCCGGGGAAAGTACCCCAATGATGTACCGGGTAAATCCTCTCGGAAGTTTCCATCTCAAGGTTTACCTGGCAATTGTCCAGAAGGGCTAACTTCCTCTGGGCAATTGAGCTGGGCTGGAAACATCTGGCAAAGTGACTTAAACCATTCACTTCTGCCAGGTTTCCCCCCCTAGTTACACTGAGGGAGTTAGAAGGAAAAAAAGACCTTTTAACTTCAGAGTAACTATTTTGAAGACCCAGACCAGCCACGCACAAGCCCCCCCCCCCCCCCCCCCCCCCCCACCCCCCAGCCCTTGGCCCACCAGGGGACTGTCCCTCCCCAGACCACCCTCATCCACCAGAGTACATCAAACACCCCCACTGCGAGTCAGTCCGACCTTTCTGCAGTAGGTGAATCGGAGAGACAGTTAGAGCGACCATGAACCCTTCCAGAAACCTTTGTCGCCTGGGTAATAACTTTCCAGGAAATGTAGGCTGTGTTAAAAGAAAGTCCCCTTATCAAGTGATCACACAGACTTACGTTTTGAGTATTTGAAATAGTTTCTGCACAACCTTCACGCCCACTGTCTGCTCTCAGTATTCGGATGTTTGAGTTCGATCATAGCAGACATCTGGCTGCAAATGAAAGAATCAAAACTGTGAATCAGCTGATTTAACCTTTAAACTCTTCGAACCACTGTGCCACTGTGTCGACCCGGGTCTCTGATGCTGTGAGGCAGCAGTGCTAACCACTGTGCCACCATGTCGACCTGGGTCTCTGATGCTGTGAGACAGCAGTGCTAACCACTGTGCCACCGTGTCGACCCGGGTCTCTGATGCTGTGAGACAACAGTGATAACCACTGTGCCACTGTGTCGACCCGGGTCTCTGATGCTGTGAGGCAGCAGTGATAACCACTGTGCCACCGTGTCGACCTGGGTCTCTGATGCTGTGAGACAGCAGTGCTAACCACTGTGCCACCGTGTCAACCCAGGTGTCTGATGCTGTGAGACAGCAGTGCTAACCACTGTGCCACCGTGTCGACCTGGGTCTCTGATGCTGTGAGACAGCAGTGCTAACCACTGTGCCACCGTGTTGACCCGGGTCTCTGGTGCTGTGAGACAGCAGTGCTAACCACTGTGCCACCATGTCGACCCGGGTCCCTGGTGCTGTGAGACAGCAGTGCTAACCACTGTGCCACCGTGTTGACCCGGGTCTCTGATGCTGTGAGACAGCAGTGCTAACCACTGTGCCTCCATGCCGGCCCGGGTCCCTGGTGCTGTGAGGCAGCAGTGCTAACCACTGTGCCACAAGGATTGTGCTGAAAAGTTAACCGGGAAACTTCTCCGTCAAACTACAGAATGCTGGAATAGCAAAACCGAGTATTTGTCTGCGGACGGCAACGCCTCTTGATTGTCAAATCACAACGGCTGTAACAATCGATCACCTACTCCTCAGCAGTCAGGGACTGCTCCAGATACCGGTTTATATTTATTTATTTTGAATTAAATTCCCCCTTCGAATATCCATTCATGTGTTTTACCTTTTTCTTGCCCTTCGTAATTAATAAACTCACTCTGTCCCTCAAGAAAGACTGGTTAAATGGACTCATTTTTAAAACATAAATATTGGGTCTGGGAAAGAAGTATCCGTGAATAGGGATCCTTTTTAGATTAAATCTTGTGGCGACCAACAGAAGGAGCTGAATAAAGACAGGAGTCGGTTTATCCCCCCTCATCCGGGAATTTGGGGGTATCCCAGCCAGACGGACGGTGACAAACGAAGGGGCTCGCCCGGATCAACAACTTTGGGGACTTCACCTGGGGTTGGTCATAACAACTTGAAATTTGTTCAATTTAGCCTACTGTATTCACTGCTCACAATGTGCTCTCCTCGACACTAGGGAGAATAAACACAGGAAGGCTGGCCACTTTGCAGAACACCTTCACTCAGTCCACAAACTTAATCCTAATCTCCTGTCACTTGTCATTTCAATTCACCCCCGAGCACACACTTCCTCAGCCAGATACAATGACCCAGTGAAACCCAGTGTAAACTGGAGGAACATCACCTCACCTTCCATGTGGCACTTTACAGCCTTCTGGGCTTGACATTGAGTTCATCAACTTCAGACCGTCAACTCGCTCTCCATTTTGATTTTTTCCACCCCTCTCTCCCCTCCCCCCTCCGAAACTCCCCCCAATTTCCAGTCTGGATCTTGTTCTTATGTTTTATTTTCAGAAAGTGCAGACCCTTTTTCTGCTATTATCATATTCTGCTGCCTTGTTTTCAGACCGGGCTGACTTTTATACTGCGACCTGCACCAGAAGTCACACTATCAGGGCCACACACTTTGTTTTCTGTTCATGATACCTTTGTCATTTAATCTCTCCTGACCTCCACCTATCCCTAACCTTTTATTTTGCTCCATCCTTGCACCCCTTTCAGCAGCATAATACCATAAGACATAGAAGCAGAATTAGGCCACTCGGCCCATCGAGTCTGCTCCACCATTCAATCATGGCTGATATTTTTCTCATCCCCATTCTCCTGCCTTCTCCCCATAACCCCTGATCCCCGTATCTCTGTTTTAAAGGATCGTCCCTTTAGTCTGAGATTGTGCCCTCTGTTTCTAGTTTTTCCTACAAGTGGAAACATCCTCTGCATGTCCACTGCTCACAATACTGCAAATGGGGCCTGACCAGAGCCTTATACAGGCTCAGAAGTACATCCCTGGTCTTGTATTCTAGCCCTCTCGACATGAATGCTAACATTGCATTTGCCTTCCTAACTGCTGAGTGAACCTGCACGTTAAACCCATCACATTTCTACCTCTGGCCAGCTCTGAAGAAAAGTCTTGAAGCGTTAACTCTGTTTCTCTCTCCACAGATGCTATCAGATCTGCTGCGTTTTTCCAGCATTTTCTGTTTTCATCTTGGATTTCCAGCATCCACGGAATAGGATTTTCCCCCCTTCCCACCCCCTCTCCACGGCGTCTTCTGTAGCGGCGGAGGGCGGTTCCCCAGTGCCCGTTGGCGGAATCTTCTGGTCCCATCGTTCTCAATGGAGATTCTCGTTCAACGCACCCCTCACTGTAACGGGTTCTGTGGTGGGGGTGAACCCTCGGTGTGTCTGTAACATCCCACCAGTGTGAATGGCCATAAAATCCCACCCATTGTATTTTGCTTTAATCCTAGAAAACTGAGTGCAGTTTTGGTCTTCATATCTGAGGAAGATGTTGCACTGGAGGTGAATAGGGAAGGTTCACTCCCAGGGACTGGCTACCCAGATTTAAGAGTTGTCCTAAAATGAGAGGCTGAGTAAATAGGGCCTAGAATCTCTGGTGTTGAGAAGAATGAGAAAACATTCAAGATGATGAAAGGGTTTGACAGGGTTCCCTGGCTGGGAAGTCTAGAACAGTCGAAGGATAAGGGGTTGATAGTTAAAGATTGAGTTGAGGAGGAATTACATCACTTGAAAGGTTGTGAACTCTCTACCCTGACGGGTTGTGGATGTTCCATCACCGAATGTACTTAGAGACAGATAGGCAGATGTTTGGGTTCTCAGGAATATGGGGAATGGAATTGAGGCAGGAGATCCTATTTAATGGTGGAGGAGGCTCGAGGGCAGTATGGGCATCTCCTGCTCCTATTTATTATGTTGTTATGTACACACTCCTATCATAGACTCTACAAATCCATTTAACTTCCCTGCACAGCCCAAGTGCATGTCATTCTTTACAAGACTGCTTAAATTGTTCCATTTGAACGTGATAGGAATTAAAAGCGAGGCATCAGCGATCACTTCAGTGACACCTCCCACACACTCTTCTCTCCAGTGGGAGTCTGGGAGATGTATTGTAATGTTTGAAGCATTTCAGCATCTTTGATTTGTCCCTGGTGAATGAGGCAAAGTATCAGCTGCATGAAGCCGATAGTGTTCTGTGACATGGGAGCCATGCCGAGACATTGTCTAAACCAAGTGTGGGTGGTGCAGTGTGTGAGGATATTAAAATGTTCTGTCAGGACTGGACTGCCAGGTGGTTGCAATCTACTCACAAGTATTAATTTCCTGTTCTTTGCCACGTCACCATAAGAAGACGTTGTTAGGATCCCGAACAAGAACCCAAGTATTTCCAATTTGTAAAGCTGTGCGGAAAATGTAACTGCTCCACAAGAGTGAAAACTCTGAACCAATAGGTATCATTTATGTTAAAATAAACTTTAATTTAAACACAGAATTAACCACATTAGCAACAAGGAAAACGCTTTAGAGTTAACAGTTACAACTGTTCTTATGTAGAGGAAGAAACTTTAACTTACTTCCTAAACCTGCCACCATATTCCAATTAAAAAACCAATCCATATTAAATAGCTACTATTCTCTCGCCCACCCCCTCTGGGATCTCTGCATGCCATTAATTCTGACCTCTTCTGCATCTCTCATTTTAATGATTGGATCATTGGTGGCGGAACCTGCAGCCACTGAGGCACGTTTTGTGGAATCCCTTCACCTCTCTAACTCTCTCCCATTAAAACCTACCTTTGCCCAACCTTTTGGCCAACTGCCTATATCTATGACCGGCCAACCCAGCCCTGTGGCAGGGCCGGTGAGCCACTGAAATCTCCGTCCGCATCGGCGAAGATCCGGCTGGTGTGAAGGCCTGGAAAATGGTGTTGTCCAGTTTCAATCCGTGTCTGAATTACGCTCATGTGAAGAGTCCTTCAGTGTCTGTACTACATCAAAGACACCATATAAATGCACATTATTGTTGTTTAAATTCAACTTCCTCTTCTTTTGAAGTCATAGCACGGAAAGGTATTAAGTGCTGATCTTTGACCTCTGGGGCTTGACACATGCAGTAATCAGAAATAGCTGCTAAATGATTTACTGCTGTGCCAAGTGTGGGAAAACCCCCTCTATATCGGTCTTAGTGACATTCCTGCTCTGTGTGAGTGCATCTCTCGGAAAGAAAAATGACTCTACACGTGTCCTGGTATAACAGCTATGCAAAACATTGTTTGTTTTCCTCTCCTCTCCCTCGGCTTTGCTGCTTTCTCTGACAGGAACTGACTTGTTTTTCCAATTTATTCCTTGATGGGATGTGGGCGTTGCTGGCTAGACCAGTGTGGAGAGCCCATCCCTAATTTCCCTCGTACTGAGTGGCTTCCCCGGCCATTTCAGAGGGCAGTTAGGAGTCAGTCCCATTGCTGGGGGTCTGGAGTCACATGTAGGCCAGACCGGGTAAGGACGGCAGACTTCCTCCCTAAAGGACATCAGTGAACCAGATGGGTTTTTACGACAATTGATGATAGTTTCGCTGTCACCATTACCGAGGCTCACTTTACATCCGAGATTTATTAATTGAATTTAAATTCCACCAGCGACCATGTCCCCAGAGCGTTAGTCTGGTCCTCTGCATTATTAGCCCAGTCACACTGGGCAATTCTGTTGGGCTGCTCCACCCAAGTGCCGCCCTCCCTTTGCAGCAGGTGCCAACAGAGCTCAGCTTGATCTATTTTTGCTTGGCACATTCTTCTGGCCTCTCTGGCTCAGCCAATTATTGTCTTTATCAAACAGGCCAGTACGTGAGTGTGCCAAGTTTCTTGACAATTAGTCACTCCAGCTAACAGCTTGAAATGGAAAAAGACAGTGTGCACATATTGTGCTCATGAACACGTCTAGAAATCAGACATTATGAACATTTGGGTGCTTGTGAAAGGTTGCAGCTTGAGGCAATGCAGCACAGAAGAGTTCGTCTGAAGCCACAGCTCCCAAAAAAAATGAAGTGATGAGGAAACGTGAGAGGGTATCTGCGAAATGATTCCAGAGCCTTGGAGGTTCAGGGCACGTAACATAGAATTTACAGTGCAGAAGGAGGCCATTCGGCCCATCGAGCCTGCACCGGCTCTTGGAACGTTAACTCACTACTTTCTGTGGGTCTAGACTTTACTCCTTCTAAAACTGCTTCAGAGAAGAGATTGGTAGGGATGTGGGTAGAGTACACCACTATCAAAGGCAGCCTGATTATTTGTTGCCCCTGGGCCACTGGAGTCATGGTGGTTCCAATGATAAGTAATAGCTCGTGTAGGTTCAACACAGGGGGCGGGATTCTCTGATCCTGAAGCTAAGTGTTGACGTCGTCGTAAACGCTGTCGCGTTTCTCGACGGCATCAACACGGCCTCAGGATCAGCAATTCTGGCCCCCATGGCACTGGAACGACCCACGCCGTTCCAGCTGCTGATCCTGGCGTCAACTGGGCGCCATGGGGTCTGTGCATGCTCAGTGGCACCGGCTCCAACGTGCGCATGTGCAGTGGCTCCCTTTGTTGCCACCTAAAATGGCTGATTCCCGATTAATTTGGCCAAAACCCGATGTAAAATGGCTAACCGAAAAGGCTGATGGGAAAAGCAGCCAACAGGGCACAAACGGACAGCTGCAGACAGAACAGTGTATTCGGCTCTGGGGAAGTCGGCCCAGACCGATACCTGCGACCATTAGCCGCACATCAACCCAGACATCTGCAGTTTAATCGGCGATCCCCGGGAACAATTGCAACATATTAGCAATTGAATGCCGGGCCAGACCTGTCGGCGCCTGCAGTGGCCGAAACAAAGACAGGTGAACGACCACCCCCCCGATCGAGGAATCGCCCCATTATTGGAGCATATCGAACCCAGTGATTGGGAACAAGTCCAATCACTTGGGACCAGGGTCAAGGTCCGCCCCGAAAGACGGGAAGCCCCCGGGAACTATAAAAGATAGGGGCCAAGTTCAGGTCGATCCTTCTCTCCCTTCTTCTGCTCGCAACCTTCACAAGAACCATCGACCAGCAACCGTAAGTTTGACTCCAGCGATCGCTACCCGATAGAGACTCCTAGCCATCGACCTGTATCAGCCTTTGAATCCCGCAGGCCAGACCCAATTCGATAAACCATTCGTTTCCCTGACCTGGTGGGCCATTCCCAAAAGTTAAGTATTGGCCAGTAGTGGTAGGTAGTAGTTTAGAAAGTAGGATTATTGTGTAAGTATTTATTACTGTACATAATAAATGACCGTTGATTTTACTCTTACTAAGCGGTGTGCTGTCTTATTAATCATAACTCGAGCTTGAACCACGTGGCGGTATCAGAAAGATAACTGGCGACTCGTGAGCAAAGGTGACAGAATTAGAGCTAATAAAACTAAGGCTAATAAGAGCAACAAATTGGTGACTCCGCCGGGACCCGATATAGAAGTGGAAAACCACTCCGGGAGAACCCAAGAAATTTTGAATTAGAATCCAATTGGAAACAAAAAAAAAACCACAAGTGTTCAAGCGGTTCTGATTAATAATTCACAATTCGGAAGTGTGTATATGCATGCAAAACGAACAGGGCTATAAGGTAAAACTGATAGATTTTGTTGCGTCAAAACTGTCGGAAGTCGGTATTTTCAGAAATTAGCGTAAGCCGTACCCTCATCTACGACACCACCTTAGCCCCCTGTTCCAAATTCGACCAAAGCAAGCAGATAGGAGAGATGGCCATGCAGGCAATGCAACGCCTCATGAATCCCGAAGAATTTGCGGTCGCAGCGACCAGCAGCAGTAGAGTGGGACAGTGCCCCACTTGGGAGGAGGAGATTCGGAAATATCTCAAGGGCAAAGGATGGCCCATGTGGGATGATTTCTGCAGTAATGACGACTCAGGTCCCGGAAGTATAGGGCATACTTGGTGGGAGAACATGAGTGAAATCCATAAGAAAAGCTTAGCAAAAGCGCGCAAGCCGATGGCAATTGTGTCCTGTCTGGCACAATTGCGAGGCACAGAGGAGGTCGTCAGGACGCTCCACAAAGAGGTAGAGGGCGTACATCGTATGAGTAAAGTCGATGTATGCGAGGTGGAGAAAGAGAATCTGGAGTTAAGGCGGAAATTAGCAGCAAAGGACGAAGAGGTGGCTGACATCAAACGGGGTCACCAGTCTTGTCTGGCGCATTTGAGTAGTTTCCAGTCCCAGTATGAGAAGGCTTATCAGGACACGCAGCGTGCAGTCCTGGGAAAGAAAGAGACAGAGAAGCAGGTGGAGACGCTACAGAAGCAATGTAGTGATCTCAAGGCAGCCTTGAGAGCGCTCCACGCTGCAACCACGGAACAAAGGCAGAGTACCTTGGACCATGCAAAGTGCCAAAAGCAAATTGCAGACCTGCAATCACTGCTTTCTGTCCAAAAGGGATTCCAAGAAACCTTTGGGGAAAGTTTAGAATAGGAAGACGGCCCTGATTGGGAAGAATTACAGGAAACAGCGCAGAGATATGTTCAGGGAACATGTGCGCAGGGAAAGCCCCAAAGGAGAAAAGCACCCCCACCCCCCACACAGCAGGGAATACAGGCTCCGATGAACCCTGTAACAACCCACTGCACAGCCACATCAGACGAGGCGGAATTCCTATATTCCACCCCCCTCACAGTGACCCAATTACGGGACGCGTGTGCGAAAATCACACCGTTCCTCTCCGCTTCAGACCCACACCATTTCTTTGCCACCGTCAAACACCAGGCGACCATGTACGGCCTGGATGAGAAAGAGCAGGTAAAGCTCATGGTTCTAAGCTTAGACCCATCGGTCGCAGCAGCCCTTCCCGACCCACAGAATGTAGGAGGAGGCACCCTTGCAGAAATGCATACCGCGATCCTGGATGCGATCGGGTATAACCGGGGCGACCCTGTAGACGGTCTAAATAAGTGCAGACAGAAGAAGTCTGAATACTCCACAGCGTTCGCAGGACGCTTGTGGATTCACTTTGAAGCCATTTTCGGAAACGTAGACCGTGCCCATTTGTCCCCAGATAATATGGCCAAATGGACCCGTACCCTTATCTCCCATGCCACAGAAGCAGGACAGAATGCCTGTAGTAATTATGACCCCTCGGAGGAGGCTCATAATGAGAAGTGGGTGGTAAAAAGATTGTCCCGCGTTTGGGAACAGTCTGCTCACAATAAACCCGCAGCTAGAACCCCCGAGGAAAAGCAAGCCGCCGCAGACATGCAGGCAGTAAGAACCACTCTTCACAACCCCGCCTGGGTAAACGAGGGAAAGAGCAGCCCCCCAGCAAAACCGCAAGAGTGTTACAACTGCGGACAGTTGGGACATTTTGCCAAAGAGTGCAATGCCCCTAAAAAGCCACAGAGAGTCCAACAGACAGGCACTCTCAGTAAGAAAAAGGCAGAGCCCATACATAGCGTTAGCACCCGGTCGGATCAGACGGACTTGACCGGAACGGACTGACGGTGTACAGGCTCCCCCAGTTGGGTCTGCGATACCCTTTGGGATAGGTCAGGACGACCCGTAGTTGCAGCGAAAATTCGGGGACAGCCGATTGAGCTTCTCTGGGACACAGGAGGGTCCCGCACCACCTTAAATTCCTCCACCCTTGGTAAGGACACGTGGCCCACTACAGCCACTATCACCCTCAGCGGCTTCACAGGCCACTCACAGCAGGGACACATCACAACCCCTGTACCCATCCAAATCTGAACCATTAGCACAAAACCCCGTAGTTTTAGTCGACCTGCCCCAAACAGCAGAACACATTTTGGGAATCGACTTCATGAATTCCCACCACCTATCTTCGATCCAGTCAACCAGTGTGTCTGGAAGATGGCGAAATCCGCTAGAGCCCCCGCAACGCTCACCATAGGGGACTACATGAACAAAATTAGCGCAGTAGGCGAGTTTTGGTTCAACCCCACCACACTCAGCACGGACCGGCAGGTTAGGGCAGTCCTGCAAAAGAACAGGGCAGCATTCGCAACCCACAAGCACGACTGTGGACGGATGACCGGTTCCGTACAAATAACAGGACCGGACCCTAGACCCCAGAAACAGTACGGATTTCCCCTAGAAGCAGAGGGTGAAATCCTAAAGGTTATAGAGAGCTTATTAGAGCGGGGCGTCCTAAGATCGGTAGCCTCAACTAATAATGCCCCGATTTGGCCAGTAAGAAAGCCCGACGGATCATGGCGCTTGACCATTGATTATCGGGAACTCAATAAAATCACCCCCGTAGCAGCCCCCACCGTAGCAACAAGTCCCGAGACCATGCTCAAACAGGGACTCCATGCCCGATATTTCACGGTTTTGGACGTCAGTAATGGGTTCTGGTCCATTCCATTGGCAAAGGCGTGCCAGTATAAATTTGCCTTCACCTTCAGAGCGCAGCAGTACACGTGGACATGCCTGCCACAAGGCTTCCACAACTCCCCCTCCATTTTCCACCGACAGCTGGCAAATGGACTAGCGAAATTTTCTCGCCCCGAATGTCTGGTACAGTATGTAGACGATCTACTACTGCAGACAGACACGAAGGAAGAGCACATTGAGCTTCTGTCCGAACTCCTGGAATTACTACATTCCATTGGATGTAAAGTCAACCCCAAAAAGGCCAGATATTGGAAGAGAAAGTGATATATTTGGGTACTATTATCACACACGGCAAGCGCGAGATTGAGCACAAAAGAATTGACTCAATCGCTAAATTGCCCCTTCCCCAAAACGTTTCAGCCCTCCGGTCGTTTTTAGGACTGGTTGGCTACTGTTGAAACCACGTTGACGGTTTCGCCAGCAAGGCAGCACCCCTCTCAGACCTCCTAAAGAAAGGAGCCCCCTGGGAGTGGCTTCCGCAGCATACGGATGCTGCGGAATCATTAAAACAGGCACTCATAGCCGCCCCCGCACTACAAGTTCCAGACCCGCTTTCCCCTTACGCCATAGAGGTAGCGACCACAGACCGCACCATTTCAGCTGTGCTCCTGCAGGAACGGCACGACCAGTTAAGACCCGTGGCTTATGCCTCCCGAATTTTAGATGCTATGGAGCAGGGATTCTCAGTCTGCGAGAGGCACCTGCTCGCAGTTTTCTGGGC
Organism: Scyliorhinus torazame; assembly: GCF_047496885.1. Classification (NCBI taxonomy): domain Eukaryota; kingdom Metazoa; phylum Chordata; class Chondrichthyes; order Carcharhiniformes; family Scyliorhinidae; genus Scyliorhinus; species Scyliorhinus torazame. The sequence goes on along the minus strand of NC_092733.1, from coordinate 3,742,709 downwards.
AGTCCAGTACTTTTCCTACATTACCGGACTGAACCCCATCACAATTCTGACCGAGCACACCCCCAACAACTTTTACTAGACGGACGACTTAAAGACGGGACCGTCAGCCAAATCCGCGCTGCTAGGTGGACCCTTCTCTTACAAGGACGGGACATCACAGTCAAACGGACAAAGACCCACACATACTTAGCGGACAATTTACAGTACCCCGGAACCCCCCATGAGTGTGAAATCATCTCGCCCCACTATAATACAGGCCCCTTTATAGCTAAAACACCCCCCAGAAAACTAGCCACTCCATCTCAGAGCCCCCTTCACCCGGACACGTGTGATCCCAGTAGGATCTATGTGGATGGATCTTCCACAGTCCTGGATGGGCAACGCATAACAGGTTGTGGGATTTATGTGGAGGACGCGCAGGGACGCGCCCTCGAGGAAATCGCATTAAAATTACCCGGACACTTAGGCGCGCAGGCAGCAGAGATTGCGGCCATCGCCTACATTGTAGACCACCCAGATTCCTTCCCCAGCCCAGCAGACATATATTCAGACAGCCTATATGTCTGCAACAGCCTCACAGATTTTCTGCCCCTGTGGGAAACAAGAGGATTTGTTTCCGCGGACGGGAAACCGCTCCCCTCAGCCCCATTACTCCGCCATATTCTGAAAAAAGCCAAGGACAGGACTTTTGGCATTATAAAAGTCCGCAGCCACCATCGTTCCTCCCCCCCTGGAAATGTAAAAGCCGACGCACTGGCTAAGGCAGGATCCAGGCATGGGTACTTTTGGAAGCCCCCCGAGTGCGCCCCAGTGAGTGCGCCAGTGACTGCAGTTCAGGTCGCGCAGACTAGGGTCGAAGATCTAGTAGAGGCCCAGAAGCAGGATAGCGCTCTCACTGAGATCGTGAAAGGGAAGTTTCCAGCCTCATACGAGAGGTACAGAAATACGATGACCACACATGACGGTGTGGTGTTAAAGGACGCCCTTTATGTAGTTCCTGAGCAGGGTAGGAACCAATTAATCTGTTTATTCCATGATGGTCATGGACACCAGGGAATCGATCCCACCACAGCCCACCTCAAACAGCTTTGTTGGTGGCCAAATCTCAAGGAAGATGTATCCCATTACATTGAGAATTGCCTCATCTGCGCACAGAACAACCCAGATAGATATGCCAAAAAGGCACAACTCAGCCACACCCGACCCGTTAACGGCCCCTGGACTAACCTCCAGATCGATTTTATAGGTCCATTGCCCCCTTGCAGGAATGGCTATAAATATGTTCTGGTGGTCATAGACACTTTTACAAAGTGGGTGGAAGCATTTCCAGCCCGCACCAACACCGCGAAAACCACAGCCAAGATCCTAACCCACCACATCTTTACAAGATGGGGACTTTCCCGCAGTATTGAATCGGACCAAGGTTCTCACTTTACGGGACGGGTCATGCAGAATGTCCTCACGATATTTGGCATAACCCAAAAATTTCACATTGCGTACCACCCACAGTCGAGTGGTATAGTGGAGCGCATGAATCGGACCCTAAAAACCACCCTTCAAAAAATGGTCCAGCAGAATAACACCACTTGGGATTCGGTCCTCCCCTTTGCGCTGATGTTTTTACGTAACACTGTTTCCACCTCCACAGGTTGCACCCCACACACCCTCATGACCGGATGCCCCATGAAAGGGACAGAGTACTTGTTAGGTATAGACTTGACCAGCCCTGACGTTACTGCCCTCACCCACGAGAAAGCCGTCGAGCAATTTGTTGCCAATGTAAAAACGGCTCAGTTAGCAGCCGCAGTTAAATTGGGCACCAAAAAGAAACAGAGCAAGGCCTGTTTTGATAAGGCAGTACATGCAACGGAGTATAATATAGGACAACAAGTGATGTTGTCTGTATATAACCCCAGCACATTTCTGTCTCCGAAATACTCGGGTCCGTACTCCATTACGGATAAAGTAAGCCCATCAGTATATAAAATCAAATACCCAAATGGTAAGACTGCGTGGTTTCACATAAACCAGTTAGACCATAAGACATAGGAGTGGAAGTAAGGCCATTCGGCCCATCGAGTCCACTCCACCATTCAATCATGGCTGATTTCAACTCCATTTACCCGCTCTCTCTCCATAGCCCTTAATTCCTCGAGAAATCAAGAATTTATCAACTTCTGTCTTAAAGACACTCAACGCCCCGGCCTCCACCGCCCTCTGTGGCAATGAATTCCACAGACCCACCACTCTCTGGCTGAAGAAATTTCTCCTCATCTCTGTTCTAAAGTGACTCCCTTTTATTCTAAGGCTGTGCCCCCGGGTCCTAGTCTCCCCTGCTAATGGAAACAACTTCCCTACATCCACCCTATCTAAGCCATTCATTATCTTGTAAGTTAAAGGCTTATGGAGCCCAGTCAAACTGCGCCCACCACGTCATGCTTGACGCAGCAGACCACACCCCGCCCACAGCCAACATAACCAGACCAAGCCCCACCACGTCCAGCCCAGACACGGACTCGCCCCCGACTCCACCCCCAAAATCTACACTCCGCCCCGGAACGCCCACAGACTGCAGCAGCAGAGACAGCGACTGTGACTCTGACGACAGCCACAGCAGCCCCCCTACTATCCCCATACAACAGGACCCACACCCAGCGACTCCGATTTCGACTCCAGTGATCCCTTCATGATCACTTTCCTAAACAAACCACACCACCGACCACCGAACCACACGGACGACCCCGACTTTGTCCCCACACAACTCGACGAAACTCATTGGCACCGCGACAACTCCTGCAGACTCGTCCGCAACGACGAGAGCGACCCCAACTCACACCACGCAGCCCTTTCCGCCCTAATTCACTCCAGAGTTTGGCACCCGGGAGAAGGGGACGACCTTGAGTCGGACCCCCAATCCGCCAACCCCTTTGCGACCCTGTTCGCAACAGAGAACTGAGGTGTCCACATGATGTTTAAAGGAGACACTTGGGAGAAGTGTTGTCCTTCCTGATGGAACCTGCAGGATGTTTTATGTTGTTCGTACGTTTGTTTAAGTGTTGTTTGTCCTACAGGAGAATTTTTCCACCCGCTTGTTCAGCGGTACCAACTTGTCCACAGATACCTGGTCAACAGACCAGACGCTTGTTCAATGGAACTAGCTTATCTGCAGATACCTGGTCAACGGCTTTTCAGCTGATACTGGTTCGGGTATCAGACGCCCGTTCTGATTGGAGGGTAGAATCACAGCAGCAACCCCACCACGATGACTACATTTTTGCCCGTTCTTGTCGGTTGCTCAGGCAGTGGAGAAATGGCATGAGACCCGCCCTGCCTGGGGACCCCCCCGTTGATCAAACACGCTCGGGTAGGGGAGATACAGCATTGGTAGCCGTCCTACCCGGGGACTCCATCCAAATCTCACCCGTCGCGGCCCATACGCACCTCATTTGACATTTTCATTTCAAAAAGTTTTTTTGGGAGGGGGCGACCTTTAGGTTGCTGCCATATGCTATTTACATCCTGGAACATTTGGATGGTAAATCAGCACTGGCCCCTCACTGGGAAGTGTGCCGTGTCCTAACATTTGTTTTGGAAAAAAAAATGAGGGAGTCACACATAGTGACCAATTATAAGGGAATAATTGGCCCCAAAAAGGACAGACGCACTAACATACCGGATATTATACCAAGGTAGTTACAGATACTATGCTTGTTTTACAGAACTCCAGAAGCTCCAGGACCGGAGAAAACAGAGAACACAGAGAAAGACAAAGGAAGAGGACAGCCATGAGGACTTCTCTCATCGTGATCAACATCTTTTTTTTGGACATTTGATTGCGTGGGAACGCGGACCCCATTACTCCAAACCCCCCTGCCGTTAATGTTTCACTGCCCCGCAGTACCCAACGCCCAGTCACCAGCGACACTGCATCTTCCTGGTGTGCCAGGTTCATAACCTGGTACTCCCTGTCCTACGTGATTGAAGCACTGTTGGCGTTGGCGATACTCTGCTGGGCAGTGCAGACCATGCGCCTCCGCAAATGGAGAAGGAGAGCGTGCCGCGCTCGAACCCCGGTATATCGGATCCGATCCCCTATATTCGGTTATGACCAGACCCCCGACCCCCGCGACCTATAACACAATAATAAAGAACATGCACTTGCGTTTTTCTGTAAATAAAAGATGTACAAAACTTCCATATACAAAAAATGTCTGATCCTGAGCTTGACTGCCAAGCCAGGAAAGAGTATATTGAATGTTGTGATTGTTGTTGTATGTTTTAGGAAGATAGGATAATGCAATGTTTGGTGAGTATAGTGTATTTAGGTCAAATTAGAGGTTCCAAGTTTTTTATTTTGTAGATGCATGCCCCTGCCTGACATAGCGCCTTAGAATTGTTTAGTTAAACATTTTTGGTGCATAGCTACGGTCAGAGTAGTGGCCATGTAGGAGGTGTCGCCCCCGGTCAGGGAACGGAAAGGACAAAATTGATGTGATCCTTCACGCTTCGCGTTAGGATCACAAGTAGGGAATGTAGCCACCAAAAATGGCAGATTCCCGATTAATTTGGCCAAAACCCGATGTAAAATGGCTAACCGAAAAGGCTGATGGGAAAAGCAGCCAACAGGGCACAAACTGACAGCTGCAGACAGAACAGTGTATTCGGCTCTGGGGAAGTCAGCCCAGATCGATACCTGCGACCATTAGCAGCACATCAACCCAGCCATCTGCAGTTTAATCGGCGATCCCCGGGAACAATTGCTACATATTAGCAATTGAATGCCGGGCCAGACCTGTCGGCGCCTGCAGTGGCCGAGACAAAGGCAGGTGAGCGACCACCCCCCGATCGAGGAATCGCCCCATTATTGGAGCATATCGAACCCAGTGATTGGGAACAAGTCCAATCACTTGGGACTCAGGGTCAAGGGCCGCCCCGAGAGGCGGGAAGCCCCCGGGAACTATAAAAGATAGGGGCCAAGTTCAGATCTCTCTCTCTCTCCCTTCTTCTCCTGCTCGCAAC